>NC_140015.1:23876107-24201654 GCF_964263955.1 Coregonus lavaretus | reverse complement strand
GGCGTTTTCTTTTACTCCTTTCTTCTCTCTCTCTCTCTCTCAGCTGCTTAGTGCCAAGTAGAGCAGTGGAAGATGGGAGCTCGGACACGGCATGATCTAAAAACCCACTGGTGCTTTAGAATGCCTCAGCTGGGTTATATAACTGTGTGTGGATGTGTGAACCACCTGGCTATTGGGAGAGCCGAGGATTCACAGTCACTACAGTCACTACTGCAAAGCAGCTTGCTACTGTGTGTGTGTTTGGGGCTGTATGTCTGTGTGTGCTATGTGTGTGTCTGTGTGGTTTGGGGTCTGTATGTCTGTGTCTGTGTCTGTCTGTGTGTGTTCAAGTATGGGGGAGTTGTGGTGCACGTACGTATTCAAGAACATTCTGTGCCTTTCCTCTGTATATGTCAGATTTGCTCACTTCCGATACTGGTGTAGGCTGGTGTACTGTGAGCTAGCAGGTGCTGAATCACAGGATTACATACATCACTGACGAGTCCCCTCAGTCTGAGTGTGAACTCCCCCTGATGTCACTTCCTGTGGGTTTTTACCTGAGGTGACATAATCTCTATTGCATAACCCTCCCCCTCTCCTTCTACCCTGTGAGTGGCTGGCGTACTCTCTCTCTCTTTGGTCTCCCTCCAGATGCTCTGTGCAACACCTCATTATGGAAATACCAGGTGTGTGTCCTCCACTAAAGTCAAATGGGGTAAATATATAAACTAATTCCCTTCACAGACCACACCAGCCTGGCTATGATAAAACAGGCAGATTAGATATTAAAGCTACAGTATGACACCCACCTCTCTCTGAACCTGTCCCAATGTGGCCCACTGTGCCCTCGTGACCTCACTCTGCCCTACCATCACAGATGAGAACACACACACGCTCACTTTGTCACTAAGGTAGGGGGCTCACTTTGTCACTGAAGTAGTACATAGCTCCAGACCAAAAAGACATGCTGTTCACAGACGGGTGTGCGGGGAGAGAGAGGGAGAGAGAGAGAAAGAGAGAGAGTGATAGAGGCCTGACCTATATAGGAAGGAGGCTGAAATATTTATGGATGTGAGTGTCCTAATTGGCAAGCAACTGGGAGCACTGCGGCCCTCTCGTCCAATCACAGAGCAGGAAGCGGTTAAAACACATGCACACACACACACACACACACACGGGTGTATGGTCTAAGGTCCGCAGTGTCACCTCGCCCCTGCGCCCCTGTCAAGGCCAGTGACTTAGGGCACCTCGTTAAGGCCCAGCTTCGTTAGGGATGATTCAGCTTCGTTAAGGCTTCAGCATCGTTAGAATCATTACCTGTTATCATAACTGTCCTCTCTGGCACATACGGACGGGCACAATCGCTCAGAGAGCTAAGTCAAACACAGCCTAATTGGCTAGGCTTAATCTCCAGGACTGGCAGTAACATGCACTGCTCCACTCTCCTCTCCTCTCAGAGTGGGCTTCAATTACTGTCTGTCCTGATGGAGACCAGGAGATGAACACAATCTGACTCCAGTTCAGTTGGGCATCACTGGGTGGGGGAAGGGAGGGGTCAAATGTCTGGAACATTGTTAAACAGGCGTGGGGCCGAGGCACCGCTCATGACATGGAAATGTGTGCTGATCAACTGGATCAAAGCATTGATCCACCCAATGGGTTGTTTGTGGTAAAATGACATTTTCCATTTCCTATATTTTGAGTGAGAACTGTTCAGGGGAAAAATGAGGGGACCTTGCAGCCCTTTTTGAATGTACTAGGTCAATATAGTTAGTTTAACTTTTTTGTTTGAAACTCTCAATACTGTGTTGAAACTGTGTATTATTCTATGAGAATAAACAAAACCCATAATTTGGTTTTGAGCATTGTACACTTCAAAGTCTCACAGTCGCAGTAATCTTGTGACATGCAGTAGACATGTTTTGATCCCAGTCAGTCCCAAGAGCAAAATTAAATAGGGAGTGGAAAGGCTATCCTTAGAAGGTCTATGACAGGGCTAATGTGTTCTTACAGTGGCTTGCGAAAGTATTCACCCCCGTTGGCATTTTTCCTATTTGTTGCTTTACAACCTGGAATTAAAATTGATTTTTTGGGGGTTTGTATAATTTGATTTACACATCATGCCTACCACTTTGAAGATGCAAAATATTTTTTCTTGTGAAACAAACAAGAAATAAGACAAAAAAACAGAACTTGAGCGTGCATAACTATTCACCCCCCCAAAGTCTCTTGGGGTATGTCTCTATAAGCTTGGCACATCTAGACACTGGGATGTTTTCCCATTCTTCAAGGCAAAACTGCTCCAGCTCCTTCAAGTTGGATGGGTTCTGCTGGTGTACAGCATAAAGTGGTCCTATGGACAGATACTCCAATCTCCGCTGTGGAGCTTTGCAGCTCCTTCAGGGTTATCTTTGGTCTCTTTGTTGCCTCTCTGATTAATGCCCTCCTTGCCTGGTCCGTGAGTTTTGGTGGGCGGCCCTCTCTTGGCAGGTTTGTTGTGGTGCCATATTCTTTCAATTTTTTAATAATGGATTTAATGGTGCTCCGTGGGATGTTCAAAGTTTCAGATATTTTTTTATAACCCAACCCTGATCTGTACTTCTCCACAACTTTGTCCCTGACCTGTTTGGAGAGCTCCTTGGTCTTCATGGTGCCGCTTGTATGGTGGTGCCCCTTGCATAGTGGTGTTGCAGACTCTGGGGCCTTTCAGAACAGGTGTATATATACTAAGATCATGTGACACTTAGATTGCACACAGGTGGACTTTATTTAACTAATTATGTGACTTCTGAAGGTTATTGGTTGCACCAGATCTTATTTAGGGGCTTCATAGCAAAGGGGGTGAATACATATGCACGCACCACTTTCCTATAATTAATTTTTTCGAATTTTTTGAAATTCATTTCACTTCACCAATTTGGACTATTTTGTGTATGTCCATTACATGAAATCCAAATAAAAATCCATTTAAATTACAGGTTGTAATGCAACAAAATAGGAAAAACGCCAAGGGGATGAATACTTTTGCAAGGCACTGTATTGGGGCCAAATTGCAGTTTTTGTGACACTCCCTTCTAACGCGGCCTGTGATCATCATAGAGGGAAACAGAAGGCAGGTCCATGTTCCAGAGAGTCTTAGCTTTCGGGAATGGGGTCATAATAGCTTATAGCCAAAACGGTTCAAATGCTAGAGCCAAATTCTAAGGGAAAAAAATTATCCAACATGCCACATTGGCTTCAGAAACCGCCAGAAGCTTCTGTTTATCACAGTGAGCGTTTCATTCTATCTGTTCTCCTCTACTTTTCCTTGCTGGCAAAGTACCAGGATATTGTCTCTGGTTTTAAATCTGAATTTAGAGAACTGAATTTGAAAACTTGATCTGAATGCATCTGAGAAGTTGAATATATACAACTTTTATATACAGTGGGGAAAAAAGTATTTAGTCAGCCACCAATTGTGCAGGTTCTCCCACTTAAAAAGATGAGAGAGGCCTGTAATTTTCATCATAGGTACACGTCAACTATGACAGACAAATTGAGATTTTTTTTCTCCAGAAAATCACATTGTAGGATTTTTTATGAATTTATTTGCAAATTATGGTGGAAAATAAGTATTTGGTCACCTACAAACAAGCAAGACTTCTGGCTCTCACAGACCTGTAACTTCTTCTTTAAGAGGCTCCTCTGTCCTCCACTCGTTACCTGTATTAATGGCACCTGTTTGAACTTGTTATCAGTATAAAATACACCTGTCCACAACCTCAAACAGTCACACTCCAAACTCCACTATGGCCAAGACCAAAGAGCTGTCAAAGGACACCAGAAACAAAATTGTAGACCTGCACCAGGCTGGGAAGACTGAATCTGCAATAGGTAAGCAGCTTGGTTTGAAGAAATCAATTGTGGGAGCAATTATTAGGAAATGGAAGACATACAAGACCACTGATAATCTCCCTCGATCTGGGGCTCCACGCAAGATCTCACCCCGTGGGGTCAAAATGATCACAAGAACGGTGAGCAAAAATCCCAGAACCACACGGGGGGACCTAGTGAATGACCTGCAGAGAGCTGGGACCAAAGTAACAAAGCCTACCATCAGTAACACACTACGCCGCCAGGGACTCAAATCCTGCAGTGCCAGACGTGTCCCCCTGCTTAAGCCAGTACATGTCCAGGCCCGTCTGAAGTTTGCTAGAGTGCATTTGGATGATCCAGAAGAGGATTGGGAGAATGTCATATGGTCAGATGAAACCAAAATAGAACTTTTTGGTAAAAACTCAACTCGTCGTGTTTGGAGGACAAAGAATGCTGAGTTGCATCCAAAGAACACCATACCTACTGTGAAGCATGGGGGTGGAAACATCATGCTTTGGGGCTGTTTTTCTGCAAAGGGACCAGGACGACTGATCCGTGTAAAGGAAAGAATGAATGGGGCCATGTATCGTGAGATTTTGAGTGAAAACCTCCTTCCATCAGCAAGGGCATTGAAGATGAAACGTGGCTGGGTCTTTCAGCATGACAATGATCCCAAACACACCGCCCGGGCAACGAAGGAGTGGCTTCGTAAGAAGCATTTCAAGGTCCTGGAGTGGCCTAGCCAGTCTCCAGATCTCAACCCCATAGAAAATCTTTGGAGGGAGTTGAAAGTCCGTGTTGCCCAGCGACAGCCCCAAAACATCACTGCTCTAGAGGAGATCTGCATGGAGGAATGGGCCAAAATACCAGCAACAGTGTGTGAAAACCTTGTAAAGACTTACAGAAAACGTTTGACCTGTGTCATTGCCAACAAAGGGTATATAACAAAGTATTGAGAAACTTTTGTTATTGACCAAATACTTATTTTCCACCATAATTTGTAAATAAATTCATAAAAAATCCTACAATGTGATTTTCTGGAAAAAAAATTCTCATTTTGTCTGTCATAGTTGACGTGTACCTATGATGAAAATTACAGGCCTCTCTCATCTTTTTAAGTGGGAGAACTTGCACAATTGGTGGCTGACTAAATACTTTTTTTCCCCACTGTACTTGAAATGATAGTTTGTAAACTTGATACACAGACAATGAATGCAATATCTACCATATTGAAACTGAATATATAAATATTGAATTTTTATATTTAATTAAATGTAAATTGAATTTGAAAACTGAATGCAATATTCACTCAATTCAGTTTCAAGTCATGAAATACAAATTCAAAAATATTACATTGAAATTCAATATCCTAATACAAATTCAAAATTATGGAATTCAAATACAATTTCTGTTGCCATTGAAATCACTCCATAGTAATCATGTAATTTTAGGATTAGTACAGCAGCTTGTTTGACACTAATTTCCATGTCTTGCTAGCAGTGAGGAAAAGAGAGGAGAAATCAATGGACGTTACGTTACACATGGCAGGCAGTAAAAACAACCATGAGAGGAGAGGTGCTTGGCAGAGTTCAGACCAGACTGACAGGCACTCACTAAATGCAGGATACAGTTTAGAGATATCTAAAATAACGCACAGGCCCACCAGAAATACTGTCACTGTATTAACTGTCAGGGGCTGGGTGGGGAAAGTGGGCCAGTGTTAGAATGGGCTCAGGTATTAAATATGAACAAATGTCAGTTGAAGCAAGAGGATGCGTTGTTGGCAGATTTCTGTCTCACGGTCACCTGACTGAAGGTTACCTCATATTAAATACTACCCTCTCTTAAGGAGATTAGAATGTACACAGTTCTACATGTGTGTAGTATTTGTGTAGTATTTACATGATTCACTACAATACAGTATCAAATGCACAGAAGGGATGCCCAGACCACACTATCCCTTGAGGCTCACCTGTTCTTCTGTACTGTAAAAGTGAAAGCCAAAGAGAGGAGACTCACGTAAGAAGTACTCAGAGGGGTCCGCTTCGTAGTCCGTGTCCTCAGGAAAGTGATCTATCTGTTTACACATCCCTTTAAAGTTCCCTGGAGGAGAAACAAGAGAGAAAACACACGGGGTCAGAAAAGCTGTCACAGAGGAAAAATAATAATAGAATCAGGTAAAACGCCATAGTAACACACAGTGTGACATGAGTCAGTTCAAACCCATGTAGTTATGAGTGTACAGGTAACTGCCAAAATAAAGGAAACACCAACATAACATAACAACATAAAGAAAGATGGCGCCGTTCTGGATAGTGAGCTCGTGAGATCCACAGGAAGAGTTGAATAGAACAGAGGAATTATTTTGGATAGGACACAGCACTTGAGTGAAGGTATTGTATGCCTGCAGGAAGGAAGGGATGGTGAGATGCGGGAGGAGATCAAGTGATGGAGGGAGGGATGGATGGATGTGTGTTTTGGGGATACCTGAAGCACGGCCGGCAGAATGGAGGAGGATGTGGATCCTGTTCCGGTGTGTGAAACATATGGGCCAGTGATTTGTTTGTGTGGGCAGCAGAGAGATGAATATATAATGAGTGATAGGCTCCTGGACATTTACAGTAGCTATGCTTGAAAATGTAGTCAAGGGGTCCCAATGGGTGCATTACATGTAGGTGTGGATAACAAAAAAGATGGCGGTGTTCTGGATGGCCGCTGTTTTGCAAGCTCCGACCCAATTTAGCTAATTTGTGATTCTTTGGTCGTTTATTTGTACTTTATTTTCATGAAATGTATCCGCTATCATTTCTTACAACCGACAAGAACTTTTGAACATCAGATCGGCAGTTATTTACTGTACCTCAATTCCGGCTTCAACTTCAACTACGACTCATCTGCCCTGAGCTCTTTCTGTAATTCCGACCTCAATTTTCGGGCTACCCAAGAGAAAACGCCGACATTACAGAGCCAAGAGAGGGTTGATCCTTGCGAGATTAAGGCTAAGGGAAAACCAGCCACCTCTTCCCTCTATTCTACTGGCCAATGTACAGTCACTTGATAATAAGATGGATGACCTCCGATCGCAAATTTGCTACTAACGGGAATCTCTAAACTGCAATATTTTCAGCTTTTCTGAAACATGGATCTTGGACAAAATACCCCCCATGGCTATCCAACTCAATGGAGTCTCCATTCACAATGCAGACAGGATAGTGGAGTCGGGGAAATCGAGAGGGGAAGGGGTTTGCCTCTTCATCTACAACAACTGGTGTGCTGACTCGAGCACGATGGAAGTGTCAACCCATTGTTCACCCGTCTTGGAATACCTGATGGTCAAATGCCGACCCTTCTACCTCCTGAGAGAGTTTCAGCTGTTATTGTGACTGTTCTATACATTCCACCTCAGGACAAGAAAAAAAACAATAGCACTTAACAAACTGTACGAGGCTATAACCAAGCAGGAAAACTTACATCCAGAGGCTGCTTTTCTGGTTGCCAGTGATTTTAATTTTTTTGTCATTAAGACTTCCATCAACAAGTCTCCCTCGCCACTAGGGGCGATAAAGTCCTAGACCACTTTTATTCTACCCACAAGCAAGCATACAAGGCCCTCCCTCGTCCGCCATTCGGCAAATCAGATCATGACTCCATACTCCTGCTTCCTGTTTACAAGCAGAAGCTCAAACAGGAATTTCGCTGCTTCCACAATGAAAGACCCTGGAATAACACTGAGTTTGCCGCTAAACTAAAGGGTAGGGCTACCGCACACAGGGCTATCGCACATAACCCTGAGGCTACGGCTGAAGAGAGGAACAGGTACAAGAAGTCCCGCTATGACATCCGCAGAGTCATCCTGCCGGGTGTCAGGGCTACCACCCACTCAGAAGATTGGGTGATTTCGCTCTCTGAGGCTGACGTGAGTAAAGTCTTCAATCAGGTCAACACCCGCAAGGCCGCGTGGCCCGATGGTATTCCAGGGCACGTTCTCAAAGCATACGCAGAACAGCTGGCAGGCATATTCACTGTAATTTTCAACCTCTCTTTGTCCCAGTTTGTAATCCCCACGTTTTAAGATGACCACCATCATTCCTGTTCCCAAGAACTCTAAGGCTTCATTCCACAATGACTACCGCCATGTAGCACTCAGATCTGTAATCATGAAGTGCTTTGAGAGGCTGGTTATGGCACACATCTATTCCATCATCCCAGACACCCTAGACCCACTCCAATTTGCATACCGCCCCAACAGATCCATAGACGAAGGTTCTCCCATCTCCACAGAGGAACTCTGAAGCTCTGTCAGAGTGACCATCGGGTTCTTGGTTGTCATGTGAATTTCTATCTCTAATTCGACCTAAGCTTGAATCATTACCAGAGGTTGTAAAGCTCTGGTTTTAATCATCAATGATTCAAGGTCCACAATCCACAAGTAATTATCAGTAAATTTTATTTAAGGAGAGCTCTGCTCAAAAACACAAATATCCTGTTTTTATACTCCTTGACAAACAAAGACACTATGCTCCTCCCACCTTTCTTAAACAGTTCCCGCCTTCCCCCTTGAATGGTTAGTAACGCCCCCTCTGTTAGTGGGTTGACACTACATGATAATTCTAACATTTATACTGTGTTTGGGGTGAAATTCTTTAGTCATTATTCTTAAAATCCAAATTAATCTAACATTGGTCAACTCCCTGACCAAGGCCCTTGTCCCCCGATTGCTCAGTTTGGCCGGGCGGCCAGCTCTAGGAAGAGTCTTAGTGGTTCCAAACTTCTTCCATTTAATAATGATGGAGGCCCCTGAGTTCTTGGGGACCTTCAATGCTGCAGAAATGTTTTGGTAACCTTCCCCAGATCTGTGCCTCGACACAATCCTGTCTTGGAGCTCTACGGACAATTCCTTCGACCTCATGGCTTGGTTTTTGCTCTGACATGCACTGTCAACTGTGGGACCTTATATTGACAGGCCTTTCCAAATCATGTCCAATCAATTGAATTTAGCACAGGTGGACTCCAATCAAGTTGTAGAAACATCTCAAGGATGATCAATGGAAACAGGATGCACCTGAGCTCAATTTTGATGAGTCTCATAGCAAAGGGTCTGAATACTTATGTAAATAAGGTATTTCTGTTTTTTATTTGTAATACATTTGCAAAAATTTCTAAAAAACTTATTTTCGCTTTGTCACTATGGGGTATTGTGTGTAGACTGATGAGGAAAACATTTTATTTAGTCAATTTTAGAATAAGGCTGTAACGTAACAAAATTAGGAAAAAGTCAAGGGGTCTGAATACTTTCCGAATGCACTGTACATTTATACTGACTCTACACACATACACACCTACAATCATCATATATGCTGCTGCTACTCTGTTTATCATATATCCTGATGCCTAGTCACATTACCCCCATACATATCTATCTCTATCAGTCCAGTATCCCTGCACATTATAAATATGGTGCTGGAACTGGCCCTGTATATAAATTTTTTACATTTTAGTCATTTAGCAGACGCTCTTATCCAGAGCAACTTACGGTTAGTGAGTGCCTACATTATTTTTTCTCATACTGGTCCCCCGTGGGAATCAAACCCACAACCCTGGCGTTGCAAGCGCCATGCTCTACCAACTGAGCTACACAGGACTAGTATATAGTATGCTTACTTACTTTATGGTGTTCTTCTTATTTCTTATTTTTATATCTTGTGTGTTTTTGTTCCACTTGGTTATTTTTAGTATTACATTGTTATTGATTACTGCATTGTTGGGGATAGAGCTTGCAAGAAAGACATTTCTCTGTACTTGTGCACGTGACATTAAAACTTGAAACTTAATAGGGCGTTGGGCCATCATTGGCCAGAACAGCTTCAATACACCTGGGCATAGATTCTACAAGTGTCTGGAACTCTATTTGAGGGTTGCGACACCATTCTTCCACAAGAAATTCCATAATTTGGTGTTTTGTTGATTGGTGGTGGAAAACACTGTCTCAGGCACCGCTCCAGAATCTCCCATAAGTGTTCAATTGGGTTGAGATCTGGTGACTGAGACAGCCATGGTATAATTAAGCAATAAGGCCAGAAGTGTTGTGGTATATGGCCAATATCCCATGGCTAAGGGCTGTTCTTAAGCACAACACAACGCAGAGTGTCTGGACACACCCCTTAGCCATGGTATATTGGCCATATATCACAAACCCCAGAAGTGCCTTATTGCTATTATAAACTGGTTATCAACGTAATTAGAGCAGTAAAAATAACAGTTTTGTCGTACCCGAGGAATACGGTCTGACAGACCATGGCTGTCATTAATCATTAATCGAACCACCCAGTTTATAATATGGTTTACATCATTTTCATTTTCATGCTCATCAAACCATTCAGTGACCGCTCTTGCCCTGTGGAGTTGGGCATTGTCATCCTATGGGGGCATAGCCATGGTAGCCAAAATAATGGCCTGCCCAGCATTTTTATACATGACCCTAAGCATGATGGGATGTTAATTGCTTAATTAACTCAGGAACTACACCTATGTGGAAGCACCTGCTTTCAATATACTTTGCATCCATCATTTACTCAAGTGTTTCCATTATTTTGGCAGTTACCTGTATGCAGGGGCGCAACTTTCACTGGGGATGGGGGACATGTCCCCCCCACATTCTGAAATTGCATTTTTGTCCCCCCCAGTTTTATAATTGGAATGTGATAGTCCCCTGTAGCTCAGTTGGTAGAGCATGGCGCTTGCAACACCAGGGTTGTGGGTTCATTTCCCACGGGGGGCCAGTATGAAAATGTATGCACTCACTAACTGTAAGTTGCTCTGGATAAGAGCGTCTGCTAAATGACTAAAAATGTAAAAATGTAAATGATGCAAAATGTGGCAACGGTGTGCTTTAGGACCATGCGGACACCTCCGAGTGGTCGGGTAGGCTGTTTGGAGTGTTTATCTGACTGGATAATAATATGTCCCCCCTACTTCTAAAACCAAAGTTGCGCCCCTGCCTGTATACAGTGAGGGAAACAAGTATTTGATCCCCTGCTGATTTTGTACGTTTGCCCACTGACAAAGAAATTATCAGTCTATTATTTTAATGGTAGGTTTATTTGAACAGTGAGAGACAGAATAACAACAACAAAATCCAGAAAAACGCATGTCAAAAATGTTATAAACTGATTTGCACTTTAATGAGGGAAATAAGTATTTGACCCCCTCTAAATCAGAAAGATTTCTGGCTCCCAGGTGTCTTTTATACAGGTAACGAGCTGATATTAGGAGCACACTCTTAAAGGGAGTGCTCCTAATCTCAGCTTGTTACCTGTATAAAAGACACCTGTCCACAGAAGAAATCAATCAATCAGATTCCAAACTCTCCACCATGGCCAAGACCAAAGAGCTCTCCAAGGATGTCAGGGACAAGATTGTAGACCTACACAAGGCTGGAATGGGCTACAAGACCATCGCCAAGCAGCTTGGGGAGAAGGTGACAACAGTTGGTGCGATTATTCGCAAATGGAAGAAACACAAAATAACTGTCAATCTCCCTCGGCCTGGGGCTCCATGCAAGATCTCACCTCGTGGAGTTGCAATGATCATGAGAGCGGTGAGGAATCAGCCCAGAACTACACGGGAGGATCTTGTCAATGATCTCAAGGCAGCTGGGACCATAGTCACCAAGAAATCAATTGGTAACACACTACGCCATGAAGGACTGAAATCCTGCAGCGCCCGCAAGGTCCCCCTGCTCAAGAAAGCCCATATACAGGACCGTCTGAAGTTTGCCAATGAACATCTGAATGATTCAGAGGAGAACTGGGTGAAAGTGTTGTGGTCAGATGAGACCAAAATGGAGCTCTTTGGCATCAACTCAACTCGCCGTGTTTGGAGGAGGAGGAATGCTGCCTATGACCCCAAGAACACCATCCCCACCGTCAAACATGGAGGTGGAAACATTATGCTTTGGAGGTGTTTTTCTGCTAAGGGAACAGGACAACTTCACCGCATCAAAAGGACGATGGACGGGGCCATGTACCGTCAAATCTTAGGTGAGAACCTCCTTCCCTCAGCCAGGGCATTGAAAATGGGTCGTAGATGGGTATTCTAGCATAACAATGACCCAAAACACACGGCCAAGGCAACAAAGGAGTGGCTCAAGAAGAAGCACATTAAGGTCCTGGAGTGGCCTAGCCAGTCTCCAGACCTTAATCCCATTGAAAATCTGTGGAGGGAGCTGAAGGTTCGAGTTGCCAAACGTCAGCCTCGAAACCTTAATGACTTGGAGAAGATCTGCAAAGAGGAGTGGGACAAAATCCCTCCTGAGATGTGTGCAAACCTGGTGGCCAACTACAAGAAACGTCTGACCTCTGTGATTGCCAACAAGGGTTTTGCCACCAAGTACTAAGTCATGTTTTGCAGAGGGGTCAAATAGTTATCTCCCTCATTAAAATGCAAATCAATTTATAACATTTTTGACATGCGTTTTTCTGGATTTTTTTGTTGTTACTCTGTCTCTCACTGTTCAAATAAACCTACCATTAAAATTATAGACTGATCATGTCTTTGTCAGTGGGCAAACGTACAAAATCAACAGGGGATCAAATACTTTTTTCCCTCACTGTATATGTATGTATGTAAATGTAACACACAGCGATGTTAGGAAACATGATGATGAAACTCCACAGAGGAGTGGGCGCTCTGCCCTTCTCATAAGCACCAGGGACTCTAATGGATCTCCCTAGCCCAGGCAGCACATGCCCTGGTCTCGGCGGTCATGCGAGCCTGAGGTTGCTAGTCAGAATGGAGGCCTCTCCGGCAGCAGGTGGCGGCTTGTAAACAAGAGTGGCACAGCTGGTGAGACCTGGAGCGGCTCCAACTGCTGTGCAATGGGAACCTCATCTCCTAATGCTCATTCATTTGGCTGACGCCTCAGTGTCCAGGCAGCCAAGCCACTCGCTCTGCCCTTCCAGGAAGCAGCCTGCCTGGCCTGGCCTGTCCTTCTTCCCACTTCCTCCCTCTTTTCTCTCTACCTCCATCCCTCCATTCCTCCATGCTGTGGTACCACAGAAGGTCCATCCGTGATGGGGTCACTCAAGGTCGCACGGCGAAGGAATCACCCCATAAAGCGGTCATTAATGCGCCCCTGCTTGAGGAAGGAGGAAGCAGACGAGGAGGAAGCAGACGCCGGGGCATGCGATTGGGCCAGATTACCGTCTCATTAACTTCTTCATCTCCTTCTACCTCCAGTGTCCGTCTAATTAGGTGAACAGGTGTTTGTTAGCCGGGTGCCAGGTGTTGCTTAGGAGAAGTTGGCGGGAAGGCAGGATGGGCGCCGCGGGTGGGGCTGGGTGGGGCACTGGTTTTGTGAATGGACCCCACGTACGGAGGACGGATCCCCGGTGAGAACCGCTCGGATATGAGAGAGACTGGTGTCTGAGGGGAGAGCTATCAAACAGACATACCACTGCTCTTCCTCCTGTGCACAGTGTGTGTGGTAGGCCTCACAGAAGGCTGAGGGGAGACAGTGTCTGATACACAGAGGTAACTGCCTGTTAACTGTCTGAGGGTAGTTAAGGTTTCATCAGAGGAGAGTTTGTTGTGATTGTTCAATGAATGTCATTGAGTTTTGACCGAGCGGTTGGCAGAGGCCATGCTAGGCTGGAGTTGGGCTGCAGCAGAGGAGTGTGGGAACCTCGTGTGAAACACACACTAATCCTTCCTCGGTGGACAAAGTCCAAAGTGCTGACGGTATGTGTCCACTCCTCTCTCTCACCTTCCCCAGCTCTGGCCCATAATCAAAAAGCACTCATTGATTTCCATCAACAAGTTCTGTGGCAATTAACAAGAGACAGGGAGGAATATATGGGAAAGAGGGAGAGGAAGGGCAATAAACAGAGAGAAGGTTGAAGTCCAGAAGAGAGCGGGATAGATCTGTTTCGATTGTCACACTTTCATCATTGTTGGATCGAGATTTGCACCTTGCAAAAAAACTCATAGGCCTACAAAGCACACCAAATTCAGTGTGCGACTCTTAACACCACTGACACCACAGTACAGCCACTGAGCCTCCACAATAAATAACATCTATCAAGAAGTGGGTCAAATGCAATGAAGGAGAAAAAGGAGTATTCATTTCAATAAGAATACGACTGTTTCTGTGTAGTTCCACAGCACACTCCCAATAGAGTTGCTGGAACAAAACTTGTAATATTGAGAACACAGCATCCACCCACAGTGCACCACGTGTCTTTGTCTTATCAACAGCTAAGATCACAGAGTGGGAGTATGGTATAGTTTGCAGCTGGCTGTCCCGTCCACAGTTGTGTCATTTGTTCAAGCAGCTGCGGAGAGTAGCCTATTGGGGGAACCACTTCAATTAGTGCGCTGAAAGATTTATGTGACACTTAACCGCTCCAAACGGTCCTTTTCTTGTAAGACATGTAAACTCAGCACGCTGGTAAATATTTTATACTGGCATTTTCATTTTTTGGAAAGCTCCCCTACAAAAGTGTGTGACCGGGGGAAGGGTGGAGGGGGGGAGAGGGGGAGAGAAGGGAGGAGGAGGGCGGAGGGGGGAGAGGGGGAGGCCCATCAGGCAGGGGACCCATAAATGGATGTCAGGGTGTTAACGGAGACTCACGTGTCTGGTGGGTCACGACATCTTCATTCAGCATTTACAGACAGGCCATAGTATCCACTATGTTACCTCTATCTCAGGGTTGCTCACTTTAGCAAGCTATAGTACTAAAAAGCAATCGAGACAGTGTAAGTATAGCAAGCCTTCTAGCTGGGCGTATAAGTCTTGTGCTAATCATTTCTAAAGCACTTACCATTAAGAACATAGCCAGGCCATGGGGCTCTCCTGCAGTGACCGACCCATTGGGTCCCATCAGCTGGCTCCATACTAGGGGTCAGCGCTGGACTTCCTCAATCACCCTAACGACCACTGGCCACCATGCCCCCTACTGTGGGGATGAGCTATGGCCTAACCCCTAGGTCCTCTCCTGTCTCCCCTGTCCCACACTGTCATAAAGCGCTTCATTACTAGAGCAGACCAGGGTGAGA
The DNA here is from genome assembly GCF_964263955.1 of Coregonus lavaretus. Classification (NCBI taxonomy): domain Eukaryota; kingdom Metazoa; phylum Chordata; class Actinopteri; order Salmoniformes; family Salmonidae; genus Coregonus; species Coregonus lavaretus. Next base: position 24,186,765 of record NC_140015.1, on the reverse strand, counting down.
CAGATCCATTCAGGAGAGGAGAGGAGGAAGAAGGGAGGTGGACAAGGTCAAGTGAGTGGTTGGTGGGTGGGTGTAGATTTACAATCGCCCACCCCACAGAGGCTCCCAGTCTGCTCAGCCCCTGGATTTTCCAGTCGATGTTCCCACATTTTCTGTTCCCTAGAGACGGCTGTATGTCTCCAAGGTTGTGTCGTCATGGGGAGATTCCAGCGATGAGGCTCTGATTTGTAAATTGGCCTCTGCTCTGGTAAGTTCTACTCTATTGACATGACCTTCATGTTGGGATCAACATTCTGGATAAAATTCCTCACATTGAAATCAATAGTATTTAATTTGAAACATTCTAAGGTCGGTGTTAACTGTTTAAGAATAACACAGAGGTACTTTTTCCAACGCTATTGAAGCCACAAACACAACCCCTGCTGGCCTGCCTTCTGGTTATCTCCTCAAGCTAGAGTGAGAAAAGTTACATTTTTCTTTCTGCCTTTCTCACTATGGAGATAGAGGATTCTTGGCCCTGGTGCTTGGGATTTTTTGACTGTTTAAATCGGCTGTGGCTTTCCCCACTTGGATGGAAACCATCCTCACTCGCTCTTTTTTCTCTCTCTCTGTGTCTCTCCCCTCTCTCTTACTCTCTTTCCCTCTCTTTCTCTCCCCTCTATCTCTCTCTCTCTCTCTCTCTCTCTCTCTCTCTCTCTCTCTCTCTCTCTCTCTCTCTCTCTCCCAACGTCCGGCTGATAGAAATAAGCACTGGCCCATAAAACCCAGGGAGCCGTCAGATACAATGGGCCAGACTATGGCTGAAGAAATTGTTATTTTAATTTGAATTGTAATCTTTGACTCCAAACACATTTTCTTTCCACACAATTTCCATTGACAGGAAGAGATTACTGAGGGATTATTCACGATAATTGGGAGTGTTGAATTACCAACTAACCCACCTCCCCCCTCAACTTCTCCAACTAATATGAAATCTGCAGATACTCTCCCTATTACAGCACCACTGACGCCAAGATGTGACACTTGTGCCCATACAAAAAACACAATGTATAGAAATGATCGAGACACTATTAGCTCAGTCCTGGTAAAGAAAGACAAAAACACTGAATGTCTGTGTGTGTGTGTGTGTGTCTGTATGGATGCAGGTGAGAGAGCTAAGCATTCCTCCTCTTCCTTAACCACCCCCTCCACTGCTGCTGCTACTGATGTCCTCCATCAGTGGTGTCTAAGACTCCAGAAAGTCTCCTAGAACACAACAGAACAGAACATAGAGAACCGGCCAATCCCCAGACCCCTAGCCACAGACCAACACAGAGGAGGGCCCGCCCACACACACTGACCTCCTAACAGTAGTGTCCCCAGACCCCTAGCCACAGACAGACACAGAAGAGGGCCCGCCCACACACACTGACTTCCTAACAGTAGTGTCACCACCACAGCTCCTGAAACACAGGCAGTAGTTTGTTGTTCTGGGACATAAACATGGAGGAGGGGGTGCTAGGAGGTTCTGTGGATGGATGAAGAAGGGAGGGTCAACAGGCCTGGTTCAAGTAGGAGGCATCGTTGTTCGAGGTTGAGAGACAGACAGAGAGAAAAATAGAGAGGAAACGCGGCTTTGGTGCACCGGATTCCAGCCGAGTGCTTACTTCTGTGCCTGTGTTCGGAATTCTCTAAAAGTTTGCAGGCAGCCACCTAGTGCGTCAGCAGCAGCCACCCCCACACAACCCCCTCCCCTCCATCCCCACACCCTCCCTTCTATCCCCCATCCCTCCTCCCTGCACTGTCCCCACGGCAGCCGTTGCCATGTGGACATCAGAACCAGTCGCTGTGAAAGAAAATAAGAGATTCCTGGTGTGGGGGTTGCCATGGAGACAGTTATCTGGGGCCTACTTGAAGATGATCACATGGGTGGAGCTGATGTTTGGGCCAATCTAGTGATGTGTTTAACCCCTGGACTGACTCACTACTCATTGGGCTTTCTGCATTCTTCCTTTTCACTAAGCTGCCCTACACCTGTATGTTGCTTACCAAGATTAGTCTAACATAGCATTCGGCTACCCCTGCACATCCACCTCTACATGCTAGCAGCGTTCTATATATTTGACTGTTTACAGTTTACAATAACATATACAGTGAGCTCTAAAAATATTGGGATAGTGACTCATTTTTTGTGGTTTTGTCTTTGTACTCCAGCACTTTGGACTACATCACGCTTGTTGGATGCACTTCTACATTCATGTGGATTCTACCATGATTACGGATAATCCTGAATGAATTGTGAATAATGATGAGTGAGAAAGTTACAGACGCACAAATATCATCATGGTGAGAGGTTAGTATGTCTTGGGGTTATGATATTTGTGCGTCTGTAACTTTCTCACTCATCATTATTTACAATTCATTCAGGATTATCCGTAATCATGGTAGCATCCACATGAATATAGAAGTGTTTAGAAACTGTCACGCCCTGACTCAGGGGACGCTTATATGTTGAGTCAGGGTGTGTATATTCTTTGTTGTGTATGTTCTATGTTGTATTATCTAGTATGTGTATTTCTATGTTGGCCGGTGTGGTTCCTAATCAGAGGCAGCTGTCGCTCGTTGTCTCTGATTGGGGACCATACTTAGGCAGCCTATTGGCACTGTCTAGTTGTGGGATCTTGTTCCGTGTAAGGTATGTTGTGTGTGCTACCTTGGACTTCATATTTCGTTTAGTTTGTTGTTTTGTCATTGTGTTTATTCAGTGTAAATAAACATGTACGTATATCACGCTGCGCCTTGGTCTGACCCGTCCTTCAACGAACGTGACAGAAGATCCCACCAAACGAGGACCAAGCAGTGTGCCCAGGCGGAGCGGATGGCCATGTCACAGGTGGCCAATTTGTGGTCATGGGAGGAGATATTGTGGTCCTCTGTAGCTCAGCTGGTAGAGCACGGCGCTTGTAACGCCAAGGTAGTGGGTTCGATCCCCGGGACCACCCGTACACAAAAAAAAAAAATGTATGCACGCATGACTGTAAGTCGCTTTGGATAAAAGCGTCTGCTAAATGGCATATTATTATTATATTATATTTGCGGGGAAAGGACCATGGGCTAAGTTAGATGCCCAGGCAGGAGAGGAGCAACGGCAACACGGAGGAGGCCGGTCGAGGAGGAAGCCCGAGAAGCAGCCCCAATAAATGTTTTCGGGGGGGCACACGGGGTGGTTGGCGGAGCCTAGGGTTAGAGCAGAGCCAACTCCCCGTACTCACGCGAAGAGGCGTATGACTGGGCAAGCTCCGTGTTATGCGGAGCTACGTACTGTGTCGCCAGTGTGCCGGCACAGTCCTGTACGTCCTGTGCTTGCACCACGCACTTGCCGTGCGAAGATGGGCATCCAGCCAGGACGGGGTGTGCCGGCTCAACGCTCCTGGTCTCCAGTACGCCTCCTTGGTCCCGCATATCCTGCGCCAGTTCTACGAATTGTATCGCCAGTGCGCGTGCACAACCCAGTGCATCCTGTGCCAGCACCCCGCACGTGTAGTGCGAAAGTGGGCAGCCAGCCAGGACGGGTTGTGCCAGCTCTCCGCTCTAGACCTCCAGTCCGCCTCCACAGTTCGGCCCGGCCTGTTCCTGCTCCTCGCACCAAGCCAGTGGTGCGCGTCGCCAGCCCGGCCCGGCCTGTTCCTGCTCCTCGCACCAAGCCAGTGGTGCGCGTCGCCAGCCCGGCCCGGCCTGTGCCTGCTCCTCGCACCAAGCCAGTGGTGCGCGTCGCCAGCCCGGCCCGGCCTGTTCCTGCTCCTCGCACCAAGCCAGTGGTGCGCGTCGCCAGCCCAGCCCGGCCTGTTCCTGCTCCTCGCACCAAGCCAGTGGTGCGCGTCGCCAGTCCGGCCCGGCCTGTTCCTGCTCCTCGCACCAAGGCAGTGGTGCGCATCGCCAGTCCGGCCCGGCCCGTTCCTGTCCCTCGCACCAAGACAGTGGTGCGTGTTCCTAGTCCGGTCCGGCCCGTGCCTGCTCCTCGCACCAGACCAGTGGTGCGTTTGTCCAGTCCGGCACGGCCCGTGCCCGTTCCACCGGTGCCTGGTCCGGCACCGGTCAGCTGCTCCACTCCGGAGCCAGAGCAGTCCGCTCCACCGGTGCCTGATCCAGTTCCGGTCAGCTGTTCCACTCCGGAGCCAGAGCAGTCCGCTCCAACGGTGCCTGATCCAGCTCCGGTCAGCTGCTCCACTCCGGAGCCAGAACAGTCCGCTCCACCGGTGCCTGATCCAGCTCCGGTCAGCTGCGCCACTCCGGAGCCAGAGCAGTCCGCTCCACCGGGGTTCAGTCCAGCTCCGGTCAGCTGCGCCACTCCGGAGCCAGAGCAGTCCGCTCCACCGGGGTTTAGTCCAGCTCTGGTCAGCGGCTCCACTCCGGAGCCAGAGCAGTCCGCTCCACCGGTGCCTAGTCCAGCTCCGGTCAGCGGCTCCAGTCCAGACCATGATGTCAGCCCCTCTCCAGGTTCGGGTTCTCCCACACCAGGGTCCAGACAGGGCCTGGCGTATCGTGGGAGGAAGGAGAGGGGAAGCAGCGCGCCGAGGTCCAGACCAGAACAGGGGCACAACAGGGAGGCGGAGAGTGAGAGGTCGTCACGCCCTGAGCCGGATCCGCCTCCGAGGCGGAATGCCCACCCGGCCCCTACCCTGTTATGTTTATGTTGTGCGGTCGGAGTCCGCACCTTTGGGGGGGGGGGGGGGGTACTGTCACGCCCTGACTCAGGGGACGCTTATATGTTGAGTCAGGGTGTGTATATTCTTTGTTGTGTATGTTCTATGTTGTATTATCTAGTATGTGTATTTCTATGTTGGCCGGTGTGGTTCCCAATCAGAGGCAGCTGTCGCTCGTTGTCTCTGATTGGGGCCCATACTTAGGCAGCCTATTGGCACTGTCTAGTTGTGGGATCTTGTTCCGTGTAAGGTATGTTGTGTGTGCTACCTTGGACTTCACATTTCGTTTAGTTGTCGTTGTGTTTATTCAGTGTAAATAAACATGTACGTATATCACGCTGCGCCTTGGTCTGACCCGTCCTTTAACGTACGTGACAGAAACATATTCTACTCTTATTTACAATAAAAGTGACTCCAAAATGACACAATACAATATTTACCATTCATTTCTATTGGGCACAAAATAATCTGAACAAAACCAAAACAAACAGCAAATGCATCGAACATATTTGTAGAGTAAAAGCTTGAAGTCATTGCGTGCTATGAATATTGGACTGTCACGCCCTGGCTCTGGGGACTCTTAAATGTTGAGCCAGGGTGTGGATTTTCATTGTTTAGTTTTCTATGTTTTTGTTCTAGATCGTGTTGATCTATGTTGGCCAGGGTGGTTCCCAATCAGAGACAGCTGTAGCTCGTTGTCTCTGATTGGGGAACATACTTAGGCAGTCTGTTGGCACCAGTTAGTTTGTGGGATCTTGATCCGTAAAGGTTTGGTGTGTGTAACCTCAGGACTTCACGTATCGTTGGTTTGTTGTTTTGGTTTTGTTCGTGTGTTTAGTACTAATTAAAGATGTACGCTTATCACGCTGCGCCTTGGTTCCACGAGTCATCAGTCAACGTCCGTGACATGGACCAAATACTAAACTTTTGACTACTTAAATACACATATAAGTGAATTTGTCCCAATACTTTTGGTCCCCTAAAATGGGACGTCTATGTACAAAAAGTGCTGTAATTTCTAAACAGTTCACCCAATATGGATGAAAATACCCTGGAGCTCACTGTAGTATTATTTAGTAGCAGACATACAAAACAGCTACTAAGGACATGACTAGACTCACCACAATGAATCTCCCTTGTCCCGGTATCACACTTACAGAGGCATCCCCAAACCGTAGTTTGATTTTATTAGGATCGCCTTTAGCCCAAGGGCTAGTCTTTCAAGAGTCCTTAAAGTGTACCCTATGGATGGCTGGGTAAGGTGGTTAATGTGTGCGTGACGTGGTAGGTCACTCTTACATCCCCTCCTTAATTTTTACATTTTAGTAATTTAGCAGACGCTCTTATCCAGAGCAACTTACAGTTAGTGAGTGCATACATTATATATATATTTTTTCATACTTGCCCCCCTTGGGAATCGAACCCACAACCCTGGCGTTGCAAACACCATGCTCTACCAACCGAGCTACATCCCTGCTGGCCATTCCCTCCCCTACCCTGGACGACGCTGGGCCAATTGTGCGCCGCCCCATGGGTCTCCCAGTCGCGGCCGGCTACGACAGAGCCTGGATTCGAACCAGGATCTCTAGTGGCACAGCTAGCACTGCGATGCAGTGCCTTAGACCACTGCACCACTCGGAAGGTTAATGAGGGGTAGGCAGCCCCAGCATCCAGCAGCAGGGACAATCACCTTATTTATCTTCATAATCGCACCTTATTCATCCTTATAATCACACTATTCATCTTAATAATGACCCTGCTAAGGTGGGAGCCCCTTAGTGCAGCATCACACAGACACACACATATGTGCACAATGCACATACAAACACATGCACACACACACGCTCCCACACACACGCACACGCACGCACACACACACACACACACACACACACAGCCTGGCTTGTAGTGAGGAGAGGATCTCAGACTTCCGTGCTGAGCTGAATGGAAAACACAGGTGTGTGAAGTGGATCTGTGTGTGTGTCAGGCATGGCTGAGGAAAGGGAGAGACATGGGGATGATAATGATTGTGTCAGATAAGGCATACTGTAAATACATCTTTGACTATATTGTAGCTTCTAATCTGCAATGGAATAAAATACTGCTTGATGTTTGATGGATTGATCAGACTGATTTCACAATCCTGACAGACTTCTCTTTGCAAAACATCTACATATCATCCTCTTTGAAGAACGCTGACTATACATTTAGGCAGATCCTTTCTTTCAGACTGTCTTTCAGAATCTGTGATTCCTGCCCTTAGCTGTGGGATGGGAAGTGTTTCTGATGTACAGACACACTAGTTATACACTATCTGTTTTATTCCGGCGCAGTACAGTAGAAGATAGAGGAACGCTGTAGGGACTTGAGGAGGGGTTGTGTCTCAGTGTTTACTTGTGTGATGATGTGTTGGTGGAGGTATTGTAGGGGGGATATAGGGGGGATATAGGGGGGGGGGGTACAGGGGGATATAGAGGGGATACAGAGGGGATATAGGGGGATACAGGGATATATAGGGTGGATACATGGGGGATACAGGGGGCATACAGGTGGGATATGGGGGGATACGGGGGGATACAGGGGGGATAGAGGGGGATACAGGGGGGATACAGGGGGATAAGGGGGATATCGTGGGGATACAGGGGAATACAGGGGGATAGCAGAGCTCTCCTGTGATCCACTGCCAAGCCAGATCCTGCAGGGAGTCTAGACCCTCTCCATCACTCTCGCTCTCTCTTCTCTCTATCTTCTCTCTCTCTCTCTCTCTCTCAGCCTCTCCACTGTTTTCATTTCTCTTACACACAATCCTCACTTTATTTATAGTCTCCAGTTTTTCTTGTTCTTGTTCTTTCGCTCTCTTCCCTCTTTCTCCCCTCTTTTGTCTCTGCCCCTATTTTCTACAGGCTATTTCCACATACTGTATAACCAAACACAAGAACCCTAAACCAGGTTGTAGAGGCACTCTGTAACTTCAGACACAAAGTAATGAGATGTGGAATAGATGGAGATAAAGACGGGAGAGAGGGGAGAGAGGGAGAGAGAGGGAGAGAGAGGGAGAGAGAGGGATAGAGAGGGGAGAGAGGGGGGAGAGAGGGAGACAGAGGGAGAGAGAGGGGAGAGAGAGAGAGGGGAGAAAGGGGAGAGAGGGGATAGAGAGTGGAGAAAGGGAGAGAGAGGGGAGAGAGAGAGGAGAGAGAGGAGAGAGGGGAGAGAGGGGAGAGAGGGGAGAGAAGGGAGAGAGGGATTCCTCCTGACTGCCCACAGGACTCCATGATGACTGAGCCCAGCTGAGAATCTGGACACTTTTGGGGAAAGTGAGGTCATGAAGGGGCATGATGGGAGCTGAGAGAGAGAGTGAGGGATGAAATTTCACAGATCCAGGAACAGTGAGTCAGTGAGTCACAGGTGTCTAAGTGGGGTGCGTCACTGCCTTCTGGTCAGACAAAGTCAGAGCCAGAGACATCCCATTCTCAGAAGAAGAGTCCCTCAGCGCTGGCTAGCACACAGAGAGAGACAAGGACATTCTCAGAACAAAGATCAGGCTAAACAACAACAACAACAACAACAATAACAACAACCTACCTATGCCAATCACAACCATCTCATTATCTCCAAATGGGACACTCTATTTTCTATCCATGTGCAAAGTCAATTAATACACTACAGTACCTTGCAAAAGTTTTCATCCCCCTTGGCGTTTTTTGTATTTTGTTGCATTACAACCTGTAATTTAAATGGATTTTTATTTGGATTTCATGTAATGGACATACACAAAATAGTCTAAATTGGTGAAGTGAAATGAAAAAAATGACTTGTTTCAAAAATTTCAAAAGAATAATTAACAGAAAAGTGGTGCGTGCATATGTATTCTCCCACTTTGCTATGAAGCCCCTAAATAAGATCTGGTGCAACCAATTACATTCAGAAGTCACATAATTAGTTAAATAAAGGCCACCTGTGTGCAATCTAAGTGCCACATGATCTCAGTATATATACACCTGTTGTGAAAGGCCCCAGAGTCTGCAACACCACTAAGCAAGGGGCACCACCAAGCAAGCAACACCATGAAGACCAAGGAGCTCTCCAAACAGGTCAGGGACAAAGTTGTGGAGAAGTACAGATCAGGGTTGGGTTATAAAAAAATATCTGAAACTTTGAACATCCCACGGAGCACCATTAAATCCATTATTAAAAAATTTAAAGAATATGGCACCACAACAAACCTGCCAAGAGAGGGCCGCCCACCAAAACTCACGGACCAGGCAAGGAGGGAATTAATCAGAGAGGCAACAAAGAGACCAAAGATAACCCTGAAGGAGCTGCAAAGCTCCACAGCGGAGATTGGAGTATCTGTCCATAGGACCACTTTAAGCCGTACACTCCACAGAGCTGGGCTTTATGGAAGAGTGGCCAGAAAAAAGCCATTGCTTAAAGAAGAAAATAAGCAAACACGTTTGGTGTTCGCCAAAAGGCATGTGGGAGACTCCCCAAACATATGGAAGAAGGTACTCTGGTCAGATGAGACTAAAATGTAGCTTTTTGGCCATCAAGGAAAACGCTATGTCTGGCGCAAACCCAACACCTCTCATCACCCCGAGAACACCATCCCCACAGTGAAGCATGGTGGTGGCAGCATCATGCTGTGGGGATGTTTTTCATCGGCAGGGACTGGGAAACTGGTCAGAATTGAAGGAATGATGGATGGCGCTAAATACTGGGAAATTCTTGAGGGAAACCTGTTTCAGTCTTCCAGAGATTTGAGACTGGGACGGAGGTTCACCTTCCAGCAGGACAATGACCCTAAGCATACTGTTAAAGCAACACTCGAGTGGTTTAAGGGTAAACATTTAAATGTATTGGAATGGCCTAATCAAAGCCCAGACCTCAATCCAATTGAGAATATGTGGTATGACTTAAAGATTGTTGTACACCAGCGGAACCCATCCAATTTGAAGGAGCTGGAGCAGTTTTGCCTTGAAGAATGGGCAAAAAGCCCAATGGCTAGATGTGCCACGCTTATAGAGACATACACCATGAGACTTGCAGCTATAATTGCTGCAAAAGGTGGCTCTACAAAATATTGACTTTGGGGGGGGGTGAATAGTTATGCATGCTCATGTTTTCTGTTTATTTTTCTTATTTCTTGTTTGTTTCACAATAATAAAATATTTTTGCATCTTCAAAGTGGTAGGCATGTTGTGTAAATCAAATGATACAAACCCCCCAAAAATCAATTTTAATTCCAGGATGTAAGGCAACAAAATAGGAAAAATGCCAAGGGGGGTGAATACTTTCGCAAGCCACTGTAGATTACCAAATGTATGTGGAACATCTCATTCAAAAATCATGGGCAATAATATGGAGTTGGTCCCCCCTTTGCTGCTATAACAGCCTCCACTATTCTGGGAAGGCTTTCCACTAGATGTTGGAACGTTGCTGCGGGGACTTGCTTCCATTCAGCCACAAGAGCATTAGTGAGGTTGTGCACTGATGTTGGGCGATTAGGCCTGGCTCGCAGTCTGCGTTCCAATTCATCCCGAAGGTGATCGATGAGGTTGAGGTCAGGGCTCTGCGCAGGCCAGTCACGTTCTTCCACACTGTTCTCGACAAACCATTTCTGTATGGACCTCGCTTTGTGCACAGGGGCATTGTCATGCTGAAACAGGAAAGGGTCTTCTCCAAACTGTTGCCACAAAGTTGGAAGCACAGAATCGTCTAGAATGTAATTGTGTGCTGCTACGTTAAGATTTCCCTTCACTGGAACTAAGGGGCCTAGCCCAAACCATGAAAAACAGCCCCAGACCATTATTCCTCCTCCACCAAACTTTAAAGTTGGCACTATGCATTGGGGCAGGTAGCGTTCTCCTGGCATCAGCCAAACCCAGATTTGTCCGTCGGACTGCCAGATGGTGAAGCGTGATTCATCACTCCAGATAACGTGTTTCCACTGCTCCAGAGTCCAATGGCGGCGAGCTTAACACTACTCCAGCCGACGCTTGGCATTGCGCATGGTGATATTAGGCTTGTGTGCGGCTGCTCGGCCATGGAAACCCATTTCATGAAGCTCCTGACAAACAGTTATTGTGCTGACGTTGCTTCCAGAGGCATTTTGGAAGTCGGTAGTGGGTGCTGCAACCGAGGACAGACGATATTTTCGCACTACGTGCTTCAGCACTCGGCGGTCCCATTCTGTGAGCTTGTGTGGCCTACCACTTCGTGGCTGAGCCATTGTTGCTCCTAGACGTTTCCACTTCAAAATAACAGCACTTACAGTTGACCGATTTTATACACCTGTCTTGAACGGGTGTGGCTGAAATAGCCGAATCCACTTATTCGAAAGGGGTGTCCACATACTTTTGTATATATAGTGTACGATCTGAGCCAGCATGCTATTAGACTAAATAGGATGGAGCTCTGCTGTTCTATTAGCCTCTGAGTCAAATGTGCAGACAAAATAGGGCAAGTCATATCAACCCGGTTTTTATATGTCGTTTTAACTAGCTTGTTTTAAAGCAGACTCCTCGTTCACAGTCTTCTGTAGACAGACACATTCTAAATCCAACAACTACTTGTATCCCAGTTAGGATGGAAACTTTTTTGGGTCGCCCCCGATTCATTTCTCACCTTCAACACAAGAGTACAGAGTTGGGAGGGAACTGGAGAGAGAGGGAAAGAGAGGGAGGAAGAGAGAGAGAGAAAGAGAGGGAGGAAGAGCGAGCGAGAGAGAAAGAAAGGGGACTCTAGGACTGGGAGGAGAGGAAGAGGAGCACACAGTCAACATGGACAGTAGGGGGTTCTAAAAACAGCTGGTGAGGGAGAGGAGCGAGGGGTCTCTGTCTCTCTGTCTTTGACTCTGTCTCTCTGTCGCTGTCGCTGTCCCTGTCCCATGTATCTGTCTCTGTCTCTGTCTCTGTCTCTGTCCCTGTCCCTGTCCCATTTATCTGTCCCTGTCTTTGTCTCTGTCTCTGTCCCTGTCTCTGTCCCTCTCTGTCCCTGTCCCTGTCTCTGTCTCTGTCCCTGTCTCTGTCCCTCTCTGTCCCTGTCCCTGTATCTGTCCCTGTATCTGTCCCTGTATCTGTCCCTGTCCCTGTCTCTGTCTCTGTCTCTGTCCCTGTCTCTGTCTCTGTCTCTGTCTCTGTCTCTGTCTCTGTCTCTGTCTCTGTCTCTGTCCCTGTCCCTGTCCCTGTCCCTGTCTCTGTCTCTGTCTCTGTCTCTGTCCCTGTCTTTGTCTCTATCCCTGTCTCTGTCTCTGTCCCTGTACCTGTCTCTGTCTCTGTCTCTGTCTCTGTCTCTGTCCCTGTCCCTGTCTCTGTCTCTGTCCCTGTATCTGTCTCTGTCTCTGTCTCTGTCTCTGTCTCTGTCTCTGTCTCTGTCTCGGTCCCTGTCCCTGTACCTGTACCTGTACCTGTACCTGTACCTGTACCTGTACCTGTCCCTGTCCCTGTCCCTGTCCCTGTCTCTGTCCCTGTACCTGTCTCTGTCTCTGTCTCTGTCTCTGTCCCTGTCCCTGTCTCTGTCTCTGTCTCTGTCCCTGTATCTGTCTCTGTCTCTGTCTCTGTCCCTGTCCCTGTCTCTGTCTCTGTCTCTGTCTCTGTCTCTGTCCCTGTCCCTGTCCCTGTACCTGTACCTGTACCTGTACCTGTACCTGTACCTGTACCTGTACCTGTACCTGTCCCTGTCCCTGTCCCTGTCCCTGTCCCTGTCTCTGTCTCTGTCCCTGTACCTGTATCTGTCTCTGTCTCTGTTCCTGATGTATGTCTCTGTCTCTGTTCCTGATGTATCTGTGTCAACAGGTGGGAGATGGAACTCTGAGTCTGGGCTGGGCTCTGCCGTGAGGCCCTCCTCCCTGCTCCGCCACAGGACCCAAACACTCCCCTCTGCATGAGTAGGCTGAAACCTGGAGCATGGAGCCAAGCTCAACCATACCCACACAGACTAATCCCTGAGTTAATGGTCCGGAAGTGACTTGGGCACCAGTGATACATTCAGCTCCCTCATCTGATACACAGAATGCAAATTAGAACACCTACATGCACACAGGGCCTACATCAGGGATGGGTAACTTTGATGGGGGTGGGGGCCACAAAAAATCTGAACTCATCATGAGGGGCCGCAGTGGCTCGCGTACCCACATCCATACCCACACATGCAGTCAGAGCCTTTTGTGTTGCATAAGACCAAGTAATATGTTTGCATCAAAGTTTAAATTTGGCCCATATTGAGCATAGTCTGTGAACTCAGATACACACAGCATTATGGTCAGAGCACACACACACACACAAACACACACACACCCACAGCGACACACACAGACACGCATGCACACACACACTCACACAGATACACACATACATCCTATGCAATTACACAGGAGAACACAGAGAAGAAAAAACATTCACATAGCCCATGTCCACACTGAGGACCACTTAGTTGGCAAACCACACTCTGACATCAATCTGTATTTGTCCTACTCACATAGTGGTGGCAGGCAGTGTGATCGTAGTGATGTCATAATCGTGGTCATAGCACACACACACAAAAACATACACACATACCCACACACCCACACACACACACACACACACACACACACAGAGGGCACCTCTGGGGCTGTGATGTCATCTGGCTATAGTCAGTCATTTGTTAAGCCAACAGGTGAGTGGCTGTGCTGCTCTCATTAGCAGGCTAAGGCCTGGCCAAGTCCCTAGCAGCACTAGGGCTAATTTGATTAGCATTATACAGTAGCAGTGCTGCCTTCCCCATTGGACAACCGCTTTATCCCGTATGATGCCTCTATCCAGCATGGATGTCATATTGTTTAAACACACAATTAAGTTTACACACATATTAAAGTAACATGCGCGAGTACACACGGACACACGCCTACACATACATTTACTCACAACACTGTTCGTTTTTTTTAATCAGTTTGGCACATTTTTCAGATGTAAGTGGTATATTTTAAAAACTATAAGTACAAAACTCTAAACTGATAACACTTGTAATTCCCCCTATCTTATGTTCAGAACCTTTGAATGTGCATTCATTGGTTTTTCTGTGAAATACTAATAATTTAGTTTAGTCACCAATACATTAGATAATGATAGGCTCACCATTTAGTCATTTTAACTACCATTTAATCCAGTGGTTCCCAACCTTTTTTGGTTACTGTTCCCCCAACTGAGTTTTGCTCTGCCCGGAGTATCCCTGAAGTACCCCTCTAGTAGGCCTATGGTCTCATGAGTCTTCTCAAGTAGCCCCTGTGGATAGCCCAAGTACCCCCAGGGGACCTAGTACCCCTGGATGGGAACCACTGATTTAATACAATAGCAAAAAAAGGTATTTTTACTTTTCTTTTTGAAGTGCTGAATATAAAGAATAGTAGATGGTAAATATCATTTTCCATTCAGTATTTGACTATAATTAATGTAATTTAATTTTGTTTTATTTGTATCCAATGGCAGGTTGTGCGCATGTTTAGAAATATGTCAGTCTTACAGTTTCATTATCCTTATACAGTACATACGTAGGACAAATCATCAGAAATAGGGGTATTGTAAAGCAGTTGGCTACTGTCAAAACAAAGCACGATGTTGTATGCCATTTCTTTCCCATGCAACATTGTACAAGATCACCTTTTATTTCGTCAACTGATACAGTATCGCCTGTCTCTCTGCTTACAGTGTATCAGTGAAATTCTGACAATGAGTGGAATATATTGTTATATACAACCCAGGTATTTCAGCAGTGCATTCTAGACTACACTATAATTCCAAATAGTAGCACATAGAGTGACTCTTTCCACTTTGTCCTATTAAAGCACACTGGCTATTCAAGCACACTTGCTGATGGAGAATGATGATTTAGTATCTACAGCCACATCCATATATGATTTGGTTTCACCTTCCAACATAAATTAATTTCAAATTGATACATTTATAAGGTACAAATATAGAAATGTACTGTGTTCAGCAGTTATCAAACTATATACACAATATATACAAAAGTATGTGGACACACCTTCAAATTAGTGGATTTGGCTATTTCAACCACACCCATTGCTGAAAGGTATATAAAATCGATCACACAACTATGCAATCTCCATAGACAAACATTGGCAGTAGAATGGCCTTACTGAAGAGCTCAGTGACTTTCAATGTAGTGCCGTCATAGGATGCCACCTATCCATCAAGTCAGTTCGTCAAATTCCTGCCCTGCTAGAGCTGCCTCGGTCAACTGTAAGTGCTGTTATTGTGAAGTGGAAACATCTAGGAGCAACAATGGCTCAGCCGCGAAGTGGTAGGCCACACAAGCTCACAGAACGGGACCACCGAGTGCTGAAGCGCGTAGCATGTAAAAATCATCTGTCCTTGGTTGCAGCACTCACTACCGAGTTCCAAACTGCCTCTGGAAGCAATGTCAGCACAATAACTATTTGTCGGGAGCTTCATAAAATGGGTTTCCATGGCCGAGCAGCCGGACACAAGCCTAAGATCACCATGCGCAATGCCAAGCGTCGGCTGGAGTGGAGTAAAGCTCGCCGCCATTGGACTCTGGAGCAGTGGAAACGCATTCTCTGGAGTGATGAATCACTCTTCACCATCTGGCAGTCCGACGGACGAATCTGGGTTTGGCTGATGCCAGGAAAACACTACCTGCCCCAATGCTACCTGCCCCATGGTTCGGGCTAGGCCCCTTAGTTCCAGTGAAGGGAAATCTTAACACAGCAGCAAACAATGACATTCTAGACGATTCTGTGCTTCCAACTTTGTGGCAACAGTTTGGGGAAGACCTTTTCCTGTTTCAGCATGACAATTCCCCCGTGCACAAAGCGAGGTCCATATATAAATGGTTTGTCGAGATCGGTGTGGAAGAACTTGACTGGCCTGCACAGAGCCCTGACCTCAACCCCATCGAACACCTTTGGGATGAATTGGAACGCAGACTGCGAGCCAGGCCTAATCGCCCAACATCACTGCTAGACCTCACTAATGCTCTTGTGGCTGAATGGAAGTCCCCCGCAGCAATGTTCCAACATCTAGTGGAAAGCCTTCCCAGAAGAGTGGAGGCTGTTATAGAAGCAAAAGGAGGGACCAACTCCATATTAATGCCCATGATTTTTGAATGAGATGTTCGACGAGCAGGTGTCCATATACTTTTGGTCATGTAGAGTATATACAGTTGAAGTCGGAAGTTTACATACACTTAGGTTGGAGTCATTAAAACTCGTTTTTCAACCACTCCACACATTTCTTGTTAACAAAATATTGTTTTGGCAAGTCGATTAGGACATCTACTTTGTGCATGACACAAAACATTTTTCCAACAATTGTTTACAGACAGATTCTTTCACTTATAATTCACTGTATCACAATTCCAGTGGGTCAGAAGTTTACATACACTAAGTGGACTGTGCCTTTAAACAGTTTAGAAAATTCCAGAAAATGATGTCATGGCTTTAGAAGCTTCTGATAGGCTAATTGACATAATTTGAGTCAATTGGAGGTGTACCTGTGGATGTATTTCAACGCCTACCTTCAAAGTCAGTGCCTCTTTGCTTGACATCATGGGAAAATCAAAATAAATCAGCCAAGACCTCAGAAAAAAAATTGTAGACATCCACAAGTCTGGTTCATCCTTGGGAGCAATTTCCAAACGCCTGAAGGTACCATGTTCGTCTGTCCAAACAATAGTACGCAAGTATAAACACCATGGGACCACGCAGCCGTCATACCGCTCAGGAAGGAGACGCGTTCTGTCTCCTAGAGATTAACGTACTTTGGTGCGAAAAGTAAAAATCAATCCCAGAACAACAGCCAAGGACCTTGTGAAGATGCTGGAGGAAACAGGTACAAAAGTATCTATATCCACAGTAAAACGAGTCCTATATCGACATAACCTGAAAGGCCGCTCACAGCAAGGAAGAAGCCACTGCTCCAAAACCGCCATAAAAAAGCCAGACTACGGTTTGCAACTGCACATGGGGACAAAGATCGTACTTTTTGGAGAAATGTCCTCTGGTCTGATGAAACAAAAATAGAACTGTTTGGTCACAATGACCATCGTTATGTTTGGAGGAAAAGGGGGGACGCTTGCAAGCCGAAGAACACCATCCCAACCGTGAAGCACAGGGGTGGCAGCATCATGCTGTGGGGGTGTTTTGCTGCAGAAGAGACTGGTGCACTTCACAAAATAGATGGCATCATGAGGAAGGAAAATTATGTGGATATATTGACGCAACATCTCAAGACATCAGTCAGGAAGTTAAAGCTTGGTCGCAAATGGGTCTTCCAAATGGACAATGACCCCAAGCATACTTCCAAAGTTGTGGCAAAATGGCTTAAGGACAACAAAGTCAAGGTATTGGAATGGCCATCACAAAGCCCTGACCTCAATCCTATAGAACATTTGTGGGCAGAACTGAAAAAGCGTGTGCGAGCAAGGAGGCCTACAAACCTGACTCAGTTACACCAGCTCTGTCAGGAGGAATGGGCCAAAATTCACCCTACTTATTGTGGGAAGCTTGTGGAAGGCTACCCAAAACGTTTGACCCAAGTTCAACAATTTAAAGGCAATGCTACCAAATACTAATTGAGTCTATGTAAACTTCTGACCCACTGGGAAAGTGATGAAAGAAATAAAATCTGAAATAAATCATTCTCTCTACTATTATTCTGACATTTCACATTCTTAAAATAAAGTGGTGATCCTAACTGACCTAAGACAGGGAATTTTTACTAGGATTAAATGTCAGGAATTGTGAAAAACTGAGTTTAAATGTATTTGGCTAAGGTGTATGTAAACTTCCGACTTCAACTGTACGTTAACTAGGCAGTATATCATTTTGGTTCAGTAGTTATCCGTTTGGAGCCGTTTGATGTGATAGTTAATTGTATTGTTAAGAAATGACAAGAAAATCATATCAAAAGTAAAGTGAAAAGCAGATACTTAGATTGAATATGTATTCAAATTGTTAGAGTGATTTGTGAGTTTGTTTGTTCTACTCAGTCAACTGAAAATGTGCTTAGAGTTTTGAAACATGAGGCATTTTGATGATCTGTTTAGAGTTGTGTGCTTAGAGTTGTGAAAATGGAGCACATACAAAGTGATAAAAATGTAAAAGACGCACATTAACCACAGCTCAGTCATGTTACCAAACAAAGGCAATTTCATTTAAAAAACATCCAGTAACAGAACCCAATCTATAAGGCACATTGTTCGCTGCGCTACAGCGGTGACAAAGCTGTGGCCGGGGCTCGTATACTCTCATGAAAACCTAAGCGATTTGACCCCTCTGCTACCCTTTGCTATGATTTACATTATCACTGTGGAAGTGAGCTCATGCTATCAGTGCAAAATCTGCACAGTGAGCACAGTGAGGCAGTGGCTGAGCATAATAAATTCACCTTAAAACAGCTGGCCATTTGATCTTAGGATGTGCCGTACTCTTATCTAAATCAATTGGATCCAACCAACATTAATACGAGTGTGAACACTTCACGATAGATCTGGGGGGGGGGGGGGGGGGGGGTACTTTTACTAGAGACTATAAAAGATCACAAATCAAAGGCGGTCGATGCAGCTGTTTCACTAGATCATAAAGATTACGTATGAGCAGTGACCAGAGAGAGAGAGAGAGAGAGAGAGAGAGAGAGAGAGAGAGAGAGAGAGAGAGAGAGAGAGAGAGAGAGAGAGAGAGAGAGAGAGAGAGAGAGAGAGAGAGAGAGAGAGAGGAGAGAGAGAGAGAGAGAGAGGGAGAGAGAGAGAGAGGAGAGGAGAGAGAGGAGAGAGAGAGAGAGAGAGAGAGTAGAGAGAGAGAGAGAGAGAGAGAGAGAGAGAGAGAGGAGAGAGAGAGAGAGAGAGAGAGAGAGAGAGAGGAGAGAGAGAGAGAGAGCTGGGGACATGTGAAGATGGGAGAAGCAGGGAAGGACGGGTTATAGAAAGAGAGGGAGGGAGAGAAACAAGGGAGAGAGGGAAACGCAGAAATAGAGTGAGGGGGGGTGAAAGAGAGAGAAAGGAGGGGAGAATAGAAAGAGAATGAGAGTGAAAAAGAGTGAGACAGCCAGAGGAAGCAGAGTGACACAGAAGCAGGAAGTCAAGCAGGCAAGGAAGTGTGGGTTCAGTGAGTTGGAGTCAATGGAATGGTATAGACCACATGGGAAACCACATGGAAACCACGTTTGATGTGTTTGATACCATTCCATTGACTCCATTCTAGCCATTATTATAAGCCGTCTCCCCTCAGCAGCGTCTACTGGTGTGTTGTCATGGGAGATAGAACAGTATGTTCTTCACTGTCCTCTAAAAACTTCCCTGCCCCCTGAATCCCCTGATTACTGCACTGACGATGACATCACTACGATCACACTGCCTGCCACCACTATGTGAGTAGGACAAATACAGATTGATGTCAGAGTGTGGTTTGCCAACTAAGTGGTCCTCAATGTGGACATGGGCTATGTGAATGTTTTTTCTTCTCTGTGTTCTCCGTGTAATTGCATAGGATGTGTGGTGTGTGTGTGTGTGAGTGAGCGTGTGTGTGCATGTGTGTCTGTGTGTCCCTGTGTGTGTGTGTTTGTATGTGTGCACTGTGCTCACGGCAATGTGTGTGTGATATTTGTGTCTGTGTCCATTTGTGTGTGTGTGTGTGTGTGTGGTTGTGTGTGTCCATGATCGTCTCCATTGATTCAGTGCAGGAAAGGAACACAGCAGTAGAGTGAGTCACTGCACTGCTAAGGACTTCTGGGTTCAGGACGCTCTCCGCGCCTGTTTCACACACTTCAGCACTGCTGTCAGGGACGGATGCTACCCAAATACACATCATCAACACACACACACACAGTCCCTGACTCAACATATACACCTACACAATGATAAAATAACACAAACTATTTCCACCATTCACACAAAAATACTCTACCATCCAACTGCAAGGCCATGTGCTGCTAGACTGGGTTGAGATCTGAGATCTTGCTCCAGACTCAACTCTCAAGAGCCTACTTGTCTTGTCTGCCAGTATACTCCAGGAAGCCTCCATTCCCCCACTTGTCTCTTCTCCTCAGTCAGGCTTCTGCCAGCAACAGCACCAGTGACATATCCGGTTATCCCCACACTGCACTCAGAGCCAAGCCCAACCAAGTCAAGCTAAGCCACGCCATTCAGCTGACGGAGCTATTGGTGCTGAACACAATGTTGATTAGTTGTAGCTGTTGATGTTGTTACTGTAGACCTCTTTAGGTTGGGTGCCAGAAAAATCATTGGGTTACACTGGGATACCCACATGGCTGGGAGAGCACTTCACTTCATGTGCTGATTCATAGGGGTTGGGTTAAATGCAGAAGACACATTTCGGTTGAATGCATTCAGTTGGGCAACTGACTAGATATCCCCTTTCCCTTCACTATGTAGGCCAATATACTGTATTGTAAAACAGGGCTGAGCTCACATTTAGAGCGACGTGCTTTAGAAAGGATACCGTAAGCCATGTTATTTTGCTGGGAGTGATGACAACAGTGATACAGAGTAATACAGTACATTTGTAATACGGTGCATTTTGCAGGAATCTCCATCTATTCCTTAAACACATCATTTCTGTATAGCAGAACTATCTGCCAATATGGGCTACAGCACGTTTTATATGAAATTAGAAAATGTATCATAAATGTAACATTCTAGACCTACTAGACAGTGAATCCATGTATGTGAGGGGTGGTGTTTGGTATTCAGTCCTTCACTAATAACGAATGCAAAAATAAGTCATCATCAATTACATCGTATAAAATAAATCTCATAAAGACATGGATGGCTGCCAACAGCTTGAGATGGTGAAAGCAAACTGTTAACTGTGTATGATAAAGGCCTGTATGCCATACTTTCAACATGAGCAATTACTCCCTATCCATAATGCATGCATTACACACAAACACACACAAACAGTCATATATGCAAGCACGTATGCCACGGGTGAGAGGGGGCTACATTGTTTTCAGTATAGCACAAAGCTAAATGAATTACTGTTTAGACCTGTTGTCTTTTATAAATCACTCATACATCTCTCATAAATCATACCTCATATATATACCTCAATCTACCTACTGTATGTATATGACTCAAATATATACATGTTACAAACATGAGGCATTATAAACATTAAATCTGTTGGTCTTCCTCACTCGCCTTCTCTCTCCCACTCTTTCTGTCTCTCTATCCTGCTTTCTCCTCTTTCTGCACAGATATGATATGAATCTTTCCCCCTTTTTAATCTTAAATCCCCTTCCCCCTCTCTCACACTGCCTCTCTACCTCTCCATTCCCCTCCCCTTCCCCTCTTTCTCCCCCTCTCAGAAGTGTCTGGTAAAAGATCACTCCCACCAACACAGTGAGAGAGTGAAGAGAGGCGAAGCGTTTCCCCAGGCAAAATAAGTACTTGTCGTTTTGAGTGGAGTGAGAACTGGCAGATGGGGAACACGCTCCCGTTTTGAACGCAGGCTTAAGGTCTAGCTGGGGAAATTTGGTGCAGGTTTCTCAAGGCTGAAGTCTTGAGAGGTGTTCTCTGTACGTGAGACCCCCTGTCACATCTACACACTGTGGTGGTGGAGACAGTACCACCGCTTCAAGCACCAACCCCCAGTCACTAGGCTATGTGCAGGGTAAATGTTATGAAATTAATATTACGTTGGACCAAAATCCTGTCAGAAAAGCCTGGATTTGGAAGTAGCTGAGGGAGATATCCAAATGGTTCTAGGTTACTCCCCTGTCACCCAGGCACTAAATGTTGTATATAAATTATGTTTTAATTTTTATTGTATATAAATGATATGTTTTTTTAAGCATTAAAGGGGCAATCTGCAGTTGTTACATCCAGTTTTGGACTGTTAAATTATAGTTTTTCTCAATCACGTACAAGCATTCTTTGGAACTATGTTGTCGGTTTTCAAAACACACTCTGTACCCTTTTGCAAAACAGTAAATGTGTTTTCAGAATGTAGTTCTCAAAAAATAAATACATTCATCAGAACTATTTATTTATCGCAACCATACTTATAAAACAGAAAGTTAGTTTTGAAATCCCATTAGATCAATACATTTTCTTTGCAGTCACGAAATCATGATGATCAAAATTGGAAATACAACTATCAAAAGGTTCAGAATTATGAGTAATTACTCTCCTCTCATAAACAGTCCCACTCAAAAGTGTGGACACACCTACTCATTCAAGGGTTTTTCTTTATTTGTACTATTCTACATTGTAGAATAATAGTGAAGACATCAAAACTATGAAATAACACATATGGAATCATGTAGTAACCAAAAAAGTGTTAATCAATATATTTTCAAAGTAGCCACCATTTGCCTTGATGACAGCTTTGCACACTCTTGGCATTCTCTCAATCAGCTTCATGAGTTGGTCACCTGGAATGCATTTCAATTAACAGGTGTGCCTTGTTAAAAGTTAATTTGTGGAATTTCTTTCCTTATGCATTTGTGCCAAATAATTGTGTTGTGACAAGGTAGGGGTGGTATTCAGAAGATAGCTCTATTTGGTAAAAGAACAAGTCCATATTATGGCAAGAACAGCTCAAATAAGCAAAGAGAAACGACAGTCCATCATTATTTTAAGACATGAAGGTCAGTCATTCCGTAAAATGTCAAGAACTTTGAAAGTTTCTTCAAATGCAGTCGCAAAAAACATCAAGTGCTATGATGAAATTGGCTCTCATGAGGACCGCCACAGTAAAGGAAGACCCAGAGTTATTAGAGTTCATAAGAGTTAACTGCACCTCAGATTGCAGCCCAAATAAATGCTTCAAGTAACAGACACATCTCAACATCAACTGTTCAGAGGAGACTGCGTGAATCAGGCCTTCATGGTCGAATTGCTGCAAAGAAACCACTACTAAAGGACACCAATAAGAAGAAGAGACTTGCTTGGGCCAAGAAACATGAGCAATGGACATTAGACCGGTGGAAATCTGTCCTTTGGTCTGATGAGTCCAAATTTGAGATTTTTGGTTCCAACCACTGTGTCTTTGTGAGACGCAGAGTAGGTGAACGGATGATCTCTGCATGTGTGGTTCCCACTGTGAAGCATGAAGGAGGAGGTGTGATGGTGTGGGGGTGCTTTGCTGGTGACACTGTCTGTGATTTATTTAGAATTCAAGGCACACTTAACCAGCATGGCTACCACAGCATTCTGCAGCGATATGCCATCCCATCTGGTTTGCGCTTGGTGGGACTATTATTTGTTTTTCAACAGGACAATGACCCAAAACACACCTCCAGGCTGTGTAAGGGCTATTTGACCAAGAAGGAGAGTGATGGAGTGCTGCATCAGATGACCTGGCCTCAACAATCACCCGACCTCAACTCAATTGAGATGGTTTGGGATGAGTTGGACCGCAGAGTGAAGGAAAAGCAGCCAACAAGTGCTCAGCATATGTGGGAACTACTTCAAGACTGTTGGAAAAGC
Source organism: Coregonus lavaretus (assembly GCF_964263955.1). Taxonomy (NCBI): domain Eukaryota; kingdom Metazoa; phylum Chordata; class Actinopteri; order Salmoniformes; family Salmonidae; genus Coregonus; species Coregonus lavaretus. The sequence goes on along the minus strand of NC_140015.1, from coordinate 24,163,615 downwards.
ATTCCTCATGAAGCTGGTTGAGAGAATGCCAAGAGGGTGCAAAGCTGTCATCAAGGCAAAGGGTGGCTACTTTGAAGAATCTCAAATCTCAAATATATTTTGATTTGTTTAACACTTTTTTAGTTACTGCATGATTCCATATGTGTTATTTCATAGTTTTGATGTCTTCACTATTATTCTACAATGTAGAAAATAGTAAAAATAAAGAAAAACCCTTGAATGAGTAGGTGTTCTAAAACTTTTGACTGGTACTGTATATTACACCAAACAGTTTCATACACATCAAATCAAATATGATTCCTGATCAAGAAGAAAATGGAAACTAAGCACATTGTGTGCAGGATTTATTCACCACTGGTATCATCACAATCCAATTACATGTATTCAATACATAGGATTGTCTGCTCATAGGTTTGTAGACTTTCCATCAGCACGCAGAAACACAATCCCCATTAGAAATAAGGACAAGTGAACACAGTGGAGGAACACAACTGATATGAATGTATAGGCCTCAATCCACACCAAAGCAAAGCTCTGTAATGGAAGGTCACAATGTTGGAGAGAGATGATTTAGGAGGAACCCAAAGTTACTTAGAAGTAACTCAACTTCATTCTCTGCATCTCTGCATGCCTGCAATGTTGTAAAATATCATATAAATTAGGCAGTCCCCGTTGCCTAGATCTTTCCCTATAGTGGACCTGTTTTAGGCATACTACTAATAAAGACATTTACAATTTCGTATTTACTGATTGCCGGAAACAGTGAACACATTTGCAACCTTTTCTTTTCTGATGAAAACAACGTGTTGGTATTCTGTGATCAAAACACTTTATAGTGAATTTCATGTTCATTGATGAATTCATTGATGACTGTATAGCTTCAGAACATGGTTAAAACTATAATTATGGATGGATGGTCAGTCCTTTCATTCATAGCTCTGTCTATCAGTTTGAGAGTGGTTATATTTCTCAAGCCCCATTCCTCAGGTGTTTATCAAAACAAGTGGCGGGGTTTCACTTCGTTATTGTTTGAACTTTGGAAAAAGACCAAGTACAGTATTGCACCAGCAGCTGTTTAGATCAGGTGTTGAATGTTTGTGTGTGTGGTTGCATGCACACTCGGTGAGATATGCTTACCTGTATGCAGGCAAGTGTATCTGTATATATATGCACAGTACATTCAAGTGTGTCTAAGTATTTAATACCCTTCCGTCAAAAAATTTAGATTTAAATCGAAGTCATTGAATTTAAATAATTCCATCAAAATTCCCTTGTTCCTTAAAATTGCATTCCTCAGCAACACTTGTGCAGTTTGGAAGATAAGGTTATTCAGCGTAGATAACAAAGTCTTTGCAGGAGGAAATATTGAGCACTATGGAGTCATGCTAAAATGAAAAATAGCTGTCCTATCAGGTGCATTCAGGTAAGTCTCTACATATTTAACTAATGGTGAGTCTTGGTAAAGATGTGCTTTCGGGCAACTACATTGACATTGTTGAATTGTTAACCAGTTTTCAGCAATGAGCAAGATTATATTCAATACAATAGCTAATCCAAATTCACAAAGCAATAATGTTTGCTACCTCTGTTTCATTGAAATACCTTGTTGTAAACTGAGCCTTGACAAGTCTGGACCCTGATGGTCAAATTCACTGACAGAAGGGTGTGTGTGTTTGCGCACGTGTGTATGTCTGGTCCAAAAAACCCTCAATTCAAAATGACTAAAGATGTAGCTCCTTATGCCTGTCTCGATCTCTCTAAATGACACACACTCTCTCTCCCTGGCTCATCCTCTCCCCCTTGCTCACGGACTGCCTAAGGCAGAATGATTCATTTGTGGCTATTGATTTCTCTTCCTGAGCTGAAAGTATGTGAGAGAGAGAGAGAGTGAGAGTGTGAGAGAGAGTGGGAGAGAGTGAGAGAGAGTGAGTGAGATAGGGAGAGTGAGAGCATGTGTGAGAGAGACTGAGAGAGAATGAGAGAAAAGTGTGTGTGAGTGTGTGTAAGACAGAGAAAGAGAGTGTGTGTTTGTGTGTGAGAGAGAGGGTGATGGACAGAGAGTGTGAGAGAGAGAGAGAATCGGTGTGTCTATATGTGAGGGGGAGAGAGAGAGAGAGAGAGAGAGAGAGAGAGAGAGAGAGAGAGAGAGAGAGAGAGAGAGAGAGAGAGAGAGAGAGAGAGAGAGAGAGAGAGAGAGAGAGAGAGAGAGAGAGAGAGAGAGAGAGAGAGAGAGAGAGAGAGAGAGAGAGAGAGAGAGAGAATAATACATCCAGTATTCAGTGTAGTGCTTCTCTGCAGTTCTTTTTTTCTGATCTTTAATGTAGGAAAAAAAGCCAATGGTTGCAGTCTGGATGCGTCAAACCACCTCCCCTCTGCCTCTCTCTCTCTCTCTCTCTCTCTCTCTCGCTCTCTCTCTCGCACTCTCTCTCCTTTCCCCTCTCTCTGGCAATTGGCAATTCACTGAGTGTCCACATGTCATCTTCTGCCCTGCTGCAGCGGAAGGGAGAGCGAATGATGAGGAGTAGGGGAGGGAGGGTTAGGGCGGGCAAGATGGCTGGGTGGGTGGAGGAGGGTATTCATCTATTTCCCTGTTTTATTACATCTATGTAAATGTCGCTGGATTTGTGTTTGCTTTCTCCCTCCTTGAGTCCCCAAACACATACAAGACAAGCAGCTTCTCAGACATATCAGTGCTCTCTGATATATCACTCCCTGTCTCTCTCTCTGTCTTTCTTGCTCTTGTTCTTTTTCTATCACTTTCTCTTTTCTTCTGCCTTCTTTTCTTTTGCCGCTCTGCCTTCAACTGAATCCCCCAACAGTCAGTATGAATCTTTTACAGGGGAATATAATATCGTAATTGGCTGCAATACAGTTTCATTCCTCCTATCGGTGTCTCTGTTCCTCTTTCTGCCCTGACAGTGTTGCTATGAACCCATGACACTGTCTTCTCATCAAAATTTAGCTTGGCAGAGGGAAGCAGGAGCCTTATGACCTGTTCTCTTGTTGTATTCTCCCCTATGGCAAATTTCCCCTAAAAATACAAAGGTACGAGCCTAGGTGCTTGTGTAAAGCTTCGCAGTCGAAACAGTTCGCGCATATATTATGACAAAATGTTGTGACGTTTTTGTTTGTTTTGGTAACCGAAGTCTACACTGCATTGTTGGTGATTGGTCAGCAGTACTACTCATAGGGGATTATTCAATGAAGTGTTTGTTGTCATTCAACAAGAGATTACTAGTTTTCATGCAAATGTTTTCATTTGAGAAATACTGCACCAAACATCTTAGTTAGATGTAACATTGCACAACTAAAGCATTGTTCACACTGCAGGCATTAATGCTCAAATCATTTTTGTTTTTTAAATCCATTTTGGAATACTGACTGTCCAAACAGCAAGTTATAAGTGACCAAATTCGATTTGTGTGTGTTCAGACAGCAGTCATTTGCTGACATGGCTACGCTCATTGTCATCTCTGTTTGTTACACACAGCTTATCTTCTAAACACAGAGGGCAAACAGCACTAGCACCAACGTTGACCAAAATCATACAGACATAAGGAAATGATGCTAGCAAAAGGCTAGCGCTAGCAGTGTCGGGTTAGCATTAGCATTAGAGCAGAAACGTAGTCTAGTGATTGTCAGCCTTTAGCCCGGGGGGCAATGGTAAGGCTGTGTGTGATCTCTACTTAATTTACTTGATTAATCATTTTAATTAGGCCTCTGGGTAACACTTCCTGTGTGTGAAAACCCTCCACATAGTATAAGCACATTGAATCATAATAATAATAAGCTATAGGGAATTGTTTTAAGAAGGTCATACCAAGGATAATTTAGCTATTTGATTTTAAGACCCCTTGAAGTATAAACAAATATACAGCTCTGGAAAAAATTAAGAGACCACTGCAAATTGTTCTTAAATCAGCATCTCTACATGTATGACAGCCATTCCATTCCAGTGTCTGTTGAATTCCAACACAGGCACACCTCATTCTACTGAATTAGGTACTGATTAGGTGATCACCTGAACCAAATCTTATTTAACGAGGAAAAGTATAAAAACCACTGCTGTGGTCATCACTATCCTCTTGCAATAGGACCAGCTGGATGGCAAAAACAGTGCTAATAGTACCTCAAAAGTAATATTAATAAAAAAATAACTATTGACCATGCCAAAAGAGTTGAAAAGGAGAGTTTTGAGTGAGGAAAAGAAGGGTTCAATTCTGGCTTTACTGGCAGAGGGATACAGTGAGCGTCAGGTTGCTTCCATCCTTAAAATTTCAAAGACGGCGATTCATAAGAACAAGGTCAAGCAGCAGACATTGGGGACAACAAAGCTACAGACCGGCAGAGGGCGAAAACGACTCTCTACTGACCGGGATGACCGCCAACTCATTCGAATGTCACTCAACAACCATAGGATGACATCAAGTGACGTACAAAAAGAATGGCAAACGGCAGCTGGGGTGAAGTGCACGGCGAGGATGGTTCGAAACAGGCTCCTAGGGGCAGGGCCGAAGTCGTGCAAAGCTAGAAAAAAGCCCTTCATCAATGAGAAGCAAAGAAAAGCCAGGCTGAGGTTTGCAAAAGACCATAAGGATTAGACCGTAGAGGACTGGAGTAAGGTCATCTTCTCTGATGAGTCCAATTTTCAGCTTTGCCCAACACCTGGTCGTCTAATGGTTAGACGGAGACCTGGAGAGGCCTACAAGCCATAGTGTCTCGCACCCACTGTGAAATTTGGTGGAGGATCGGTGATGATCTGTGGGTGCTTCAACAAGGCTGGAATCGGGCAGATTTGTCTTTGTGAAGGACGCATGAATCAAGCCACATACAAGGTTGTCCTGGAAGAAAACTTGCTTCCTTTTGCTCTGACATTGTTCCCCAACTCTGAGGATTGGTTTTTCCAGCAGGACAATGCGCCATGCCACACAGCCAGGTCATTCAAGGTGTGGATGGAGGACCACCAGATCAAGACCCTGTCATGGCCAGCCCAATCTCCAGACCTGAACCCCATTGAAAACTTCTGGAATGTGATCAAGAGGAAGATGGATGGTCACAAGCCATCAAACAAAGCCGAGCTGCTTGAATTTTTGAGCCAGGAGTGGCATAAAGTCACCCAACATCAATGTGAAAGACTGGTGGAGAGCATGCCAAGACGCATGAAAGCTGTGATTGAAAATCAGGGTTGTTCCACCAAATATTGATTTCTGAACTTATTTTCTTTGCATTATTCGAGGTCTGACAACACTGCATCTTTTTTGTTATTTTGACCAGTTGTCATTTTCTGCAAATAAATGCTCTAAATGACAATATTTTTATTTGGAATTTGGGAGAAATGTTGTCAGTAGTTTATAGAATAAAACAAAAATGTTAATTTCACCCAAACACAAACCTATAAATAGTAAAACCAGAGAAACGTATATATTTTGGCAGTGGTCTCTTAATGTTTTCCAGAGTTGTATATATGAAAAATTATTTGATGAACATTTTAATTTGCCCTTACTGCTATTATCCCAAACAAACGCATTGAATAACAGATTCACTACATGGAACAAATGATAGTCCCCCAAAAAAATCTAAATGAAGTTTGTTCTGAAGTGTCTGTCCTATATCTGAGAGATATAAGAAAGATCATGAACATTTACATTTTTTATTTTAAACAGTCTCTATATACAGTATACTGTTCTTCCATTACTTTTTTCAACTGATACTGGGTGACCTTCAGATGAGTGTTGTGAGGCCTGTGGGCGTCCTAGATTAAATCAACCAACATGTACGTGTTCGTGAGAGTCTCACCTTTCTACTGTAGACACACATGACAACGGCTAACTTGGTTACAGGGTTGCCATAGGATGTCACTCCTACACAGATACAGTGAGCCAGTGAGCTATCCAGTCAGTTGTGTGAGTGATACACACAGTAGACATTGTCAGTAGCAGACACTGAGGCCGCCAGTAATACAGTGTTGTGTTCTGACCCTTTGTCTGCCAGCTGCCGCGGAGCTCTCCAGCAAGTTTTGCTGCTGCTGCTGATTTTAAGCATATGTTTTCTTTTCAGTCGCCTCCATCTCCTCTAACTGAAGCTAATTGTAGAGATTTTTTTCCTATTGATAATGTCAAATTAACAGCCACACAGAAATACTCATGTGAAGGTGAAATTACAGAGGAGGAACTTCTGGATGCAATTAAAGACTTTAAGTCCGGGAAAACTCCAGGGTTGGATGGCATACCAATCGAGGTATACCAAACCTTTTTTGAAATACTAAGAGGACCGTTATTAGCATGTTTTAACCACTCCTATGTAAATGGTAGATTATCTGACACTCAAGAAGAAGGTCTGATCTCATTATTACTGAAACAGGATACAAGTGGAAAATATAAAGATCCAGTCCATTTACAAAATTGGAGGCCCCTTACACTTCAGTGTTGTGATGCAAAAATCCTAGCAAAATGTATAGCGCATAGAATTAAAAAGGTATTGTCGGATATTATTCATTCTAATCAGACAGGTTTTTTACATGGAAGATACATTGGAGACAATATAAGGCAAGTATTGGAAACAATAGAACACTATGGAAAATATGGGAAACCAGGCCTGCTATTCATAGCAGACTTCGAAAAGGCATTTGATAAAGTTCGACTGGAATTCATATATAAATGCCTGGAGCATTTCAATTTTGGAGAATCTCTTATAAAATGGGTCAAAATCATGTATAGTAACCCTAGGTGTAAAATAGTAAATAATGGCTATTTCTCAGAAAGTTTCAAACTGTCAAGAGGAGTGAAACAAGGTTGTCCACTATCGGCATATCTATTTATTGTGGCCATCGAGATGTTAGCTATTAAAATCAGATCCAATAATAATATCAGAGGATTAGAAATACAGGGCTTAAAAACAAAGGTGTCATTGTACGCAGATGATTCATGTTTTCTTTTAGATCCACAACTAGAATCCCTCCACAGCCTCATAGAGGATCTAGATACATTTTCTAACCTCTCTGGATTAAAACCAAATTATGACAAATGTACTATATTACGTATTGGATCACTAAAAAATACAATTTTTACATTACCATGTAGTTTACCAATAAAATGGTCTGATGGTGATGTGGATATACTCGGAATACATATCCCAAAGGAAATAAATGATCTCACTTCAATAAATTTTAATAGAAAGTTAGCAAAAATTGATAAGATCTTACTACCATGGAAAGGAAAATACCTGTCAATTTGTGGAAAAATCACCCTGATTAACTCTTTAGTATTATCCCAGTTTACCTATTTGCTTATGGTCTTGCCTACGCCTAGCAAACAGTTTTTTAAATTATATGACAAAAAAATATTCAATTTTATTTGGAACGGCAAGCCAGACAAAATTAAAAGAGCATATTTATATAATGAATATGAATTCGGAGGACAGAAATTATTAAATATTAAAGCATTAGACCTATCACTAAAATCTTCAGTCATCCAAAAGTTATACTTAAATCCGAACTGGTTCTCAAGCAAATTAGTAAGATTGTCTCACCCACTGTTCAAGAAAGGCGTTTTTCCCTTTATTCAGATTACAACCTCTCACTTTCAGTTATTTGAAAAGGAAATAATCTCCCAAATGTCACTATTTCTAAAACAAGCCATAGAAAGTTGGTTACAATTTCAATTTAATCCTCCAGAAACGACAGAACAAATAATGCAACAAATATTGTGGTTAAATTCAAATATACTAATTGACAAAAAACCTATATTTATTGACAGAATGTTTAAAAAAGGTATAATCTTCGTAAATGATATCATCGGTAGGACTGGTGGAGTTATGTCGCACATGCAGCTAATAAAAACATATGGAAATGTCTGCTCTACCCAAAATTACAACCAAATAATTGCAGCCATACCGCAAAAGTGGAAGAGGAAAGTTGAAGGGGGAGAAAGTAAGGAACTTGTCTGTCGGCCTTGCATTAAAGAACATAATTGGTTAAGGAAAACTGTGATAAATAAAAAAGTATATCAGTTTCACTTAAGGACCAAAGGATTGACAGCAGTCCCATATAGATTGCAAAATAGTTGGGAAGAGATCTTTGACGTACCGATCCCATGGCATAGTGTTTATGAACTGACACGCAAAACGACACCGGATTCAAAAATTAGAATCTTTCAATTTAAATTATTATATAAAATTCTTGCTACCAATAGAATGTTATTTATATGGGGGATACAATCTTCCCAGCTCTGCAGATTTTGCTGTGAAGAGATAGAATCATTAGATCATTTGTTTTGGTTCTGTCCATTTGTAGCTTGTTTTTGGACACAGGTCCAGGAATGGCTAAAGGATTGCAATATTTACCTGGAACTAACCTTGCAGGTAGCATTACTGGGTGATCTGAAAAGTCATAGTCAATCAATCAATAATATAATAATACTTTTAGCAAAAATGTTTATTTTTAATTCACAATCTGTAGAAGCAATGAGAATAGAAAGGTTCAGAACTTTTGTAAAACATCACAGTATGGTTGAAATATATATGGCAAATAGAAATCCTATATGGATGGTGTTAAGAGATAGATGGGAGGTATTGAATAGAGTTGAAGGATGGGACTAATAACAAATAACAACAAATAATAACAAAGATAGCTAATAATGTAAGCATACTGTGTCCATAATAAGTATATAGGTTGTATGTTGGGAGCTTTTGGGAAGGAGCACAGTTAGAAAGATATGGCATTTAGAGGCAAACCGGATGGACATCATGAAGATGATCGGAGAGGTTGAGAGTAGAAGAAGTTCAGGAGAAAAAAAATAAATAGATGTGTATATGTATATGTATATATATATGTATATATATATATATATATATATATGTATGTGTGTGTGTATGTGTATGTATGTATGTATATATATATATATATATAGATATAGAATTATTGTAAAATTAACTCTGTCCATAAGGTGTAGATAGTGAGTATGGACCGGAAGTAGAGGCCTGGGCGTTGTTGTTCACTAATTTACTCCAAGTAGGGAAAGGATGGTGGGGTTGAAAAGTAATAAAGGGGAATATATATATATAAAAAATAAAAAAAAATATGGGGGATTGGAAGTGATGCAGACAATTACATTGATAGAAGATACAATCTATCTGCAATATTAAGCTGATCCTTCCCCCCGGAAAAAAAAATAAATAATAAAAAAAAAAAAAAAATAAATAAATAAATAAATAAAAATTTTGCTGCTGTCTTCACAAAGCCATGCTCCTTATAGCCCATCATCGCAACTTACCTTCATTTTGATACAATATGTTCCTTTTTGACTTGTGCAACCCCATGTGACAAGCAGGTCTGGGGTATGGTGGTTACAGCACCATTAGGCTGGTTCAAGTACAAACTTCTGTATTTCTCCCTCTTTGTATGCATGTGTGTTTCAGGTATGTGTGTCAGTAAGAGTGTGGTGCACACTTGCTGTGATAGTGAGGAATCCTTCTTACCCTGGTTGTGAATATGTGTGTGTATGTGTGTTATGGCACAGGAGCAGTCCATGTGCACGATGTTGTGATCATGAGAGACTCCCTGTCCTGGAAAGCGATCTGAGAGAGCAAAGCAAAGCCACGCTGCTCCCCATAAAAAATCTATACTGTTCCTTACTGCACTCAGAGACACACAGACAATGAGCAAACACACACACACACACACACACACACACACACACACACACAAACACAAACACACAAAGGAGTGGGTCAGAAGGGGTCAAATGTGATGGGCTGGACAGGAAGTGTTGCATCATCTTCCTCTGTGACTTAGCAGGGTCTTATCCCCAGCTACATCAATATGTCGCAATGATAACAGTAGCACCTTCATTTTGACAAACTCCCTGATTCGACCTGATCTGGAGATTACTGTAGCATTGTCTTTTTATCTTCAGGAAAATCAGATGCGTCGTCAGCATTTTGGCAAAGGCTGTGGCTAAGCTTCAGAGTCAGGGCGCATACATTATCCCTCCATAGACATGAATAATCGAGTGTCAGCGCTACCTGGACACCAGGTTTACATCATTTCCTGTAGGGAACATATTACATCATCAGCCTTCAGATTAACCGCCCGACTCACTCCATCACTGCTAAAGCTATAATTCACAGGTAAGATAAAAGGTGTGACAGATTCATTCTGAAATAACATTGAGTGTAACTTACACAAGGTTTGTGTAGGTTAAAATGGGATGGCTTTAATAATGTTTTTCTGTTTAAAAATAAATACATATTTGCATTGCATAATTATAAATAGGCCTTTTTTTCAACCAATAATCAAATGTTCAGCAATCTCCCTTTGACCTTGTCAACACCATTACTCCCATTCAAGTCAGCCCGGTGACATCAGCACCTTCCATTTTTTTTCTTAGCTTGGAGCAGTTTCTGATGCTCTCATTTGATAGATAGAGTCTCATTACAAGTGTTTGTTTTCCCAACAGCACCATTTGCTGTGACAGTAAAAACTCACTCTGGAGTGCAGTAAACAGGACCATCTGAGCAGCCCCACACGCACGCGCTCGAGTACACACACACACACACACACACACACACACACACACACAGTGGGCAGTCCCATCTTTGGAGACTGACACACAGTCAGAGCACAGGCCATACAAACATGGCCACCGACATCCCTAAAAGGAGGTAAGGCACAGAAGACATTCAGTCAGTGTGCTGTGAGAAAGATTTCCATTTGCCTTTGCAACCTCAAATTGTACTTGTCAATAACGTTGTAAAAATGTGACATTACTCTCTCTGACCCGGGTCGATTGACAATGGTAAAAGAAACGAGGGGCACAGGTGAGTACAACAAAATCATTACTCTGTCTGCCCTGCAGTCAGGACTCAACTCTTTAGCTGTGCAGAAATCCAATACCCTCAAAACTCTGCACAGCTCATATTACAACTCTGTCTAACTCCATTGTATTGTTATACGTAAAACACATTGATTGCAGACTATATGAAACTGGAGTTACACTATCTACAGTAGATATACCTAAATATCCTGAAAGTGCACTTCACACACATTGCCCACTTATCCCCTTTGCCATCTAACAGTATATCATCACTACATCCTCCCTTGATGTGCCCGTTTATATTGCATGTCTCTAACGTCTCCGCTGCCCTCTGCCCTATATCTCATCCTGGTCCATCTGCCACAGTTCCCTCTGGAGCTGCTGTTAGCCCCCTTCTCTGTCCTCCACCATGCCCTGGTCTATGCCTGCATGGCCACCCCTGTCCCTGCCACTCTCCTCCTTGCCCAGGTCAAAGTAGCTCTGGCTCTGCCTTGGCCTGGGCTCACTCCCTCAGACTCCTGGACCAGGCAGGGAGTGGAGCTGTCAGCACCTTTCCCACTAGGTGCTAAGAGGGCTCTACAGAGGTGGGAACATCTCAGTCCCCTCTCCCCAGCAACACTGAGAGCCTGCTGGGCTAGGGCTGGAGTCGTAACCCCGTGAAGGACCGGGGCCTTGGTCCTACTGGATCCAGGTGCAGGTGCAGGCTCACCTCACACCCCATGCAGTATGGCAGGGGGTTGGGGAGCAGACAGATTCTACCCACTCCCCACCCCCACTCTCCGGGATGATGCAGTGTGTTTGGGCTCCGCGCTGACACGAAGCAAATACGGTGTAATAGATGGCAAATGAACTGCACTGTGGACACAACCAATTAATCAAAAGGCAGATTGCTGTAGTTTCTCCTCACTATCGCAGGAAAAAGGAGTGGATCTCACCTCCTTAAAATGAATGGATTGTATCTGAGGTTAATTATTATTTACTATGGGGTCTCTTTGGGAGATTTCCACTGCTTAAGAAAATGGCTGCCGATGTGGAACCAAGGTAAGAGACTACTGTGTTGTTAGGACCAGTGAACAGCCTAATGTTTACACTTCCATTGAAATTACACTATTTATTTGTGCCTGTGACCATACAATATCCTGCCAGGATACATTCATTTATTTCAGTCTCATCTCACTGTCTCTGGTGTCAGTGCATCACATGTATTTTCATCCAGTTTGTGTAATGTAACAGTCAGCTGTAATCGGTACAATAACTTCTGTTGGCAGCCAGAGTCCAGTGACCCCTGTCCATTCAGTAGTGTTACATAAACCAGGGTATGACTGGCCCAGAGTATGACTGGCCCAGGGTATGACTGGCCCAGGGTATGATGACTGGCCCAGGGTATGACTGGCCCAGAGTATGACTGGCCCAGGGTATGATGACTGGCCCAGGGTATGATGACTGGCCCAGGGTATGACTGGCCCAGCTGCCCAGCCCATGTGCACTATTGATTTGTTCCCTGGCCATGTAGGATAAAGATAGACTCCCCCTCAACACAACTGACTGCAGCTAAAAATAACATGTGTAAATCAAGGCTAGAGCCACACACACACACAAACACACACACACACACACAAACACACACACACACACACGAGTTTCAGGGACTGGAGGGGACTGGTGTAATTATCATGTGGTGACCCGGACGCCGTCCCCTCTTTGACACGTGTCCTTTTTTCTAATTTACGACCGGCCCTCTCGTTCAGTGGAGCAGGGGGACTCTTACACGCTGAGCGGGCAGGCGGGCGTGCAGGCGGGCGGCTTTTATGGGACAGGGCCACCAAAGTTTACAGCATGTCTCCCATCGATCAAAGCCATCAGTGCCATTAATCATACCCTAAACCAATTACTATGGCATCTCCCCCTCCATAGCCCATCACACAACACAGGCACATGGAGGAGATGGAGATGAGGAATATGCTGCTTCACATCGCTGCCAAGCCAGGAGAGGCCTTCTCTGACAGGTACAGTAAGCTAAGTGTGGGGGAGGGGAGATTCAGAATAGCACAGAGACTCCTACATACTACACACCTCCACTATACTGTAGCATAGAATGAGAATGAGGAAACCAGATAGGAAACTGATATAACCTTCGCTGTACTAAAGCATGTTATAACGCCAGAAAGGATGGGCTTAGTGATTGACCTCCAGATGACCAGAACACTGCAACAGCATATCAGACTGTACTGAACCATAATCACTCCCACTATTCACTCTCTCTCCAATAAGAGGAAACCCCAAGGCAATGTACAGTACATTTGGAGGAGTAGAATTACAGTACATGGCCATCTCCACAGTGGGACAATGACAGACAGACTGACAACACAGACACTGTACTTCTGTAATGAAGGTGATTGAGTCTCACACAGCCCCATCCAGTAATGACTGTACTGTAATAATCAGGCCTTAGTGGGCAATAGAGTGGGCCAGCGTACAGACCAATAAAACAGTCCAGACCAGTAGTGTCTGTCTGCAGTCCCAGCAGAGCAGAGCAGAGCTACTGTAGCCACAGTGGCAGACAGGTCAGAGCTAAATGAATCCCATCTATCTCTGGACTCTGGGAGAGGTGACAGTGCAATAGAGCCCAGTCACTTTACTCAGCTGAGATAGCAGCTGAGTGGAGGGATGTGACTGGGGCAGATGTCATTCCACAACCCTCCGAGTGTGGATAGCCAGTCCACTGAAACACTAAGGGAGGGATTGTCCATGAACCACTATTGCCCCTACCTCAACAAGTGGTTGAAGACCAGACCACTCTGAATTGCCACGGATGTAGTACTCTGTATTCAACTTGATACAGCCATCCAGTACTCTGGTGTGTGTGGCTGCGCTTGGATTCCTTGATGGAGATAATGCGGGCATGTAATCCTGCCCATGCAGCTGGTGTACAGTGGAGCTGTGTCATAATACAGCCTAATGCCACTTTAGGGTCGGGTCATTAGCCTGTGTGGGCATGTGCCAGCCGGAGTAATCCTTATCTGATTGGACTATGAGACTAATCCTGCTCTGGAGCACCGGCACTGCCCAGCCCAATGATCTCTGCACTATCTCTCATTCTCTGTCTCTCTCACACACACATACTGAATATATACACACGCATGTATGCACACACGCGTGTAAACATTCACACGCACACCCACACACACACAGACACACACAGACACACACACACACACACAAACGTGTGTACACACACACACACACACACACAAACAAGTGCTCAGGCTCAAACACACATACACCAACAAAAACATACGCATGGAGAAAACACTAGTAGATTACTCCCACATCTGTGTTAAAAAATGCATGAATGTCAATGCCACACCCACAAACTCATAAGATACAGTGCATGTACCATAAGATACAGTGCATGTACACACACACTGGTATATTCTCAAGATGATTGACAGGAAGGAACCGAGGGAGGCCACACGAACAAGTCCTGGAGTTTGGTCATTCATTTCCCCAACCATCCTACATACATTCTCTTCAGCACCAGTCCATTTCCAGAACTGAGAAACCAGGAAAGGATACCAAGTGGGTGAATTTCACGCTTTTTTTTTTCATGCAGAGTAAAGCTGGCCCCCATATATTCTCATTCATATGGCATCACAAAGCTTTGGACTACTCTTACAAACGGCATTGAGGTCGCAAACAAAGCACATGTATTCCATCTATTGTTGATAGTCCTTCATGGAAAACGGCTCTGCCAGTGAACCCAGAGGCAGGGGTGTGAATTATTGGTCTTGCTGAAGAACACAACTCATATAACAGGTGATAGGAAAAAAGGGGGGGAACACTGCCACCAAAGTGGCCCTCTTTTGTCAAAGCATTTTCTCCCATCCTCTTTTGCACCTCCTGCCTGCCCCCCCCCCCCCCCCCCCTCCCCCCTTCTCCCTTCCTCCGTTTCTCCTCCTATAGCCGAGGCAGAGGGGGGTGCTGTAATGAAGATGAATAGGGCAGATTAGCGTGGAGCGAGGTGTGGCGGTGTGCTATACCTGGCTGTGAGGAGAGGAGGCTGCGCCGACCAACGCGGATGCTCCGGTAGGCAGTCGCCCAGCCCAGACAGGATGGAGCAGTGTCCCCCCCTCCCTCTGGGGCCCAATCCATCAGCACCACGCATGTTTACCGTATGCTTAACACACACACACACACAGAACATAGCCCCAGATGAATCCCCCCACCTCTTCCCCTTTGTATGGCTCTGCCTCAGTATGGCAATAATACACAGACTAGTTTGCACAGTCTTCCAAAGCATAGGCCAGTCTTACTGCCAGTATAACTGCTAGTATAACTGGGTGCTAGTGTATTAGGGTGACTATGACAATAGAGGCTCCAAAGGATTTAATTCTGTGTTTAAAATGTAGTCTTGGATATTTATTTCTCACTATAGAAGAGGCATTTTGTATTTTATTGGGGTCCCCAATTACTCTTCCTGGGTTTCCAAACAGGAAACAAAACAACAAATAAAATACCTAAAATACATAATATAATATACATAATCCTCCTGTTGGTAGAGCATGGGTTGTGGGTTCGATTCCCTTGGGGACCAGTACAAAAAAGTATGAAAATGTATATACACTACTGTAAGTCACTCTGGATAAGAGTGTCTGCTAAATGACTAACATGTAAATGTGAATAATATACATAATATACATAACACTACATAATATTAAATAACCTCCTTCCTCTAACTCACGCTTCAGAAACAGGAGATGAATCCTGCCCTATAAGCCGTCCCGGCTCGCACAAGGCCACCCACCTACATAATACAATATACTGTATAATACAGCGCAAATTACAATACAAAATATATAAACATGGCTGCGTCTCATTTGATGTGAATGAGTGAAGCAAGCATAGAAATGTGGTGATGCTGAACTCTAATCTTTGACCTTCTTCGTGAGACTGTGTTACTCCTGTTAGAGGTTGTTTGCCCAAATAGTAGGCCAGGGGTACATAGTTGCCAAATCTTGTGGAGGGCTCTTTGCTGATAGCACACATCTTTTGGTTTCTCTGATATCAGGAAAATTGAATCAAACACTGTAACAGATCAAGGGACATTCATATGAACCAGCTCCAAGGGCAACTGTGAGATTTCACAAATGAATCCCATGCTTTGGCGATGGCATATGCTATTGCATTTTCAGTATGACTGATAGTACAGGCGACTAGTGAAAACAAGTGTAAATCTATATGAGCCATATTTTACGGAACCATCGAAGAGCTCCACTCTCATTCCAGTGCTGGAGACCGAAAAGGACCTGAATGTTCACAGGAGAGCGAGATCAGTGAGAAGTGCATCTACCTTTACACAAACACGCACACATGCATAAACACCCCCACACACGTACATACATGCACACACACACACACACACACAGCCTATACGGTTACTTTCTCATGGGTGAGGCTATGTATGGTATTACAGTGACTGGAGTGAGCAGTAGAGTGGTAGATGGGTGTGTGGGTATTCCCCTCTGTGATCAGGGGCTCTCCTCTCCAGGAGCTGATTAAACAAACACAACCCCTCGCCCACCTGGGCCCACAACATGAGCTGTATGAGTGGGCCAGAGCTGGGCTACAGCAAATCACTGTCTGCATTGTCAGTTGTGATACAGACAGGATGCATCATCATCCATCGCAACAAGGTAGCTACCAATATATGAGACATAAGGTGTGGGATGATGATGTTCCACTTGATTTCAGCATTGGCATGAACCTCTACATGCTGTAGTTACAGTATCCACCTGAGATGGCAGACAGAGCAGCACCACACCTGGTCTGCAGCAGGAGCTTCTTGTGGCTGAGCTGCTGCTTATACTCCACTGCAGCTGCACCCGGCTCTGTAGTTTACTTCCTATTTTTCAATATCCCAGATTTCGGAATAAATTGTGCTAATTACCCATGAATAAATTTACCCGATTGCGGTTTTTTAAAGCCCAATTTCCACAGCAGGAAGTCGTTTGAATTGGTATTCAAATGAATCTGACCTCGATGTGTAAATGCGATGGTGCCGTTCTCCGCTTCCTCCCCTCATCAAGGCCTGAGACCATTCATGAATCGCAAATTACAAATCAGTGTTTATTTCCTGCCATTTTGATCACTGATTCAAAGGATTGCGGCTGTTATCTTGCCACAAAAGAGAAGCTGCGGCATATGGGCTTTGTAATTGTAATTTACCTTGTGCCAAGGATAGGAGATTTTGGTCAGGTCTGGACTATGTACAATTGTCTGTTAATTAGATAACGGCCTGACTAAGGCAAAGGCCAGTCACATCACACCACTGATTTTCTCCACCTTCACAGAAAAGTGTGAATTTTCAACAGAGGTTAAAAATCGAAGACTTTGAAAACCTCTCCACATCTGTAGTTAACCTAATGCCCCTCCCACTGTATATCCTGGCTAGCACAGGAGAACAGATGCAGAGAGCCGCCCTGACAGATGTGGCCAACGTCAGCCATCCTACCTTGGTCAAAATCACCCAGTGATGTCGATGAAGAAATTAACATACAACAGTACTTTCATTGTCCAGGAAACTCTCAAAATAAAAATATGTCTTTGTAATTTCCAATTTTGTAATACATTTTTGCCATTGTGAATTTAACATGCCAAAAAACACATAACTTTATTCTGTGCAAACATTCACATTTTTAAGAGTTCAAATCATCAGATCTTTACAGTTGAGTGGCACTGACATTATTTTCATAAACCACTTCCTGGGGCTGACTTCACCTCAGGCTGTTAGAGCAGAGATCTGACCTGAGACTGACTGCTTACTGCTTGTCACATGACAGAGGAGTGTGCAGAAAGACAGGAGGCCTGTGCGAATCTCTCTGCTAAGAAGATGAGCAGATGTGTAACGCTGCGTGACCTCACAAGGTTACACTGCCACGCTCAAAGTCAGCATCCGACGCCTCCGCCGGTGCATGACAGGAAACAAGACGCCGGTGTGTGTCAAGTCAAGACGTGGGAGGTGGTCTTGAACCTGCGCTTGAGAGGTGACTGCGTTTGACACCTCGGAAAATACTAAGCACAGCCAGTTCAAAGGGTAAATGACAAGCACTGTTATGGCACCCCATCATCCCGGGGTCAAATGTGGGGTCAGGATGGAAATAGACCTTTGACAGGAATGGCTGACTCTCTGTTGCTGTTGTGCATTAGTCATTTTCATATGTTATCACAATTAGAAATTTTTGAAAAATGGTGCTGTTTTGAACAATTGAATCGACTGGTGGCAAAGAACGTAGAAAGTCATGTTTTGAAGGTGTCACTTGGGGATTGTGTATAGGCCTAAGAGGTGTGAAATGGAGGGTTCTTACAGTAGTTTATTGGCCCAATTCTGTGTCTGATACACTGTATGGGGCTTAAGCTAAACCTGATCCACATGGCATATGTCAGTAGAAAAGCAAAGGAAGGGATAAAAGTTATAACGTCAACGAGTGGGATAGGTCTTGCTACATGTAGCTACAGGTTAAAATGTAATCACTATGGTATACTGACATGGAGGAAATAAAGTGACTGCAAAACGCATGTGGCTCACTTACCTTCTAAGCAACACGTCCTCCACAATCCCGAATGGGTCATCACCTCTTCGTTCTTCTTGCTGGTCTCGTTATCGCTGACCGACTTTGACTTGCACGTGCCGCGCGAGTACAGCCAGTAGTCCGTGCCTACCGCGATGGTCATGAGACTGAAGGCGGCAAATGCGCCCACAGTGGTCAATAGCATCTGAACTCCGCGGTCAAACAGACCCATATTTCCGCATTCCATGAAAGGGGGACCCCCTTTCCTCTTTATATATAGGAAATAAATATTTGAAAATTTACGGGACCAAACCAAACTAAAAAAATGGGATATATTTGAGCGAAAGGAGGGGGAAGGAGGTGGATGCGGTAGGAACTTTATGGTTGCGTTTGGGTGAGGACTGACTAAGAGAAATTGGGTTTCCTTTTAGGGTAGTTTGGGGAGGAGGACGCAGTGTCTCTCTCCCCAGATGTGTTCTTACTAAATGTTACCCCAAAATATAAGAATTATGGACAAGGTAATGGCCTCTAAAATGGACTATACCGTCAACTGTTATCCCTATAACTACAACTAGCCTACACTTGCAGTTGTAGCATAAACCTACTAATGTAAAGATAATATTATGTATAATATACAATCACAGTAAGTGATAAGTAGAGAGAGACTTTAATATAAATGGAATAAGGGGATAGTCTCAATCAAAATTCAGTATGCTATTACGCTTTGAGACTAGCTTTTGTCTCGTGCTTTACAGTGTAGCACTTAACACATGTAGATCGCTGGCAACTGTTTCTTGATGTGCAAGGTTTGCAGATAAGTACTGTTCTATGGATAGCACTGAATTAATATGAGCTCAAATGGATGAAGAGAAGAGGGTGGGGGTGGTGTTAGAGTAATGGTAGGTTTACAACAATTCTGCCTGGCAAGTCAATATGTCTCTTAGATGCGAAATTAATTACAATTATTGTTGTCATATAATCCTGAATTTCTATATATTTTATGTTTAATTATGTTTGAATAACCCTACGTTTGGGCTATTCTAGTCAAGAGGGAAAAGCAAGGAGAGAAACAGGGACGGGAAATGAAGGACATATATCATAATAAGAAGAACATATTTAAATAAATGGACAATTCAAGTCCAGTAGAAACAAACGAAAATAATCCTGGGGTCTATATTATATAAGAAAGTAAAATACTATAGGGCTTGCATCAATTTGATAAATCAACCAACAATGGAATGAAGAAATCAAGCCCAATGAATTAATGAATTAATTAGTAAAGAAACAGATAAATCAAGTCGAAAACAAATTAAACAAGCGCTAGATTTCCTTTTTCCAAAAATTCTGATCCCCAGTTTCCATATGTAGCCTTTAGCTCTTTGAAGTTTTCCGCCGAAAATGGGGATCTGCGGTTGGAAGGGGTGCCGTCGACGATCCGGAGAGAGCGTGGTGCATCCAGCAAGGCAAGCCGACCATTACTCGACATAGAGCCGGGAAGAGGAGAACGAGGAGGTGGGGATGCCGCCGGAACTGATCCCTTTTAGTACCACTGTTAATGCTGTTTTTACTTGGGTATCCAAATTCACGGTTGTATCACACCCAGAACCGGAACCAGAACCTTCCCACTTGCATAGCCCTTGCGCAATGTAAATCGAAAATAATCTGATAGAAAACTCAGTTGCAAATCAAAGCAAAAAACTACAATAGGGCCTAAATGTTCCAATCCTTGTTCCTTCCCTTGTTCGTTTAGATGATAGCGGAGGTTTTTTTCTGAGGGTGTAGGAGTGTGAAGCTGGGCTAGAAAAATATTACACAACCGGAGGAAGAGACCGACTGCACGCCACGCCGAACCAACAGCACAGATCCACAGAGCGGTTGAGAGGGGCGCAGATTGGAATCCGTATATTCTGGATGTCAATGTCAGCGCTATGCATTTAATTGAGGTTTTCTCCTCTAGGACGATGGTTTATGTCAGTGTTTGAATGCTGATTGTAATGCTGTAGATTATGAGTATATTTTCTTCCCACACTGACAGATGCTGTGCTCTGGTTTTAGTAGGCTACAGTGCTCGTCCACCGATGCTGGAAAGATAGCCTATTAAATATTTTAATTCCATTTCTGGAGTGGAGGGAGGGGTGAGTAGGGGGTGCGGGGGTGGCGGGCTGGTTTTCTGTGTGTGTGTGTGTGTGTGTGTGTGTGAACAGAGGGGGGTGGGGTTAGTTAGAACTGGCTGAAGGATTACAGAGAAATGTATTTTATATTTATGCTTCAGCATTATAAGCACTGACGTGTTTTGGGTTATTGCCACCTCAGGTTTTTATGGTAGCCTATTCATGGCGCTCCTAATGCTCCTAAAATAACCCCCCAAAATGATTTATTGGATTGAGTCTGAATTGCGTGACTCCACTCTTTTTCGTGCTCACTTGGTTTTGACTTTGGGTGCCAATTTTTCTCATTTTACATCCCACACTTTTAGTGCAGCTGTTGTTTCTCTCCCTCTATCATAATTAGTTTAATTACCAAATAACATGTCCATATTTTGACGCAGGGCAGCCTTATGAGATGCAATCAATCGCTTTTGGGCTGTTCTCAGACAAGGCCATTTGGATCCAAACAATCAAGGTGTCGCTTATAATTGCAAATACATCTGATTTATTAGCTCCTGCCACAGCCAGCAAAATATTTTCTCGGTCCTATACATGTAATTACTCCATGCACCTTCAATGCAATAACTCTGAATAAGGAAATAAGCAGTAAGAAGCCATAGAAACGCGCGGGGGTTGTCCGCCACTGCTCTTGAACGTGTGGTCCAGTCTCATGGTGCTGAAAGGACAGCTCCCTCCGCGCGCTGTAAACGTCGTTCAGTGTTCAGTAGCTTGTCTCCCCCTATCTTTCATGCGCCGCACCTGCAATTGAGCGTTTAATCCCAACAGCTATAGCGAGAACTACGGAAGTCCAGAGAGAACATATGAATAAAACAACAATTCCCTCCTTTTGTGGAGATCACGAAATAATAGTATTTTGATCATGACATAACAAAAGTTGTTTTGTCGAGATCACAAGGTCATTTTCTAGTGATCACTACATAACAAAAGTTGTTTTGTCGAGATCACGAGATAAACTATTAATAGGAGTGAATGTATTGATGATAGATTGACAATATGGCTGAGGCAGAGCCCAGGTTGGATCAGTGCATCCGTTTTTATTTTGATTAGGGATTAACCCAGGCAGAAATTGCATTTTGTCTGTCAGTTATATATTGCTTCCAGTTTTGGCTCCAATCCAATCCAATTTTAAAGACATGTAATAGTTTTAACAGGGAGGTTGGCCTGTCAATAGCAGCAAAAACACAGTCACAAACAACAATTAACAAGTAGTACAGAAAAATAAAAGGAGTAAAACAGGTGAAGTGAATCACATGTTGAGGTTTCTAAATACTCCAACATTTCATGAAGGCTACAGTGTTTTTGTCATTTCAGCCACAAATGG
The DNA here is from genome assembly GCF_964263955.1 of Coregonus lavaretus. NCBI lineage: Eukaryota > Metazoa > Chordata > Actinopteri > Salmoniformes > Salmonidae > Coregonus > Coregonus lavaretus. Next base: position 24,141,747 of record NC_140015.1, on the reverse strand, counting down.
TGGGCAAAATGTTGTGGTGCTGAAGGACAGCTCCGCCATCCATCTAGTTATAAAAATAATCTCACTGGCACATTTCGGCGGCAGGTAGTTTACCGGTTAAGAGTGTTGGGCCAGTAACTGAAAGGTTGCAGGTTTGAATCCCCGAGCTGGCAAGGTGGGAAAATCTGCCTTTCTGCCCTTGAGCAAGACAGTTAACCCCCACCAATAACTGTGCTGAGGACATCGATCAAGGCAGCACCTCTCTCTGATTCAGAGTGGTTGGGTTAAATGCGGAAGACACATTTCGGTTGAATGCATTCAGTTGTCCAACTGACTAGATATCCCCATACTGTAACGTGAAGTTTGTTTGTAATGCCATTGTTTGCCTTATATTTCTGGAGCTTTGATAAGAAGGCCCAGGCCTATAGGCTACTTACAACAGATGTGCTCTAATCAAAGGTCTTATGTCTTTGTAGAGTCTTACTACTGGTCCACTATGACACTGCTGCCAGTCTATCGCCAATACCTCCACTCCTATTTATAGAGTTTATCTCGTGACTTTTGCTATGTCCTGATCACAATATAAATAAGTTGTGATCTAAACATAACAATGCAATAATTGTTGTATTAATATGTACTCTCTGGACTTCTGTAGAGAACCAACTGTAGGCCTACCATACTTTTGTGCAATTAACTCATGTGTATGGATATAGTTTGCATATGGATATTTTCTGCCATTCCATTTATCCTGTCAACTCTTCCTCCTCGCAATAAGGCCCATTAATTTGATCTTCCAGATGATTCCTCAGTCCAACTCTTCAACTATGGCAGGCTTCTCCCTCCATCACTCATCTCTAATGTTTACCCAACCCAGCCATGTACACAGATCTGGGGGCCCATTAGCCATGTTGCAGTGGCTTTACTGAGCAATTAGAAAACAAATAGCACTGCTAGTTTTGGCCAAGGACTCTGTGATCTCAACAAACCGATGGAGCAAATAAACTGATGCATGAACAATGTATTGGGACTGGGAGTTGGGTGTTGGGTCCACAGTGACTGTTGCAGAGGGTTGGAATGAGATATCATCACAAGATCGACATGATCTGGAAAAACTCTAGGCCTAGTTTTAAGTCCAACCTAGCTGGGCCAGGAGATTTTCCTGGGCAGGTCACATGATCAGGAAAACCTCCTGGCCATAGTCATCCGTCCTAATTTGAGTGTTTTTATAATGCAGGCCATTTTGAACCTGGTTACTAACTGTAGTGGCAGTCCCTAGCGCCCCACTCATTAATAAGTCTGATGTATTAGACCATTGGGACTAACCTCTGATCTACACAGCCCTTCCATTGGAAATCAAATAAACACTTGAGCCTATAAGGTGAGCAGAAACCTGGCCCTGGCACACACAAATCACTGGCTCTGTCATCTGGTCTGTGCAGGTTGAATGGCTGTGAGCTTCATCATAAAAGAAAAGTCATCATCATTTTCTTCTCAAGCCTCAGGTTATGAATTGTGGCCAATGTCTCTGTGACACGTTTGGACAAGGTGATGTGTGTTTCTCTTACTTCAGCATTTATCAGTTCTGAACAGAGAAACACTCCCTCACACTGTAGGTCTTTAATGTGCCACTTAGATGAAACATTTTCATCGGTGTCTTGCTCACATACTTGTTTCTCAGCTCACTGCGTCCTCTCTCTCCTTTACTTATTTCTTCCTCTCATCTGGGTCAAACTGAAAAATGCTTAGTCCCTGTAATCCCTAGTCCTGTGGAAAATGCTATTTTTCCTAAATCAATAAACAGCACCTTAATTTCCCCCTCATGTGTGTGTATTTTCACCTATATATGTCTCTGTATCTGTCGATATATCTGTCTCTATATATATCTATATATATCACATTTCAGGAGAAGACCCAGATGCAGACAGTGTCGAAGTAACAAAAGTATTTTACAAAAACAGGTGGCAGGCAAACGACAGGTCAAGGGCAGGCAGAGGTCAGTAATCCAGATCAGAGTCCAAAAGGTACAGAACGGCAGGCAGTCTCAGGGTCAGGGCAGGCAGAGGTCAATAATCCAGGGTGGTGTGACAAGGTACAGAACGGCAAGCAGGCTCAGGGACAGGGCAGGCAGAATGGTCAAAACCAGGAAAAATAGAAAACAGGAACTTGAAAAAGACAGGAGCAAGGGGAAAACCGCTGGTAGGCTTGACGAAACAAATCGAACTGGCAACAGACAAACAGAGAACGCAGGTATAAATACACTGGGGATAATGGGGAAGATGGGCGACACCTGGAGGGGGGTGGAGACAATCACAAAGACAGGTGAAACTGATCAGGGTGTGACAATATATCTGTCTATATATCTGTCTATATATCTGTCTCTATATCTGTCTACATATCTATATCTATATGTTCAGACCCCTTGACTTTTTCCAAATTTTGTTACTTATTCTAAAATTAATTACATTGTTTTTTTCCCTCATCAATCTACACACAATACCCCATAATGACAAAGCAAAAGCATGTTTTTAGAAATGTTTGCTCATTTATTAAAAATAAAAAAAGGAAATATCACATTTACATAAGTATTCAGACCCTTTACTCAGTACTTTGTTTAAAGCACCATTGGCAGCGATTACAGCATCACATCTTCTTGGGTATGACACTACAAGCTTGGCACACCTGTATTTGGGGAGTTTCTCCCATTCTTCTCTGCAGATCCTCTCAAGCTCTGTCAGGTTGGATGGGGAGCGTCTCTTCAGAGGTTGGATTTTTCAGGTCTCTCCAGAGATGTTCGATCGGGTTCAAGTCCGGGCTCTGGCTGGGCCACTCAAGGACATTCAGAGACCTGTCCCGAAGCCACTCCTGCGTTGTCTTGGCTGTGTGCTTAGGGTCTTTGTCCTGTTGGAAGGTGAACCTTCACCCCAGTCTGAGGTACTGAGCGCTTTGGAGCAGGTTTTCATCAAGGATCTCTCTGTACTTTGCGCCGTTCATCTTTGCCTCTATCCTGACTAGTTTCCCAGTCCCTGCCGCTGAAAAACATCCCCACAGCATGATGCTGCCACCCCCATGCTTCACCATAGGGATGGTGCCAGGTTTCCTCCAGACGTGACGCTTGAATTCAGGCCAAAGTGTTCAATCTTGGTTTCATCAGACCAGAGAATCTTGTTTCTTGCCTTTTGGCAAACTCCAAGTGAGCTGTCATGTGCCGTCTGGCCACTCTACCATAAAGGCCGGAGTGGTGGAGTGCTGCAGAAATGGTTGTCCTTCTGGAAGGTTCCCCCATCTCCACAGAGGAACTCTAGAGCTCTAACAAAGTGACCATTGGGTTCTTGGTCACCTCCCTGACCAAGGCCCTTCTCCCCCGATTGCTCAGTTTGGCCTGGCGGCCAGCTCCAGGAAGAGTCTTGGTGGTTCCAAACTTCTTCCATTTAAGAATGATGGAGGCCACTGTGTTCTTGGGGATCTTCAATGCTGCAGAAATGTTTTGGTACCCTTCCCCAGATCTGTGCCTCGACACAATCCTGTCTCGGAGCTCTACGGACAATTCCTTCGACCTCATGGCTTGGTGTTTGCTCTGACATGCACTGTCATCTGTGGGACCTTATACAGACAGGTGTGTGCCTTTCCAAATCATGTCCAATCAGTTGAATTTACCACAGGTGCACTCCAATCAAGTTGTAGAAACATCTCAAGGATGATCAATGGAAACAGGATGCACCTGAGCTCAATTTCGAGTCTCATAGCAATGGGTCTGAATACTTATGTAAATAAGGTATTTCTGTTTTTTCACTTTGTCATTATGGGTTATTGTGTGTAGATTGCTGAGGATGTATATTTATTTAATCCATTTTAGAATAAGGCTGTAACGTAACAAAATGTGGAAAAAGTCAAGGGGTCTGAATAGTTTCCGAAGGCCCTGTATCTGTCTTTATATCTGTCTATATATTTGTCTTTCAGACTGTCTTTCTGTGTGTCTTCGTTTGCTTGTCTTTCCCCTCTCTTCATCCAATCAGGATCCCTCATTCACACTACCACTACCCAGCGTCCTCTGGGAGGGGGGCCTTGAGCTCTGACTAAAGACCTCTCTGAATCGCCGTCACGGCCAGGATTTGGGACACCCTCGCGTTTATTAAACAATTACCCGACAGGCGAGCCTGCACCAATCAGAGGGAGCCCAGGTCCCCACCCACACGACTCCCAAATGGACTCTTTATGTCAATCTGCAGATCCGGCCTAATCAGGGCCTTGTTAAAGCATCCCTGGAGCATTGGCTTAAGGAATGCTTTAAGTAAATTGTGCTCTGGAGTAAAAAAGAGGGGGAGAGGAAGGAGAGGGAGGAGAGGGAGGAGAGGAAGGAGAGGAAGGAGAGGGAGGAGAGGGAGGAGAGGGAGGAGAGGGAAGAGAGGGAGGAGAGGGAAGAAAAGTGTCGGCCCACTTTGAAGGAGGCAGCAGCCCTTTGAATGCTCGTCTCCATCCCCATTAATTAAAGGTAATCTCCGTTAAGTGGGAGTCTCTGGGTGAGGTTCTACCCTGGTGCCGTTTAGTCTCTGGGGCCGATCTCTCTAGTCTCTACAGCTCTGCTCTGAGGCAGGGAGGGAGGGATGCCAGAGACAGGGCCTTCACTAGTGCCATAGGGGCTAACAGTACAGTGCATCATGTGCTTCTGTAGTCTATATATTAACAGGGTACACAATGGATATGGTTGTGTTGGACAAACTGCATGAATCCACCAAGCTCATCCCATTGCTGACCCCACTCAAATGTCATCCCTTGCTTTCCTTTTCCAGTCTGCTTCCCAGGACAGTGTAAAAATACAACAATGTTTTCCCCTCTAAATGGATAGCATAATGTTTTCATTGTGGCCAATGACAGTTTCTTCAGATAAAGCTGATGAGACTGGCAGGTGGCTGCCAGAATAACTAGACTCCCTCACCAGGGGGCGCTAGTCTTCTCTTCACCAGATGGAGGTGGGGGGCATGGAGCTACTTATCGTCTCTCATCGTTACCAACTGATAGACCACAGTCTCCACAGCAGTCCCATTCTCAGACTGAGAATAGCCTATGAACCAGGCTGCCAGTGGAAACATGTCCCTGTGCCACAAAATTGTTTGCATTCCAGTTCCATCCAACTATATTCAGACAGTCAAAAGACAACGTACCAAACATCTTCCCTGCCACCATCAGCACCTTCCTCCCCTCTCTCCACTAGATTATATGTGTAATGAATTGAACCACTCTCATGCCAGGTGCCACAATTCCTCCCTACCCCTATATCTACTCTTCCTTGCCCCTCTGTTCCTCTATTCCTCTGTTCCTCTGTTCCTCTATTCATCTGTTCCTCTATTCCTCTATTCCTCTATTCCTGTTCCTATATTCCTCGATTCCTCTATTCCTTGGTTCCTCTGTTCCTCTCTGTCCTGTTCCACTGTGTTCTGTGGTGTTGGCCTGTGTTAGCCTGTGTTCTTTGCCACTGTTCTGCTGTGTTCTGCACTCTTCTGCGGCTTTGTTTAGCTGTGTTCTCCAGTGTTCTGTGGTTGTGTTGCATGTTGAGGACACTGCCCCGTCAGCAGCGGTTCCTCTCTGATCCCCGGTTGCCTGCTCTGAGCTGAGCTGAGTGGAGCTGAGTGAGCATTCTGACATGGCTGTCTCTCTCTGCTGCAACGCCCCAGCTCCCTCCCCCAGCACCACTGATCAAATGACTGGTGTTCTGTGCCTGTGATCCACACTGGCTACCAGGATGGCATCCAATCAGGGTTCCATACTGGGTAATTGTCTTGGTCACACAATGTTCCTTAAAAGGTATGGGGATTTTGCCCCAAACTGTGAATGCCCACTGGAGCATTGTATCTTGTGCACGTTGGTGTATGTATGCGGATGTATAATGCTTGAAATGCTTTTTTCATGGCTCTCTATCTGGCATGATCTTATGTGATCTCCCTATGTAAAATGTCAGTGCTATCAGAAACATAGCCTACATGGTGCATCAATGTCATTGTGCAATTAAAAACATGAGGGCTATGCATGCTTTTTGCAAGGCCCTCTGTCTGGCAGAGTGGCGTGAACAGTCTACATGACACTCAATATTTCAGCATGGGAGCAGTATGTGTTCAGTGCCTGCTGCTGTTGAAGCCTCTTACTGTTTACTGCTGTGCTGTGGAGAGACAGTGCTGTACTGAGTGAGGATGCTATTGTAGTGCCCAGGGGCAGACACACAGGTATGTGTGTGACTCAAACTGACAGCTACTCACTTCTAACTTACCATCTGTCTTTACCCATTTAATTTCTGCTTATATTCCGCTTCTAACAGACATACAGGCTCAGCAAGGGGCTGATAGTACCCTCAAAACACACACACACACTCTCTCTCTCCACTGTTTTCCTCCCTCCAACTCTTACCCTGTCCCCATAATCAATCAGGTGTGCGATATGGGTAAAGGGGAGGGGTTTGTCCATATTTAATGGGGGTGTGGCTGGAAGAAATGAATTACCATTCTTTCTTTCTCTCTCTCTCTGCCCCTGTTTCCTGGTGTGCCACTTCAATGCTTTATCATTCTCTCACTCCTCCTTTCTTAATTAATCAATATTTTTCTATGGTGTGAATGGGCCTAAAGCAAATATGCTGGAAGACTTATGAGAGCACTATATGCTAATGTCCCCATGTTCATTTCAAGGAAATACTCCATCCCCCTTTTCCCTGTAGTCTCTCTCTCTCTCTCTCTCTCTCTCTCTCTCTCTCTCTCTCTCTCTCTCTCTCTCTCTCACTATGGAGAACAGAGCACAGGGAATCAATATGTTTTCAATTTACAGCAGGGACTCACTCCCTCGCATTCTAATTAGAGCTTCTGGCCTCCCTTACTCCCAGCCACAGAGACACAGAGAGAGAGAGACGGGACAGACACACAGACACAGAGATGGACAGAAAGAGAGATGGACTAGAGTGAGAGTGAGGATTTTAGAGTGTGGTTTTTGTACAAAATGCTGGGTTTGGGAGATGGATCGGAGTGTAGCTTCTGCAGTCCTCATATTCCAACATTACATTCCAACTGCCTCTGCTCATGACATCATTGATGCCCTGCAACAGCTGCTTGTGATAGTACTGTAATCTGATCTGAGACCTGTTTGTGCTAGAGAGTGGGCTGTGCTTGCTGTGGTGTTGTGTGAGCCGAGAGCGTACTGAGGGCAGTGGTTAGGAAGCAGCAGGGGGAACCCGGCAGACCCAGCTGTGACAGTGGCAGAAATACAGATGTGCTGACTGCTCCGTTTCCATGGAAACAGCACAGAGCCTGCCCCCTACCCCACCCGTATCTTCAGCTTGCACAAGATAGGCTACATACAGCCTGGTTCACACATGCCTATAGATGTGTCAAAAAACATGTCTGTGAATTCCTGGCTCAATGTCCATGTATATTCCATGCTCTTTTATTTGTGTTGATGCATTTTTGAGTTGGTATATGCCTGTGACTGTGTAAGCGTGCTTGGGAGATTGAGAGATTGCTTTAGAGAGCAACATAGCAGATGAGAGACTCTTCAGGAAAAGAAAAACAGGGACACACTGAAGAGATCAAAGAATACATACTGAGCTTATTTAATCCATGAATGGCGATAGCTATAAATAGTGTCCCCGGTTTCAGCACTGGCCCACTGGACATTTCCCGACTGCTGCTGCTTGTGAGCAGAGTATTTGTGTGTGAATTTGTGTGTGCGCTTTAAAGAGCCTGCATGCACAATATGTTAAGGGGATAGATGTTGTATAAGTCATGATCATCTGAACGTTGATTTGTGCACATTGGTGAGGGTGTGTGTACACATGTGTACATGAATGTATGTGAATGGGCACCCACATTCTCTCTCTCTCTCTTTCTAGCTGCAGTATGCTGTGGCTCTGTATGCAGGACCATCTCTGCCTCTCTGTCTCAGGCATTACATCACAAAGAATGGTGTGAGACAAGAGGTAAAGCTTTATTTTGATTAAGTCACAGTTAAACGCAGCACAACTATTTCATTCAGTTTTTTCCCTTTTCATTCCTAAGGGTATATCATATATGACCATAATTAGCTTGTTATAACAGACCACAGGTTATGAAACCATTCACTTATAGTATTGTAGTAATTTCATCAAACCAGTTTCACTTTATCTACAGTATATGAGTAAAAGTGACCTGTCTGTTCCGTATGTCTGGGCGTTGGTACACAGGGAACCCAGCTTTAACTATATGTTATTAGTAGGAAGAGAGAAGGGGGGTGGGGAGGGGTCTGCTAGCCCAGCACCAGGTTAAAGCAGGCGAGCTGAATCACATTGTGCTTGCTTCAGTGATATTGGAAGACTTGACCTTCCCAGCCACAGCACTTTTTCAATTCAATCCAATTAGTTTAGCAATGTGTCACCACCAAAGCAGTGTGGTGCGAACATGCTGGGGAATCCCAATGTGAGAGCAGGGCCCATATTTAATCTCCCTGAACCCAGTGCCTTGTGGAGGAAAGATGAAGCACCGAGACACGTGACTTAAAGACACAAGGAAATATGCAGTATTTACAGGGGAATATTGAACCACTCTCTAAGCTTTTCTTTTAGTCCAATGTCTCCACTTCTGTCTCAACCAAATCATGTCCTCAACATGCTCTTATTCTGTCCTTTATTTCATAGAAAGATGCTATGGTGATATCTTATTCTCTTCCTTCCCTCGTCACTCTGTCCTTCACACACCTGAGCTGCATGTGAGCCATGGTGCTAAATCATCTCATCTCGCTCTCTCTGCTCCACTCTGTATGCTAGAAGTGCACTGTCTACCTCCTCAGTTTATTGAACTGATTTTAAACCTGCACCATCCCTAACCTTCAATGGCTGAGGGACAGAGGCAGTGCCATTAAGATTGAGGTGGGATAAATGCAAATAAACTATAAAATCTATTTGCAGGTTGCAGGTATGATAATAAAAACAACATGCATACAAATGAATCCATGAGTGAGTTAATGGATGAATGGATAAAACAGTGAACACATTTCGCTTTGATTTACACATAACACATGAAACAAGAAACACACTGGAACTATCCTTTGATGCTCATCATCAGATTCATCTAATTCCTTCTTGATGATTCTATGCATTTTAATGGTAGGCTATCTGTTAATCAGAACCAAGGACAGAGGTACACTACCAGTCAAAAGTTTTAGAACTGTCAGGGTGACGTGTATGCTGTGAGCGAAGTCAAGCGCAGGACACCGAGCTACTGGCAGACGAACTTTACGTGCACAGTAATCAAAAATACAAACAAAACCAAACAAACAATCACACACAATAACCAATGAGAGACAGGGGGTTATAAAGGGAATACAATGTAACATAATGGGAAACAGGTGAAAACAATCAAGACAAACTAGACAAACACCGAAACATAGATCGGTGGCAGCTAGTACTCCGGGGACGACGAACGCCGAAGCCTGCCCGAGCAAGGAGGAGGAGCAGCCTCGGCTGATTCCGTGACAGTACCCCCCCCTTGGAGCCGCGCGCCGACCCCGGCCTCGGGGACGGCCAGGATGACGCGGAGCAGGGCGAGTCGGATGACTCCGGTGGAAGTCCCTCAACATGGAGGGATCTAGGACGTCCCTCCTAGGGACCCAGCATCGTTCCTCCGGACCGTACCCCTCCCACTCCACGAGATACTGCAGGCCCCCCATCCGACGCCTCGAATCCAAGATGGAACGGACTGAGTACGCCGGAGCCCCCTCGATGTCCAACGGGGGCGGAGGAGCCTCTCGTACCTCACTCTCCTGGAGTGGACCAGCCACCACCGGCCTGAGGAGAGACACATGGAACGAGGGGTTAATGCGGTAATTAATGGGCAGTTATAACCTATAACATACCTTGTTCAATCTCCTCAGGACTTTAAATGGCCCACAAACCGCCGACCCAGCTTCCGGCAGGGCAGGCGAAGGGGCAGGTTTTGGGTCGAGAGCCAGACCCGATATCCCGGTGCATACACCGGAGCCTCACTGCGGTGGCGATCGGCGCTCGCCTTTTGCCGCCTGATAGCCCGCTGCAGATGGACATGCGCAGCGTTCCAGGTTTCTTCCGAGCGCCGAAACGACTCATCCACCGCAGGGGCTTCGATCTGGCTCTGATGCCAAGGTGCCAGAACCGGCTGATAACCTAGCACACACTGAAAAGGCATAAGGTTAGTGGAGGAGTGGCGGAGTGAGTTTTGGGCTATCTCTGCCCAGGGAATATATCCCGACCACTCCTCCTGCCGGTCCTGGCAATAGGACCTCAGAAACCTACCCACATCCTGGTTCACTCTCTCCACCTGCCCATTACTCTCGGGGTGAAAACCTGAGGTAAGGCTAATCGAGACCCCCAGACGTTCCATAAACGCCCTCCAGACTCTAGAGGTGAACTGGGGACCCTGATCAGACACTATATCCTCAGGCACCCCGTAGTTCCGGAAGACGTGTGTGAACAGGGCGTCAGCAGTTTGTAGGGCAGTAGGGAGACCTGGCATAGGAATGAGACGGCAGGCCTGTCCATGCAAGTCCCGGAAAATCTCATCCACAAATGATTGGAAGACGAAGCATTCATTGAAGGAGCATTCATTAAACCGTATGGCATGACGAGGTTCTCATAGTGACCCGAGGTGGTACTGAATGCTGTCTTCCACTCATCTCCCTCCCTAATGCGCACCAGGTTGTACGCGCTCCTGAGATCCAATTTTGTGAAGAATCGTGCCCCGTGTAATGACTCCGTCATACTAGCAATCAGAGAGAGAGGATAGCTGTATTTGATTGTGATCTGATTGAGACCACGGTAATCAATACACGGGCGTAAACCCCCATCCTTCTTCTTCACAAAAAAGAAACTCGAGGACGCAGGGGAAGTGGACGGCCGTATGTATCCCTGTCTCAGAGATTCGGTGACGTATGTCTCCATAGCCGCCGTCTCCTCCTGAGACAGAGGATACACATGACTGCGCGGAAGCGCAGCGCCTACTTGGAGGTCTATCGCACAATCCCCCTGTCGATGAGGTGGTAATTGAGTCGCCTTCTGAGTGCCAAATCGGCATACTCAGGTGGAATGTGCATGGTGGGAACTTGGTTCGGGCTTTCCACCGTCGTTGCCCCTACGGAAACACCTACACACCGCCCGAAACACTGATCAGACCATCCCTTGAGAGCCCTCTGTTGCCATGAAATGTTGGGGTCATGAGATGTTAACCAGGGAAGCCCCAACACCACGGGAAACGCAGGAGAATCAATCAAATACAAACGTAGTATCTCCTCATGGCCCTCCTGCGTTTTCATCCTGAGAGGCGCTGTGACTTCCCTAATCAATCCTGACCCCAAAGGACGTGTGACACTCTGGCTCCATGGACTTTGATTATTGAGCCAGGGTTGTTCATTTTCATTGTTTGGGTGTATTTCTATGTTGGGGATTCTAGTTGTTCATTTCTATGTTGGGTGATTGTTCTTGATTAGTCATATGACTCCCAATCGGAGGTAACGAGTGTCAGCTGTCGGCTCGTTATCTCTGATTGGGAGCCATATTTAAACTGTGTGGTTTCTCTTTGGTTTGTGGGTTTTTGTTCCATGTTTCTGTCAGTGTTACAGAGGACTTCACTATCGTCATTTGTTGTTTTTCGTGGTTGCTTTATAAAATAAAGTCATCATGTTCACTCCACGCGCTGCGTATTGGTCCGCTTCTTCAGACGATCGTGACAGGACGGCTATCTAGGGCATGGATGGGGAAGGGCACATCAACAGGTACAATAGGAATCCCTAACTTATAGGTGAATTGGCGATCGATAAAATTCCTAGCTGCGCCTGAATCTACTAGCGCCTTATGCTGGGAGTGAGGAGAAACCTCGGGAAACACAACTTTAATACACATATGCGCAACAGAGAGCTCTGGGTGAGTTGGGTGCCTACTCACCTGGAATGACTCATCAGTGCGCTGCCTACTGCCTCGAATCCTAGGAGACCCTCCCCAGCACCGACCAGCAGTGTGTCCTCTGCGGCCACAGTTGGTGCAGGGGACGGCCTCCCTCCTGGTCTCTCTCCTGGTCTCCCTAGCACCAGCACCTCCGAGCTCCATAGGGGTCGGCTCGGAAGTGCTGGGGGATGGAATGGACGGCCCTGAATCCGGACGTCCGCGGGTAGCCAACAGGGTATCCAGATGAATGGACATGTCCACCAGTTGGTCGAAGCTGAGGTTGGTGTCCCTGCAGGCCAATTCCCGACGTACGTCCTCCCTCAGGCTACATCTGTAGTGGTCGATGAGGGCCCTCTCATTCCATCCAGCGTTGGCAGCCAGCGTCCGGAAGTCCAGCGCGAACTCCTGTGCGCTCCTCCTCCCCTGTCTAAGGTGGAATAGACACTCACCCGCCTCTTTACCCTCTGGTGGATGATCGAATACTGCCCTGAAGCGGCGAGTGAACTCCGAAGAGTTAACCCACTCTGCGTTGGCCCACTCCAGCGCCTTGCCGGACAGACAGGAGATTAGGGCGGACACGCTCTAGTATCCCGAGGGCACCGGGTGGATGGTTGCTAGGTAGAGTTCAACCTGGAGCAGGAAACCCTGACACCCGGCCGCTGTGCCATCATAAGCCCTCGGGAGCGAGAGCCGAAACCCACTGGACCCCGGAGGTGAAGCGATGGGCATCGCCGATGGTGGTGGTATCGTTGGAGGAGGCGTAGGCAGACCCCCTCTTTCCCATCGCTCCATAGTGCTCACCACCCGTTCCATGGCGGTGCCGAGAGCCTGGATCATGGCCGCTTGGTGTTCGACGCGTTCCTCCATTGATCCAGCTGGCACCGCCGCTCCTGCTGACTCCATGTGTGGTGTGTGATTCTGTTAGGGCGACGTGTATGCTGTGAGCGAAGTCAAGCGCAGGACACCGAGCTACTGGCAGACGAACTTTACTTGCACAGTAATCAAAAATACAAACAAAACCTCCAAACAGGGAGGAACAAAATACGCATTCACCCGAACACTGCCGACTTCACGGAAAACAATCACACACAATAACCAATGAGAGACAGGGGGTTATAAAGGGAATACAATGTAACATAATGGGAAACAGGTGAAAACAATCAAGACAAACTAGACAAACACCGAAACATAGATCGTGGCAGCTAGTACTCCGGGGACGACGAACGCCGAAGCCTGCCCGAGCAAGGAGGAGGAGCAGCCTCGGCTGATTCCGTGACAAGAACACCTACTCATTCAAGGGTTTTTCTTTATTTTTACTATTTTCTACATTGTAGAATAATAGTGAAGACATCAAAACTATTAAATAACACACATAGAATCATGTAGCAACCAAAAAAGTGTTAAACAAATCAAAATATATTTTATATTTGAGATTCTTCAAATAGCCACCCTTTGCCTTGATGACAGCTTTGCACTCTTGGCATTCTCTCAACCAGCTTCACCTGGAATGCTTTTCCAACAGTCTTGAAGGAGTTCCCACATATGCTGAGCACTTGTTGGCTGCTTTTCCTTCACTCTGCGGTCTGACTCATCCCAATCCATCTTAATTTGGTTGAGGTTGGGGGATTGTGGAGGCCAGGTCATCTGATGCAGCACTCCATCACTCTCCTTCTTGGTAAAATAGTCCTTACACAGCCTGGAGGTTTGTTGGGTCCTGTTGAAAAATAAATGATAGTCCCACTAAGCCCAAACCAGATGGGATGGCATATCACTGAAGAATGCTGTGGTAGCCATGCTGGTTAAGTGTGCCTTGAATTCTAAATAAATCACAGACCGTGTCACCAGCAAAGCACCCCCCACACCATAACACCTCATTCTCCATGCTTTACGGTGGGAAATACACATGCGGAGATCATCCGTTCACCCACACTGCGTCTCAAAGACACGGCGGTTGGAACCAAAAATCTCAAATTTGGACTCCAGACCAAAGGACAAATTTCCACCAGTCTAATGTCCATTGCTCGTGTTTCTTGGCCCAAGCAAGTCTCTTCTTCTTATTGGTGTCCTTTAGTAGTGGTTTCTTTGCAGCAAATCGACCATGAAGGCCTGATTCACACAGTCTCCTCTGAACAGTGGATGTTGAGATGTGTCTGTTACTTGAAATCTGTGAAGCATTTATTTGGGCTGCAATTTCTGAGACTGGTAAATCTAATGAATTATCCTCTGCAGCAGAGGTAACTCTGGGTCTTACATTCCTGTGGCGGTCCTCATGAGAGCCAGTTTCATCATAGCGCTTGATGGTTTTTGCGACTGCACTTGAAGAAACGTTCAAAGTTATTGAAATGTTCCATATTGACTGACCTTCATGTCTTAAAGTAATGATGGACTGTCGTTTCTCTTTGCTTATTTGAGCTGTTCTTGCCATAATACGGACTTGGTATTTTATCAAATAGGGCTATCTTCTGTATACATTTACATTTACGTCATTTAGCAGACGCTCTTATCCAGAGCGACTTACAAATTGGTGCATTCACCTTATGATAGCCAGTGGGACAACCACTTTACAATTTTTTATTTATTTTTTATAATGTTTTAATTTTTAATTTTTAGAGTATATTTTTAATTTACATTTGTTTTATATATATATTGTTTTTTTATTTTGTTTTTTAAAATGTATTTATTTATTTATTTTTGTGTGGGGGGGGGGGGGGTAGAAGGATTACTTTTATACTATCCCAGGTATTTCTTAAAGAGGTAGGGTTTCAAGTGTCTCCGGAAGGTGGTCAGTGACTCCGCTGTCCTGGCGTCGTGAGGGAGCTTGTTCCACCATTGCGGTGCCAGAGCAGCAAACAGTTTTGACTGGGCTGAGCGGGAACTGTGCTTCCGAAGAGGTAGGGGGACCAGCAGGCCAGAGGTGGAAGAACGCAATGCCCTCGTTTGGGTGTAGGGACTGATCAGAGCCTGAAGGTAAGGAGGTGCCATTCCCCTCACAGCTCCGTAGGCAAGCACCATGGTCTTGTAGCAGATGCGAGCTTCAACTGGAAGCCAGTGGAGTATGCAGAGGAGCGGGGTGACGTGAGAGAACTTGGGAAGGTTGAACACCAGACGGGCTGCAGCGTTCTGGATGAGTTGTAGGGGTTTAATGGCACAGGCAGGGAGCCCAGACAACAGGGAGTTGCAGTAATCCAGACGGGCTCTGTCATAGCTGGCCGTGACCGGGAGACCCATGGGGCGGCGCACAATTGGCCCAGCATCGTCCAGGGTAGGGGAGGGAATGGCCGGCAGGGATGTAGCTCAGTTGGTAGAGCATGGCGTTTGCAACGCCAGGGTTGTGGGTTCGATTCCCACGGGGGCCAGTATGAAAAATAAAAAAATAATAATGTATGCACTAACTGTAAGTCACTCTGGATAAGAGCCTGCTAAATGACTAAAATGTAAAATGTAAAAATGAGATGACAAGTGCCTGGATTAGGACCTGTGCCGCTTCCTGTGTAAGGTAGAGTCGTACTCTGCGAATCTTGTCACAACACAACTGATTAGTAAAAATAAAGAAAAACCCTTGAATGAGTAGGTGTTCTAAAACTTCTGACCGGTAGTGTATATGATGCTATGCTAAGCTACAGGACTGTTTTGCTAGCACAGACTGGAACATGTTCCGGGATTCTTCAGATAGCATTGAGGAGTACACCACATCAGTCACTGGCTTCATCAATAAGTGCATCGATAACGTCGTCCCCACAGTGACTGTACGTACATACCTCAACCAGAAGCCATGGATTACAGGCAACATCCTCACTGAGCTAAAGGGTAGAGCTGCCGCTTTCAAGGAGCGGGACTCTAACCCGGACGCTTATAAGAAATCCCGCTATGCCCTCCGACGAACCATCAAACAGGCAAAGAGTCAGTACAGGACTAAGATTGAATCGTACTACACCGGTTCTGACGCTCGTCGGATGTGGCAGGGCTTGAAAACTATTACAGACTACAAAGGGAAGCACAGCCGCGAGCTGCCCAGTGACACAATACTTCCAGACGAGCTAAACCACTTCTATGCTCGCTTCGAGGCAAACAACACTGAAGCATGCATGAGAGCACCAGCTGTTCCGGATGACTATGTGATCACGCTCTCCGTAGCCAATGTGAGTAAGACTTTTAAGCAGGTCAACATTCACAAGGCCGCAGGGCCAGACGGATTACCAGGACGTGTACTCCGAGCATGTGCTGACCAACTGGCAAGTGTCTTCACTGACATTTTCAACATGTCCCTGACTAAGTCTGTAATACCAACATGTTTCAAGCAGACCACCATAGTCCCCGTGCCCAAGGACACTAAGATAACCTGCCTAAATGACTACCGACACGTAGCACTGACGTCTGTAGCCATGAAGTGCTTTGAAAGGCTGGTCATGGCTCACATCAACACCATTATCCCAGAAACCCTAGACCCACTCCAATTTGCATACCACCCCAACAGATCCACAGATGATGCAATCTCTATTGCACTCCACACTGCCCTTTCCCACCTGGACAAGAGGAACACCTACGTGAGAATGCTATTCATTGACTACAGCTCAGCATTCAACACCATAGTGCCCTCAAAGCTCATCACTAAGCTAAGGATCCTGGGACTAAACACCTCCCTCTGCAACTGGATCCTGGACTTCCTGATGGGCCGCCCCCAGGTGGTAAGGGTAGGTAACAACACATCTGCCACACTGATCCTCAACACGGGGGCCCCTCAGGGGTGCATGCTCAGTCCCCTCCTGTACTCCCTGTTCACCCATGACTGCATGGCCAGGCACGATTCCAACACACTCATTAAGTTTGCAGACGACACAACAGATGTAGGCCTGATCACCGACAACGATGAGACAGCCTATAGGGAGGAGGTCAGAGACCTGGCATCCTGACCTGGCATCCTGACTGGTTGCATCACCGCCTGGTATGGCAACTGCTCGGCCTCTGACCACAAGGCACGACAGAATGTAGTGCGTACGGCCCAGTACATCACTGGGGCCAAGCTTCCTGCCATCCAGGACCTCTATACCAGGCGGTGTCAGAGGAAGGCAAAGACTCCAGCCACCCTAGTCATAGACTGTTCTCTCTGCTACCGCACGGCAAGCGGTACCGGAGTGCCAAGTCTAGGTCCAAAAGACTTCTCAACAGCTTCTACCCCAAGCCATAAGACTCCTGAACAGCTAATCATGGATACCCGGACTATTTGCACTGCCCCCCCACCCCCACCCCCACCCCCACCCCATCTTTTTACGCTGCTGCTACTCTGTTAATGATTTATGTATAGTCACTTTAACTCTACCCACATGTACATATTACCTCAACTACCTCAACTAGCCGGTGCCCCCGCACATTGACTCTGCACTGGTACCCCCCTGCATATATAGCCTCCCTACTGTTATTTCATTTCACTGTAATGTCTACACCTGTTGTATTCGGTGCATGTGGCCAATAACATTTGATTTGATTTGATCACAACACTTCAACGCTAGGATCATATGCTTTACTCCAGTCACTCAGGTTGGTGCCATGCCCCCTCATGTGGCAGGGAGAAGATACTGCAGTAACTTGTATCATGACAGTCTTACATTTGTCGGCTAGCTACCCTCCGAAGTCCCTAGTATGTTAAAAAACATCTAGTCTCACCATCCTTTCAAATACAACTTTAAAATGAACTTCAAAAATAGGCCACAATCTTGTTCCCGGTGACAGATTTGTTAACTAAAGGATTCGCTCTGTTTGAGAGTTTCTACTTCTCGCCTCGCAATGTCAATGGCCGTGTTCGAGAGGATCAACACCGCAATGTATCATGGGTAAATTGTGACTGACTGATTGATCTACAAATAATAATTAGTTGTTATTTATGATGCAAAGTGATTTGTAGATCAGTCAGTCGGCAGTCGCCTGCAGTCATTTTGATGCTCTCGAACATGGCCAATCATTCAAAGGCATGTGACCTGGTCCAAGTTGAGTTTGGTAAAGTAAGGGAAAAGAAACTGAGAATATCACTTTTGTCAAGTCCCCTTGTGTTGTATTATGGGGATAGAAATTGTCCGACTTGCGCCTACATGACGACTGCATGAACTTTACAAAAACCATGTGATCAAAGGTCATGAAGTTTTGACCGCATTCAACTCCAAATTTCTGCAGTTGCTCATAACAACGTCATCCTGCAGTCATCACACGCTTTGTGGGAGGCTCTATTGTCAACCAATCATTAGGGTGTTTTTGTTTGACCCAAACGGACATGACCAAAGACGTGACTGAAACAGGAATCAACTTTGCCGACGGCAGTGGATATGTACAATTTATTGTGATATTTGAGTCTCTCTCTCACCAATTGATAGTAAAATGTACACATATATACAGTATATATACAAAAGTGTGTGGACACCCCTTCAAATTAGTGGATTTGGCTATTTCAGCCCCACCCATTGCTGACAGGTGTATAAAATCGAGCACACAGCCATGCAATCTCCATAGACAAACACTGGCAGTGGAATGGCCTTGCTGAAGAGCTCATTGACTTTCAACGTGGCACCGTCATAGGATGCCACCTTTCCAACAAGTCAGTTCGTCATATTTCTGACCTGCTAGAGCTGCCCCGGTCAACTGTAAGTGCTGTTATTGTGAAGTGGAAATGTCTATGAGCAACAACAGCTCAGTGGTAGACCACACAAGCTCACAGAACGGGACCGCCGAGTGCTGAAGAGTGTAGCGTGTAAAAATCGTCTTTCCTCGGTTGCAACACTCACTACCGAGTTCCAAACTGCCTCTGGAAGCAATGTCAGCACAAAAACTGTTCGTCGGGAGCTTCATGAAATGGGTTTCCATGGCCGAGCAGCCGCACACAAGCCTAAGATCACCATGTGCAATGCCAATCGTCGGCTGAAGTGGAGCAGTGGAAACGTGCTCTCTGGAGTGATGAATCACGCTTCACCATCTGGCAGTCCGACGGACGAATCTGGGTTTGGCGGATGCCAGGAGAATGCTACCTGCCCCAATGCATAGTGCCAACTGTAAAGTTTGGTGGAGGAGGAATAATGGTCTGGGGCTGTTTTTCATGGTTTGGGCTAGGCCCCTTAGTTCCAGTGAAGGGAAATCTTAACACTACAGCATACAATGATGACATTCTAGACGATTCTGTGCTTCCAACTTTGTGTCAACAGTTTGGGGAAGGCCCTTTCCTGTTTCAGCATGACAATGCCCCCGTGCACAAAGCGAGGTCCATACAGGAATGGTTTGTCAAGATCGGTATGGAAGAACTT
Organism: Coregonus lavaretus; assembly: GCF_964263955.1. Taxonomy (NCBI): domain Eukaryota; kingdom Metazoa; phylum Chordata; class Actinopteri; order Salmoniformes; family Salmonidae; genus Coregonus; species Coregonus lavaretus. Next base: position 24,122,565 of record NC_140015.1, on the reverse strand, counting down.
GACTGGCCTGCACAGAGCCCTGACCTCAACCCCATCGAACACTTTTAGGATGAATTGGATGACTGCGAGCCAGGCCTAATCGCCCAACATCAGTGCTCAACCTCACTAATGCTCTTGTGGCTGAATGGAAGCAAGTCCTCGCAGAAATGTTCCAACATCAAGAGGAAAGCCTTCCCAGAAGAGTGGAGACTGTTATAGCAGCAAAGGGGGGACCAACTCCATATTAATGCCCATGATTTTGGAATGAGATGTTCGATGAGCAGGTGTCCACATACCTTTGGTCATGTGTACCTCAAACTTCCTTCATAGTGGACACAGAGACATAAAAATGGTATCAACGAGTTCATCTGACTCTAGGGAAGTAACATTGCCAAAATCCCTTTAAGTTTATTAGGCAGTGACAATGTACAACAAAACTTAAGTCTCAGAATATGAGAAGAAGTGATGCATTGCACCAGATTTAGCTGACAGCTAGTAAACATAATATTAGACCTTGATGAAAAGGTACTGTATGTCAACTAGGCTAATGAGAAAGCAAAAACAATGTCAACAAACCAAAATCATACAAAGCAAGACTATACTGTGAGGTCCAATGGAGTGGAGTAGGCAGTCAGTGTGTTGGTTGGTACAGAACATATAAACATGAAAACCTTAAGTACAGACATTTAAAACCATAGATTTGTATTTGGTTTTGTATTTATTATGGATCACCATTAGCTGCTGTCAAGGCAGCAGCTACTCTTCCTGGGGTCCAGTAAAAGATCAGGACATACAGACACATTTGAACAACATTTCATCAGGTGTAAAGCTTAATGTTTGCCAATATGAATAGGCTATGTATCAGAATAATATGTAGACCTATCGTTCCCAAGGGGAAATTTGTCTTAGACACACAAATATCATACCCCAAGACATGCCTCTCACCATTGCAATAACAGGGGAGGTTAGCATTTTTGGGGGGGTATGATATTTGTGCATCTGTAACTTTCTCACTCATCATTATTCAAGATTCATTCAGGATTATCCATAATCATGGTAGCATCCACATTAATGTAGAAGTGTTTAGAAACATATTCTATTCTTATTTACAATAAAAGTGACTCCAAAATGACACAATGTTTCATCTCTCACAGGGCGCAGCCATCTTGCATAGACTCTTGTGTGTTCCATGGTGAACGAGCTATGCAAAGTAGCTAGCTTAAGGGAGGTGACCATTGCAGGACTAAGCACGATTATAAACACACTTTCCCTCAAGTCCTGCTAACCAGCACCTGCACGTATATAGCAAGAGATAAACTATAAACGTGGCGTGAGTTACAGCTGACCCGCACGTATAAAGCAAGAAATAAGCTATAAACGTGTGAGAGGTAGAATGCCCGTTCACGGTCAGGCAGTTTACACTGTTGGCTTAATTATTTTTCCACAAGGAAAAGTTACAGCCATTCATGTTTCCTCTCCATCATTCAGATAGTGTATGAGACAAAGGCTGATACTGTAGGTCCGTAGTAATCTTTACTATTATACTGTGTTGCACAGTATTTACTTTAGATATAGTATATTACACTGTGAGCTTAATTGTGGAAAAGGTACAGCCATTCACTTCTCCTCTCCTTCAGATAGTGTATGAGACTAAGGCTGATACTGTAGGTCCCATTCTATACTATCGTACAGTATTGTGCAGTATATACTATAGACAGTAATATTACACTGTTGGCTTCCTTTTCCAGTATTGGGCTGAGTTTATGATAGCCCAACCATAGTGAGAATACACTGGTGTTTTTTTCACACAGTTGCGATAGTTTTTGTTACACTATTTTACAGTACAGAAAGTAACTATCATAGTTTCCCTTGGAAACTTAATATCAGCTCTATTACACTGAGGGTTTCAGTGTGTAGCTGTGTTTACTATAGTTATGTTGCACTACTTTACAGTACAGACAGTAACTATCATAGTTTCCCTTGGAAACTTAATATCAGCTCTATTACACTGAGGGTTTCAGTGTGTAGCTGTGTTTACTATAGTTATGTTGCACTACTTTACAGTACAGATAGTAACTATCCCTTAATTGGAAACTGACAGCTCTATTACAATACTGTTTTTTTCACTGGGTTTACTATAGTTTTTCTGTTGCACTACTTACAGTAGGCTACATACAGTAACTATGCTCGTTTCTAGTGACTGTCCTAGTTTCCCTTGGAAACTCACTGCGGTCTAATAAACTAATAACCCCAGCTACACACTGCGGTCTTGCACAGTGTGTAGCTGGGGTTATTAGTTTTATGTTGTACTTACAGTTAAGACTGTAACTATCCTAGTTTCCCCTGAAACTCAGTATATAGCTGGGTTTACTATAGTTTTGTTATATTAGTTTACAGTACAGACAGTAACTATCCTAGTTTCCCTTAGAAACATACATAACAGCTAGATTACACTGCTGGTTTTATGCAGTGTATAGCTGGGGTTGCCATATTAATTTGTTATACTGCAGGGTATACACTATCCATCTCTTCTTCCCACAGAGAGAAACTACCATTTCCAGTATGGCTTTTCGCCTTGAGAAATGCGAGGTGACCCTGCCCACAGGCAGCGGACTGCGTCTAAGAAGGGTGGCACTCTGCAGTCACCCTGAGGTGCTTGCCGCTGGCATTGGCAGCTTCCCAAAGGCCAAAGTGAGAGAGGCAAGTTGAGTCCCCATGGGCACTAAATACAGTGAATGAAGGATACGAACTCCAATTCCGATGCTGGCCACCGCTATAGTCCCGGTCGCCTCAAATGTCTCAGGGTCTTCTAGTGTTGACGCCCTGGTTGACTGAATGTTTCCGAATGAGTTCAGATGAAGGAGTGTCAATCTACACCCAAACCCCTCATTCTGGCCAAGGGTTCTGTCTGACAGACATGTTAACCGGCCATTACAGTTATCCACACACGCCCCTCTCACTGTTGTGGGTGAACTAGGGGCTTCCCCCAGTGTGTTGTGCCCGGATAGGGCAATGGACACTTTTCACAGACGCAGGCAATACGAAAGCGTTATCAGTTTTCGTTAACTATGGTGAGAGAGTTTTGGGCAACGGCCTATCTGACCGGACTCTCACATTACATGGTGGACACTGTTACTGCAGCATTTCGGCTGGTCCGCTAGCCTTTGTCTTTTGCTGTGGTGGCACATTCTACTGGAGGAGTCATACCTGGATGATTGGATAGTCTGCCCCATCCAGGGAACAGGTCACAACGGACACGAGGACCCTCTTGAACCACATTTGAGTTCTGGGCCTCACCCTAAACGAGGAGAAGAGTCACCTGACCCCCTCACGGAAGGTGATCTACCTCGGGATGTCCATAGACTCGACTCTCATTAGGGCACTTCTCCCTCAGGTGAGAGTAACAAAGTCCTATCCTACCTCAACTGTTTCCGGCTCGGACGAGCCATGTCGGTGTTAGAGTGCCAACAGTTACTCTGCCTACTGACGGTGGCTTCACTGTTGGTTCCGCTGGACATTCTCCATCAGGCCACTCCAACGATGGTTCAACTCCCACGGCCGGCACCCAAAACAACACAGACACCGTCAACTGTTGGTGATGAGTGCATGTTTGAGGACCCTATCGAAGTGGCTATCCTGCTCCTTCCTGTTAAAGGGGGTGAGCCTGATCAGAGTCCACCGCAGAGAGCTGGTGTGCACTGAAGCCTCTCTGAAGGGTTTATGTGCCGTGTTCATAGGCAGCTGGCCGCTGGACCCCCATGGAGTGGTCAACACATCAATGTGCTGGAGCTCAGGGTGGTTTGCCTAGCTCTTCAACAGATCCAGCCCACACTCAGGTGGTGCTACAGCTTTGGGACAGGTTTGGGAGAGCACAGATGGACCTGTTTGCATTTCAGGAGAACACTCATTGCCCCAGCTGGTTCTCGATTTCGAACCCTATGGGTCTGGACGCCCTCGCTCACGATTGGCCGGCAATGCCGCTTTACGCTTTCCCACCATTTCCCCTGATCACAGCTACACTAGACAGGGTCATCTTGATTGGCCACCAGCTGCTCTTGATAGCTCCATGCTGGCCGAGACCACCATGGTTCAGTCTTCTGTTGTCTCTCCTCTCGGGGACACCATGGCAGCTGCCCCTGAGGCCCGACCTCGGTGGCATCTGGACCCGCACCGCCTCCAGCTTCGGGCTTGGCCTCAGAGGCGTTAGTGGACCAGTCTAGGCCTACAGGACAATGTGGTGAACACGTTGTGGGGCGTCATGGTTTCTTCCACCAATGCATCATATCAAATGTGATGTGGCATATTCTGTACCTGGTTTGAGAGCCATTTGTGCAAACGGTTTTTACAGTTTTCTTACATTACACAGACACAGGCAATATGACAGTCTGATCGGCTATTCGTTTGCTATGGTGAGAGACTTCTGGGCCAGAGCCTCTCACATTGGATTGTGGACACTATTACTATAGCATATCGGCTGGCCAGCCGTCCTCTGCCGTCTGCTGTAGTGGCACATTCTACTAGAGGAGTAGCTACATTGTGGGCACTGCTCCGAGGAGTTCCCCTCAAGGCACTATCGAGTCATTGTTGCCCCTGCCAATGAGGTCGGAACGGCTGTGCTAGGTGTTGCCTCCACTTCCTTGAGTGGGGACGGAGGGACATAGCAACTATGACTGCCCTGAGCTCAGTCCTACGGGACTTTGCTCTCTGTCTGGCCCTTACCTAGTTCACCGATTAATCTGGTATTGTGATACCATATTAGAGTGATCCAATTTAGTGCTACATAACGAAGGTTACATATGTAACCACGGTTATGTGAGCTATTGGATCACTACAATCCTCTTTGTCGGTGATCAACGGCGCCTCGAAAAGGACACAAGGTGGAAGTAGTGTGCTGGCAGCTATTTAAGGGAGTCAGCTGCAGCACTAAACGGTACACAGGACTAATCTAAAATTCTTACTCGGAATGTATCCTGCCGTGCGGAAGGATACCATATTGAAGTGATCCAATAGCTCACATAACCGTGGTTACTAATGTAATCTTAATTTCCCATCTCCTCCAAAAGTATCTGTGTACACTATTTTATCACAGTTTCTAAACCTAGAGGCGCAACATCGCGAGACTTCCGGGAACGCTTGAGAAACAGACCAAGCAGATGCAGACCAGGCCGGGGTTTGGGATTTGAGAATTCAATGAGAGAAGTGAAAAATTCTTCCTTAGTTGTTAATTTTCTCGAAATCTAAAGGCACAACCTAGAGTTGAGCCAACTTGTTATTACTCCAACCTTGTGAAAGTGACAAACTGACACGTTTTCATTTTAGCCAAAAACAACTTTATATCAAAGTAGTGACTTTGATTTGATGGCCTGCACATGCGCAGTTCGGAACGAGACGACCGTTAGACCCGATTATGTGTTTCTGCGCATGAGTTTAGCTAGCCAATGTCGCCTTGACATCGCCTACAAGTGTGATCAGGGTTTTACATTTTAGTCATTTAGCAGACACTCTTATCCAGAGCGACTTACAGTGAGTGCATACATTATTTTTTTTCATACTGGCCCCCCGTGGGAATCGAACCCACAACCCTGGCATTGCAAACGCCATGCTCTACCAACTGAGCTACATGGAGAAGCAGTTTCTGCCTGTACTGTCTTTGATTTTATTCTCTCACGCATCTCTTCCTTGTTTGGGTGTGTCGTCACGTCCTTGTTTAGCCGTAGATGGCTATTACCAGCTCATTGCCCTCTACTGTCCCGGGGTAATATTGCCGATTTCCCCCCTTTTTTTATTTTTTCAAGCGAACTTCTAAGGGAATTTGTGAGCACACTCGTTCACAGGGTTGCCATGTCCGCAGTTTTCGGACAATTGGGCTACTTTGAAAACAATGTCGCGGGTGAAAATGTATTGGTCACGGGTTGCGGGTTTTTGGGCTACTTTTAAATTGCACTGAGGCCGCCATATACAGTATATTTTACTGTGACCTGCTGCTACCGACTATCAGGTAGTAAGCAAGCAGGCTGTTACTGACTGAGTGAGTGGTGTGGAGGGGGAGGGCCGGAGGGGTGTGTGTGTGTTCAGAGCACTGGTTGAGAGAGCGCTGCAGCAGACAGCTGAGCCATGGAGATAGAGTAGCACGTGATAATTTTTTACAAGTTGTAGGTAGGCTATTTAGATTGGTCATTATGGAGATACCTATTTCCAACCCTTTCTCCATAAAACATATTAATGATCTAGAACTGATATAGAGGCAACAAAGCACTGGAAAACGACTTTAGGCGCACTAGAGCGCTTTAGATAAATTTGCTCAGTGTGGACTTTTCTTATGGAAAACATAATCAAGCAAAGGGTTTTACTCATGCTAAGTTCTTGGGTCTCAAGTGCTGTTCGAGTGGAAACTCCCTTGCATGCTACTGACATTAAATGTGGAGAATGATACATTTGCATCTGTTGGCCATCAAGTAGGCTATTAATTTCTATGCCATTGTAGGCTACTGCAGCCTACCATTCGATACAATAAAGATGTTGATATGACGATTTCACTGGAGTCATTGAAAACCAATTTGTGCCACTTGTGTAGCCTACCTGGAGCTGGCAAACGGATTGAATGAATAGCCTATAACTTCAGCCATGTTTAGTTAATTAAATTGGAAGTTATCAATTGTGATCATGGTCACAGCTCTATCGCAAATGTATCATTCTCCACATTTAATGTCAGTTTCATTGTGGACTTTTCCCTGAAATGAGATGTTGGCCTATCAGGGGCTAGGCTACCTGCATCTAGCTCAACAAACCATGGCAAAGTTGAATAGCAATTATAAACCCAGATTTGAGTCAGTAGCCTATGCCTATTGACATTAGCCAATCTCGCAAATAGGCTATTTATAAATGTCCGTAGTCTTAACATCTGGCACATAACAATGGCACAATTGCCAGAAAATAGCCTAACATACGTTTTTTGAAATTCGTCCAAGTATTTATTGAACAGAGATTTCGAGGTCCTCTGTTCAACTTTCATCACTCAAACTCTCCTGTCGGATTTAGCTATAGTTATGCACATGTGCAAACAGGTTTTATTTACAATTATAAACTAGGTGGTTTGAGCCCTGAATGCTGATTGGTTGAAAGCTGTTGTATATCAGACCGTGTACCACTGGTATGACAAATTATAGGTAGAAGCTAATAACAAGATATATATGCTATCTTATTGAACAAGCAACTTAACTCAAATAATGATGTGTGCGCTAGCTCTCCAGCTTGTTGTGCTGCTTGGCTGGCCTGCTGCTGCCTGTGCACGAGCTGAGCGCCTGCTGCCGACGTCACTCACAATGCACTTTTGCGGCCAGGCACGTGTTGTGACTGAGTGTGTGACAGAGAAAGTCGTTTCTGTGTAATTTTTAGGGAAAATGCGTGCATTTTAGCGTTTGAGTGACTTTTCAAAAGTTGTTAAAAGATCAAAAGAGATTTTTAAAAGTAGCTACATGTGTTGCTAGGTGCTGTTTGAAAAATAAGTTGTAGGGTAGTCTGAGAAGTTGCTAAATCTAGCAACAAAATTGCTAAATTGGCATCACTGTCATTGGGCAATACATTTTAGCTTGACCTGGCAACCCTGCTCGTTCGGTACTCTGCTCGACACCAGCCGAATCGAAGCATGCTGACCTATTTAAGGAGACTACGTTCCAGTTTTGTCTGCGTGCAGTAGCGTCTTTGTCAAGGTGAGTGAGGTTGAATAAATCCCAATTTTTTTACACAAATTAAATGTTGTACTTCGAAAAGTATCTAAACATGTTTGCTCATGTAAGCGATGCCATGTCTGTGAATCCTGATTCTAAATTATTTCAGAAGAGAAATGCAGACTTCGATTTTTCATGATTGTTCACTATTTGATCCACAGTTAATGGACATGCCCAAGGCAACACGAATTCTGTTAAGTAACAATATCAACCAAACCGGGAAATGTCAAAACGCAAAGAGAGCGCCATGTCACGGTGAGACTATTAATAACTGGGGGCAATAAATAACTGTGGCAAAAAAGGAGAGTGTTGTTGGATTACTTTACGAAGACAACAGAGGGCAGTGTTGACAAAGAATCCAAGGTTTTCAATAAAGGCTGTTCAATAAAAGGTTAAAGTTGGATAGGCACTCTGTATCTACAACTTTGTAATTTTATATACTGATTAGCCTGAATTCAATAGTAAAGCTCCTAACTGAAGCCCTCTTTGTTTACAGATCAGAGTTAACAAGGGAGCTCTTGGGCCGGTACATCTCAGACACCCTCAGCCACATTCACACAGTGAGGGAGTTCTGCGACAGGCATTCCAAATGGGCCCTTCAGAGGGAGACAGAACTGGAAATGATGAGGGACATCAAGGAGAGGGCAGACAGAATTGACCTTAAGTTCGACCATGTCCGTAACTCGGCGACCAAGGCCAAGGCGTTTGGGGAGTTCGTATGGAGCGGTCTGACCCAGGTGACTGCAGACAGTAGGCGTGAGGAGCTGGAGAAGGAGCTGGGTGCTGTACTAAAGGACACTCTGGGAGGCCTGGAGAAGCTGGATTACTTCCTGGATGCTATGGAGTGTCTGGCAGTCACCTGTCTGTTCGTGTTTGAGGAGAACAGGTTCCTCTGTCTGCCTCTGGGGACGAGCCCTGCCAGTGTTCAGGCTGTCATCATTGCTGCCAGAATAGCCTGCCCTCTCCTCATCCACTTTAAGAGGGATGCTAAGGCCTTCTTTATGCCCAGCCTGCTCAATGTAGAGGTGCTGGCCTTCCAGCTGGATAGATACATACAAATCAGCCAGCAGCTCTGTAAGAGGATGGAGAAGCGGTAAGTGGAGCTCCCATCACAATTTCTTCAACATTAACTTATGTAATGTTCTTCATTGCCATTTTACAAACACATGATGTCAATTTTTTCCTTCTAGATTACAGATCAGACCACAGCCTGAGAGTAAACTTGGGTAAGATCCCTCACACAGTTTTAATATCAGCATTCATTTTATATTAGCATAGTTGTACTATTTTCCTTTCATTTTTGTCCTTCTCAGATGTCATTTGACAAGGTTATTTGGCTTATGTGATATAATTCCAATGCCACATAACAATGTAATGAATATAATGTAATGTTGAAATTAATATGCATTGTTACAGTAGCTACATCAGTGAAATGCTGTTTTGGAAAAAGAAGAATTACATCCCTGTGGTCAACCTTGGTGATGTGAGGGAAGAGTCCATACAAAATATGCTCCAACATTTGAATCAGCTGAGTGATATCAGGTAGGTTATTCTGCCATGGTTTGGTTCTTCTCTTAAAACCTATGTTGACATTTTTTAACAAGATTCAAGAACTAGTCTATTGGAATACAGTAAATAGATATCTTCCCCCTCTGTCAGGATGGACCAGCACCTCAGACTGACGTTCCTGTTCCAAGAGGCTGCTCAGTGCTTCATTGGCCGGTTCAGCCAGCGCCGACCCAGGATGGAGCAGTTTCTGACCAAGCTGGAGGAGAGTGCTGTGCAGCTGGACAGGATGAAGCTGGGGGCTAAGATCTCCAGTGTGGCAGGCAGCTCAGTGGGGGTGGCTGGAGGGATCCTAACCATCGTGGGCTTAGCTCTGACCCCTGTCACTGCTGGGGTGTCAATGGCTCTCACTTATGCAGGGGTCAGCCTGGGGGTCACCAGTGGGGTCAACAGTTTAACCACTGGCATCACAGAGATGAACGTCAATAGCATCCATGAGAAGAAAGCCAGTAAAGTCTTCCAGAGTTTCATGGAGGACGTGGAGAGTCTCCAGGAGTGTCTGGAGGATGTGGCCAGGAATATGGAGCCCATCCTGGGGCAGAGCAGGGTGGACATGGTTGGAGCAGGGAAGGTGATTGCCACCACTGGGGCCATCGGAAAAGGCATTGACTTCCTAGTTGACCTTTCCTCAGGTTTGAAGCCGGTGAAAGTCCTTAGAAATGAAGATCTGATCACAAGCGCTGGTAAGTTGGCGCTCCAGGAAGGCAAAGCAGCACAAAACCTGCCCAAGCTAGCAGGGGACATCCCGGGCATTGGACAGGTGGCCCCACTAGCCCTCTCCAAGTCAGCGCGGGCTGGTCTCATCAGCATCAACGCCCTCTTCATTGGCCTGGATGTCTTCTTCATCTGTAAAGACAGCGTCGGCCTGGCCAAAGGCAGCAAGAGTGAGAGGTCTCAGCTCATCCGTGCCAGATCAGCATTGTGGCGCACAGAGCTGGACTCCTGGCAGAGGATCCATGACTCGCTGTGTAGAGGTCAATTCATGTTAGAGAAAAGCCAGATTGTCCTGGAGCAGCCATTTTACCCTCTGGAGGAGAAGCGGAGAGGGAAAAACTCCATGTGTATGACGCAGTAAGACAACGTCAATGACTTAACAGTCTTTTAAGTTAGGGCCTCTCAAACAAACTGTACAGTGGCACTTAGAATGTTCAACAATTAAACATAAAGAGATGACACAAAGCACTTTTTCCATTTTCATCAATCATTCTGTACACAAGTCTAATTTTATAATCAACTTTACAATTGAATGTTATAATAAATGAAACTATCTGGGCAATTTAATGAAATGTATTCAGCTTGGCACTTATTCAAAGTAGTCTGTTAATTATCATGGCCTGATGTTTCCAACATATGTGTTCCGTGTAGTCAAAATACTGAAATGAAATGTAATTTTTCTATAATTGTGCTGCTGACATGTACCTTCATGCACAGAAGACTCATATTCCTCACTTCACTGGAAGTTGAAGACGTCTTGCAATGGGACAGATCGAAATTTACTGGGGGGGAGGGGCTGGTCCGACTCAAGGTGTCCCCCCCAAAAAAATCACCCTCCCCAAAGTTACAAATATTTTCACATGACCCTCCCCTTGTACTGAAAAATAAATGGAACACCTTCCCCCCTCATAGAATTAACTCTAAATAATATTTATGACCACAAATAACAATAACTGTAGCGAGCCTGTGTTTATAATTGTGGATATTGACTGTGCCACTTCAGCATGCTTTTGTGGCACAGTCGATGCCACACAGTTCTACGGGCCAGAAGGTTGAGGGTTCGCTGACCACCACAGACAAGCTCACTCTCCCTGCCTGTTTCATTACACTACGATCAGAGCCAGCTGCAGAAAATAATCAGCTAGGGCTGAATCAGATTTTCAAAATGTTTATGCCATATTTATAATTATATAAAACATATGCAACCAAAAAAATCCACCAACAGGTTTCTGTGCCAATGACCACAAAATCAATAAACAAAGCATACCAACTTCGGGCACTTCAATATCATGGTTTGCGTTTTCAACACCACAATAAATAGACCATGTCAATCTCGACAAACAGAAAATACATTCCTCCCTATGTTGTAGGCTTACCCAGTGTTAAAGGCTTGGCTTGACAATCTCCAAATGTCATTCAACTTTTTGGTGTTTTGTAACAGATGTCTCTTTCCATTCATCAATTGGCCGCTGCTCAATTTGGATTTATTTATTTTATTTGTCAGTTAAAAAAATACTGTACAGTGCATTCGGAAAGTATTCAGACACCTTGACTTTTTCCACATTTTGTTACGTTACAGCCTTATTCTAAAATTGATAAAATACTATTTTTTTTCTCATCAATCTACACACAATACCCCATAATGACAAAGCGAAAACCGTTTTTTAGAAATCTTTGAAAATGTATAAAATATAAAAAACAGAAATATCTTATTTACATAAATATACAGACCCTCTGCTATGAGACTCGAAATCGAGCTCAGGTGCGTCCTGTTTCAATTGATCATCTGTATCGATGTGTTTCTGAGTGATTGTTTACGACACTCTTTTACGACACCTGTGATATATGTGTGGCAATGGCGGAATAACATTAAAGACTTGTTAACTATGATTGATGGTGATAGTCGTCTTTGCTCGCTGTAACAAACAAAGTAATACATGATACCAGGAGTGGAAATCGTGTTTTTTCTGTGAATGTTGGAGTTTATGGAAGTGCAATGGATGTTATCAAGCCACCAGAGGCTTTGAGCCTGGATGGGAATGTGGACGCGAATTGGAAAACAGTTCGGCAGCTGTTTTTGCTGTATATGTCTGCTATTGGAGTTACAAAGGAGCCAGATGAACGTAAAGTTACTCTCTTTCTTACTATAGCGGGACCACAGGCAATCGACATATTCAATACCTTCACGTTTCCAAATGAGGAGGATAAAGATGAGTTCGTGGAGGTACTGGGTCAGTTTGATATATATTGTTCACCTAAGAAGAACGAGACATATGAACGTCGTGTGTTTCCCTGTCGTATACAACAGCAAGGTGAAAAGTTTGACGTCTTTCTTACAGATTTGAAATTGAAAGCACAGACGTGTAATTTTGTAGACCTAACCTCCTCTATTCTTCGACATCAGATTGTGTTTGGTATAATTGACTCCAGAGTTAGAGAAAGATTGCTGCGGGAAAGTGAGTTACATTTGGACGCTGCAGTAAAAATGTCAGGCGAATGAGCTGGCACAATTGCATATTGAAACCTTTGCCACATACACCTGTGGTATATGTGTGGCAATGGAGCAATAACATAAAAAACGTGTTAACTATGATTGACCGAGTGGCGCTAGAGATCCTGGTTCGAATCCAGGCTCTGTCGTAGCCGGCCGCGACCGGGAGACCCATGGGGCGGCGCACAATTTGCCCAGCGTTGTCCAGGGTAGGGGAGGGAATGGCCGGCAGGGATGTAGCTCAGTTGGTAGAGCATGGTGTTTGCAACGCCAGGGTTGTGGGTTCGATTCCCACGGGGGGCCAGTATGAAAAAATTAAAAATTCATGTATGCACTCACTAACTGTAAGTCGCTCTGGATAAGAGCGTCTGCTAAATGACAAAAATGTCATTGATGGTGATGGTCGTCTTTGCTCACTGTAACCAACAAAGTAATACATCATCCATTTCTACAACTTGATTGGAGTCCACCTGTGGTAAATTCAATTGATTGGACATGATTTGGAAAGGCAGCCACCTGTCTATATAAGGTCCCACAGTTGACAGTGCATGTCAGCGGAAAAACCAAGCACTGAGGTTGAAGGAATTGTCCGTAGAGCTCCGAGACAGGATTGTGTCGAGGCACAGATTTTGGAAAGGGTACCAAAAAAAATTCTGCATTATTGAAGGTCCCCAAGAACACAGTGGCCTCCATCATTCTTAAATGGAAGAAGTTTGGAACCACCAAGACTCTTCCTAGAGCTGGCCGCCCGGCCAAACTGAGCAATCGGGGGAGAAGGGCCTTGGTCAGGGAGGTGACCAAGAACCTGATGGTCACTCTGACAGAGCTCCAGAGTTCCTCTGTGGAGATTGGAGAACCTTCCAGAAGGACAACCATCTCTGCAGCACTCCACCAATCAGGCCTTTATGGTAGAGTGGCCAGACGGAAGCCACTCCTCAGTAAAAGGCACATGACAGCCCGCTTGGAGTTTGCCAAAAGACACCTAAAGGACTCTCAGACCATGAGAAACAAGATTCTCTGGTCTGATGAAACCAAGATTGAACTCTTTGGCCTGAATGCCAAGCGTCACATCTGGAGGAAACCTGGCACCATCCCTACGGTGAAGCATGGTGGTGGCAGCATCATGCTGTGGGGATGTAACGTAACGAAATGTGGAAAAAGTCAAGGGGTCTGAATACTTTCCGAATGCACTGTATACACAAAGATTGTTTATGCCCTGATATCAGGAGCTGGTGGCAAAAAGTTATATTAAACAATTCAGAGACTGAAACGAATACATCAGATGACAAATATTTAAGGAGAGCAAATCGATATACAATCCCGAAATCAGCTGTAACTGTAAATAGTCAAACAAATCTTAAAACTATGTTTGAGTTAACCTTAATCCAGAAAATGAATAGCAAAGTTGCTTCCGGACACGGTCGACTCCTCCTCCTCACCACTCTATAGCCTACTAGGCAACCTACAGTGGTGGATCGGGATGGGCATTCCACTTACCTTTCCTCTATCCTGTGTTAAGTTGCGTCAATTCAAATCTGGTATTAGGAACAAAAGAGGTCAATACACGTCTTCTAAAATAGACTAGTATTTTAATTAATGCAAAACCTTCAATGGTAAATATGATGTTCGGATATACGGGTCCACTGAAATACCACGCAGGGCACTCAGAGAACTAAGCCATTGTTATGAGTTCTTCTTAAAATACTCTGACAGAGATAGTTCCCACTCCCTGCTAGCCAATCAGAGTAGAGACTGAGCGTGGTTTATACTTACTCAGCCAATCCGTTGGCGCACCGGCTGGTCCCAGCCCCTTGGCGCTCCACTGTTGCACACTGTTGCCAGGCATACGTTTTTATCATAACAACCTGTGGAGTCAGCACCCAAAAGACACCGTTCCACTGTACTCTAAGTACCTACGTTCAAGGACGGTTCACAGACAACGGTTCACAGACAACAAAGAGGCAGTGTTCGTATCTGTGAGAAATACAAGTCTTATCATCCTACCCCCTAACGTTCCTCACATGAATCACAGCTTGTTATGTGAAACAATTCATATCAGTACAGTACAAACCTTTTATGTTTTAATCATTAATGCATTCCTTCTAAGCTATTCATCCCTCCAGTTATGAGAAAATAGATCCCCACACCTGTCACAAAGCTCCTGGCTGATTTGTATGCATCTGTCCAGCTGGAAAGTCAGTACTTCTACATTGAGGAGGCTGGGCATAAAGAAGGCCTTAGCATCCCTCTTAAAGTGGATGAGGAGAGGGCAGGTCATTCTGGCAGCAATGATGACAGCCTGAACACTGGCAGGGCCCGTCCACTGATGCAGACAAACTGACAGGTGACCGCCAGGCACTCCACAGCATCTACGAAACAGTCTTAACTTCTCCATCCCCCCAGTGTCCTTCATTACAGCCCCCAGGTCCTTCTCCTGCTCCTCAATCTTACTGTCTACAGTCACCTGGCTCTGGCCATTCCATAACTCCCCAAACGCCTTGGCCTGTGCCTTGGCATTGCCCTTATATTTGATGACATGGTCGAACTTCAGGTTGATTCTGTTGGCCTTCTCCTTGATGTCTTTCATCATTTTTGCTTCTGTCTCCCTCTGAAGTGCCCATTTGGAAAGCCTGTCAGAGAATTCCTTCACTGTGAATGTGGCTGTGTGGGTGTTTGAGAAGTATTGAACTAATAACCCCCTCATTTACTCTCTGAGAAAATAGAACCTTAGTATTAACTTTTAGAAAATTATTTTCACCTGGTATTCGTGATGATGCGAGCTCTCTGCTGCTCTCTCGTCACGTCGAACTACCTTTTATTAATTTCCCACAAGTGCCAAGTTGCCTAGTAACATTTCAATTTCTACAAACGTATTGCCGTTGCATTAAACTAATCAAATCAAATCAAATCAAATTGTATTGGTCACATGCGCCGAATACAACAGGTGCAGACATTACAGTGAAATGCTTACTTACAGCCCTTAACCAACAGTGCATTTATTTTAAACAAAAAAAGTAAAAATAAAACAACAACAACAACAAAAAAGTGTTGAGGAAAAAAAAGAGCAGAAGTAAAATAAAGTGACAGTAGGGAGGCTATATATACAGGGGGGTACCGTTGCAGAGTCAATGTGCGGGGGCACCGGCTAGTTGAGGTAGTTGAGGTAATATGTACATGTGGGTAGAGTTAAAGTGACTATGCATAAATACTTAACAGAGTAGCAGCAGCGTAAAAAGGATGGGGTGGGGGGGCAGTGCAAATAGTCCAGGTAGCCATGATTAGCTGTTCAGGAGTCTTATGGCTTGGGGGTAGAAGCTGTTGAGAAGTCTTTTGGACCTAGACTTGGCACTCCGGTACCGCTTGCCGTGCGGTAGCAGAGAGAACAGTCTATGACTAGGGTGGCTGGAGTCTTTGACAATTTTGAGGGCCTTCCTCTGACACCGCCTGGTATAGAGGTCCTGGATGGCAGGAAGCTTTGCCCCAGTGATGTACTGGGCCGTACGCACTACCCTCTGTAGTGCCTTGCGGTCGGAGGCCAAGCAGTTGCCATACCAGGCGGTGATGCAACCAGTCAGGATGCTCTCGATCGTGCAGCTGTATAATTTTTTGAGGATCTGAGGACCCATGCCAAATCTTTTTAGTCTCCTGAGGGGGAATAGGCTTTGTCGTGCCCTCTTCACGACTGTCTTGGTGTGTTTGGACCATGATAGTTCGTTGGTGATGTGGACACCAAGGAACTTGAAGCTCTCAACCTGTTCCACTACAGCCCCGTCGATGAGAATGGGGGCATGCTCAGTCCTCTTTTTTTTCCTGTAGTCCACAATCATCTCCTTTGTCTTGGTCACGTTGAGGGAGAGGTTGTTGTCCTGGCACCACACGGCCAGATCTCTGACCTCCTCCCTATAGGCTGTCTCATCGTTGTCGGTGATCAGGCCTACCACTGTTGTGTCGTCGGCAAACTTAATGATGGTGTTGGAGTCGTGCCTGGCCATGCAGTCATGGGTGAACAGAGAGTACAGAAGGGGACTGAGCACGCACCCCTGAGGGGCCCCCGTGTTGAGGATCAGTGTGGCAGATGTGTTGTTACCTACCCTTACCACCTGGGGGCGGCCCGTCAGGAAGTCCAGGATCCATGTTGCAGAGGGAGGTGTTTAGTCCCAGGATCCTTAGCTTAGTGATGAGCTTAGAGGGCACTATGGTGTTGAATGCTGAGCTGTAGTCAATGAATAGCATTCTCACGTAGGTGTTCCTCTTGTCCAGGTGGGAAAGGGCAGTGTGGAGTGCAATAGAGATTGCATCATCTGTGGATCTGTTGGGGCGGTATGCAAATTGGAGTGGGTCTAGGGTTTCTGGGATAATGCTGTTGATGTGAGCCATGACCAGCCTTTCAAAGCACTTCATGGCTACAGACGTCAGTGCTACGGGTCGGTAGTCATTTAGGCAGGTTATCTTAGAGTCCTTGGGCACGGGGACTATGGTGGTCTGCTTGAAACATGTTGGTATTACAGACTCAGTCAGGGACATGTTGAAAATGTCGGTGAAGACACTTGCCAGTTGGTCAGCACATGCTCGGAGTACACGTCCTGGTAATCCGTCTGGCCCTGCGGCCTTGTGAATGTTGACCTGCTTAAAAGTCTTACTCACATCGGCTACGGAGAGCGTGATCACATAGTCATCCGGAACAGCTGGTGCTCTCATGCATGCTTCAGTGTTGCTTGCCTCGAAGCGAGCATAGAAGTGGTTTAGCTCGTCTGGTAGGCTTGTGTCACTGGGCAGCTCGCGGCTGTGCTTCCCTTTGTAGTCTGTAATAGTTTTCAAGCCCTGCCACATCCGACGAGCGTCAGAGCCAGTGTAGTACGATTCAATCTTAGACCTGTATTGACTCTTTGCCTGTTTGATGGTTCGTCGGAGGTCATAGCGGGATTTCTTATAAGCGTCCGGGTTAGAGTCCCGTTCCTTGAAAGCGGCAGCTCTACCCTTTAGCTCAGTGCGGATGTTTCCTGTAATCCATGGCTTCTGGTTGGGGTATGTACGTACGGTCACTGTGGGGACGACATCATCGATGCACTTATTGATGAAGCCAGTGACTGATGTGGTGTACTACTCAATGCTGTCTGAAGAATCCCGGAACATGTTCCAGTCTGTGCTAGCAAAACAGTCCTGTAGCTTAGCATCTGCGTCATCTGACCACTTTTTTATTAACCGAGTCACTGGTGCTTCCTGCTTTAGTTTTTGCTTATAAGCAGGAATCAGGAGGATAGAGTTATGGTCAGATTTGCCAAATGGAGGGCGAGGGAGAGCTTTGTATGCGTCTCTGTGTGTGGAGTAAAGGTGGTCTAGAGTTTTTTTCCCTCTGGTTGCACATTTAACATGCTGGTAGAAATTAGGTAGAACGGATTTAAGTTTCCCTGCATTAAAGTCCCCGGCCACTAGGAGCGCTGCATCTGGATGAGCGTTTTCCTGTTGATTAATGGCCTTGTACAACTCATTCAGTGCAATCTTAATGCCAGCATTGGTTTGTGGTGGTAAATAGACAGCTATGAAAAATATAGATGAAAACTCTCTTGGTAAATAGTGTGGTCTACAGCTTATCATAAGATACTCTACCTCAGGCGAGCAAAACCTCGAGACTTCCTTAGTATTTGATTTTGTGCACCAGCTGTTGTTTACAAATATACACAGACCGCCACCCCTTGTCTTACCGGAGTCAGCCGTTCTGTCCTGCCGATGTAGCGTATAGCCTGCTAGCTGAATGTTATCATTGTCGTCGTTCAGCCACGACTCGGTGAAACATAATATATTACAGTTTTTAATGTCCCGTTGTTAGGATAACCGTAATCTTAAGTCGTCCACTTTATTTTCAAAAGATTGAACGTTGGCTAATAGGATTGATGGAAGAGGCAGTTTACTCGCTCGCCGTCGGATCCTTACAAGGCACCCCGATCTCCGTCCACGATATCTCTGTCTCTTCCTCACGCGAATGACGGGGATTTGGGCCTTGTCGGGTGTCTGTATGATATCCTTCGCGGCCGCCTCGTTGAAGAAAAAATCTTCGTCCAATACGAGGTGAGTAATCGCTGTCCTGATATCCAGAAGCTCTTTTTGGTTATAAGAGACGATGGCAGAAACATTATGTACAAAATAAATTACAAATAACGCGGAAAAACACACATAATAGTACAATTGGTTAGAGGGCTGTAAAACGGCAGCCATCTTCTCCGGCGCTGTTTGTTTCCAACTAATGAGTGTACCATTCGTTTGTGCTATTAATGGCAACACAGACTCAATGACTTTTTCAATTTCAGTTCATAAAATAATGTTTTATTTTACGAATTTCATTCATTCCAATACCTGTTTGTTTGACAGCTTTGCCGTTGTCGGGGGCGCAGTGATTCTGGACCGCACACTACATGGACAAAAGTATGTGGACCTGCTCGTCGAACATCTCATTCTAAAATCATGGGCATTATTATGGAGTTGGTCCCCCCTTTGCTGCTATAACAGCCTCCATGTATCTGGGAAGGCTTTCCACTAGATGTTGGAACATTGCTGCGGAGACTTGCTTCCATTCAGCCACAAAAGCATTAGTGAGGTCGGGCACTGATGTTGGGTAATTAGGCCTGGCTCGCAGTCGGCGTTCCAATTCATCCCAAAGGTGTTCGATGGGGTTGAGGTCAGGGCTATGTGCAGGCCAGTCAAGTTCTTCCACACCGATCTCGACATACCATTTACGTGTGGGCCTCGCTTAGTGCATGGGGACATTGTCATGCTGAAACAGGAAAGGGCCTTCCCAAAACTGTTGCCACGAAGTTGGAAGCACAAAATTGTCTAGAATGTCATTGTATGCTGTAGCGTTAAGATTTCCCTTCACTGGAACTAAGGGGCCTAGCCCGAACCATGAAAAACAACCCCAGACCATTATTCCTCCTCCACCAAACTTTACAGTTACCTGCATTGCGGCAGGTATCGTTCTCCTGGCATCCGCCAAACCCAGATTCTTCCGTCAGACTGCCAGATTGTGAAGCATGATTAATCACTCCAGAGAACGCGTTTCCGCTGCTCCAGAGACCAATTGTGGCAAGCTTTACACCACTCCATCCGACTCTTGGCATTGCGCATGAAGATCTTGTGGCTTGTGTGCGGCTGCTTGACCATGGAAACACATTTCATGAAGCTCCTGACGAACAATTTTATACACCTGTCAGCAACGGGTGTGGCTGAAATAGCAGAATCCACAAATTTGAACGCGTGTCAACATATATGTAGTGTACGTACTTAAAAGCCATATTTTCCAATCCAAACTTCTATTACCACAGTCCCTCACAGCAGTGTCTGCATTTTTTTATGTCACTTTATTGCTAAAACCAGTGACTTTTCAAAAAATCTAATGCAGACAGAGGGTTACTTACCATCCATCCCGGTGTAGGCCTAGGCATACCTGAATCTATCCTTGTACAAGGGTGACTGATGTAAGGCACTCTAAAGAGATACATTTCATAATGCACATAGCCTACACATTTCAGTCATGCTCCTGTTGAAACCTTAGAGTAAACCTTAAAGTAAAACCTTATATATTTTGTAACCACACCGACTAGTAGACCTATCAGTTCCAAGTGAGTCACGCGCAGCTTATTGTTGATCATTTTGGAATTCATGTTGTCCCTCTTTGACACAGTTTAGTAACTGATGAAAATAAAATGACGGATAAATAAAGGCAAAGGATATGACTGGTAAAGATGATTACCACTTAAACAAAATAGGCCTACTGTAAAAATGCATGAATAAGTATTAGCAGTTCCTCACAGTATCTTTGGTGTCTGTCATCTTCGGAGTCTGACTTGTAGGCTATGATGTGCAGTTTGCGAATGATTCGTTATTTTTGAACGACTCTTTAATGACTGAAACGTTTTTCTGAGTGATTCGTTCATTTTAGTCGTTCGTTTGACCTGCTGGCCGCAATGAGTCCTACACAGTCCTACACACACTCCTCCGGCTCAGCGGCTCCAGATGGTTAGCGCTATCGGGCATCCTTGGGACATCCCTACCTAAACCTAACCTAACCTAACCCAACCTGAACCATAACCCTTACCTAACTTTGCTGAAGAATGTTAAACTCTGTTCTCTTATATCAAGGTGGAGTTGAGTTTTGATAATTGGTCGCGCGATTTGCCAACAACAACATTGAGTCACAATAAGTCAATCAATACTTGTAAAAATATAAATTCTGAAAATGCTTTCCTGTACCTATGTTAGTATTGTACAACAGGGATCCTTCAATGGTGTGCTGAAATTCATACTTTTAATAAAAACTTTAATTGATTATAACCACCAAGTTTTTCCCAAAATTTGTGTTGCTCAGCTCAGCGTGAATGCACGTGCCAATTTAATCTCAGTTTGTAGTAGTTTTATGTCAAGGCTGATATGTCTCCAGTTGAGCAACACAAATGAGGAAAAGTTGTACAGGACAAACATAGGTACAGGTAAGCTTTTTCAGAACGGACATTTTTACAAGTAGGCTATCAACTGATGGTGACTCAATGTTGTTGCTAGCAAATCGAGTGACCAGTTATCAAAACTCAACTACGCCTCGATATAAGATTAAGAGAATGGAGTTGAGTGTTCCTTATGCCTCAATTACAGCATTGAAGCATATGTCACTGTGCTTCTATGGCTATATGCACCATGCCACTGCCTACTTTCATTTAGCAAACAGCTCATAATCCAGTCCTTTTATTAGCTTTAATTAAAATGTGTAGAATAGCATGAGATTAGCTACAAAACTGCACATTATCCTCTCTGCCCCAATGGCAAAATGTTTTTTGTTTTTGTTTTTTTGGCCCACCCAAATTCCTGGAGGCTCACCCACCAACTGCCACAACTAGACCTTCTTTCAAATAATCTTATTTGTAGGCTATGCATAGCAATCAACAAATGCAGCCTACTATGTTTAAAGCATACTTTTCCAAGTCAATCACAAATGACAGGTCCAATAAGCCCCCTATTGGGAACATCCATGACGTGCAGTCAGGGTAGGCAGGATAGACTGTGCCTGTGAAAATGAATGAAAAAATACCTGTAATGATAAATAAATAAATATACATTTAATCAATAATAATTTTGTCATCATGTTTTTTTCTGCATGATATCATTTTAATTGCACTCAAATAATAAATGTGCATGCATATTGGGGTGAAAAAAGTATTGGGATAGGCAGGAGAATAGGCTGAGCTCGCTCCTGCCTATGGATGTCCCACGTCATCTGCCAGGTGGTTACGGAACGATAGTTTTACTTCTAGTTAAAGTAAGCTGATCAGGATGGCTGACATATTGCGTCTGAAACAGTTTTCAAAGTTGGATTTTCTAGCGAAACGGGGTGATAAGGGATGGAAGACCAACACCTGAGTTTAGGGACCTACATCAAAGGAAGGGACAGAAAATAACAAGATAATTTCAATCTGAGTGGTATCAATGGAAAGACACTCTGTGGCTGCGCTGCTAGCAGCCAACTCGACTGCCTCCCCTGCCCGCTGTTCTCCACCAGCGACAGCGTGTGGACAAGAGGCGGTTACTACGACTTGAACAACTTGCCTATAGCACTCAACAAGCATGAGAAATCTGTGTCTCACATCCAAAGCCAGATCGTTTATAAGACATTTGGCAGCTCACGGAAAGGTCTGGCTATTCAAGTATTCAGTTCATCGTTCACCAGTGAACGAGAGGCTTGTAGAATCATGACTCTTTCGAGTTTTCAGTTCATCATTCGCCGGTAGGGGGTCCTGCGTTTGCCGGTAGGAAAAGGGGAAGCGAGAGGGTCTACTCCTGTCAAAATCTGTCCACAATAAGGAGACAGATTAGCAGACCACCTGCCTTCCCGCCTTTGGGAGAACGACTCCTATTGTTAGGGTGGAGACAAGATCATCATCATTATATGCAGTACCTCTGGCATTATTGTGGTCCTCTGTAGCTCAGCTGGTAGAGCACGGTGCTTGTAACGCCAAGGTAGTGGGTTCGATCCCCGGGACCACCCATACACAAAAAATTTATGCACGCACGACTGTAAGTCGCTTTGGATAAAAGCGTCTGCTAAATGGCATATTATTATTATTATTGAACAAAATGAGTCAAAAGATTTGTTATTTTGACTGAATGAGTCTCAAAGATCAGTCAGTAAAAGAGCCGAACTTTATCTTCTTGGTTTCAGTCTCCACCCTCTGACTAAGTACCAAAATAACAATAAAAGTTATGCATTTATGCTTGTTTCTATAATTGTGCTGCTGACATGTACCTTCATGCACAGAAGACTCATCTTCCTCACTTTACCAGAAGTCGAAGATGTCTTGCTAACAGGCAATGAAACATGTTCATACAAATTATTCTGATGCTGACTTGAGAAAAAGTTTATATGAGATGTTATGAAATGGAAATGGACTGTTCATGTCTGGTCTCATGTCTGGTTCAGTAATAATAATAGGTGTAGTTGCTGGGGTTCTAAAATACCTTCGTAAAAAAAATCCTTATTTCATTGGTATTTTGTACTGCATCCTCATTTTTATCATGACAATTTAATACCAACGGATAAAGACATAGTGTTAAAATCCCTTGCTCATATAATTTATCTCTGGACTTTGTCCTAGCAATAGAATTACTCTTCAGAATGTTGCATACAAGGAAACAAAAGCAGGAGGACTCACATAGGACAGCCTGAGAGGCAATATATTTTTACAGCCAGTGTCTTGCCCTTTCCCCAGTGTAGCCTTGGCAACAGTCAACATGTGTGGTAATCAAATGCAGCTATACACACACTGTACCTTGTGATAATCAGAGCCAGTTTGTGATTACCTCAAAGTCTATTTTCAGGAAAGGTGGGGAATGGTGGGGAAACTTAATGATTCACATTCACCTCAATAAGACAAAACATGCACATCCATGCATTCAAAACATTCAGATTGATGGGAAATCCTTCACACAGTGTTGTATGCATGAAGATAAGTTATATCAAACAGTTAACGAGTCAGCAATGATCAGCTGCGATTTTAGCATGTAAATCTTGGTGGGGCAAAAAACAAAAATTTGGGGGATGCATGCCAGCAAAGCCACTACACAACACAACACTAAACAATACATTAATTGCACTATAACGGTGACAAACGGTGCCCACAAACTGTTAGTGCCTACATAAAGCTGTCCCAACAGAAGTCCCAACATCTTACCACTGCTACACCTGGCTATCAGCGGATCCTTGTCTGGCGGCGAAACAGTTCATTCAGCCTCACTTACTGCCTTTAAAAAATACATAGCTGATATGGCTGACTTGCTTAAACAAATGTGGTTTCTACTGACAATTGAGATGTACAAACTATGGCATAAGGGGATGACAAGCGGATAAGAGGCAATCCGTAATTTCGATTAAGACATTAATGAGCGAGCTAGGACGGATGTAGTCAATACAACTATTTGTTCAGCACTTTTGAAATGTACAGTGACAGAATTCAGAACATGGGCCGTTCTTAAAGTATTCTCCCTGTACACCAAGTCAGAACCGTAGGATAAATAAAGGGGGCATATAAGCAGACAATGAAAGCTCTTACAATATTCAATGATTACATTTCCCTAAAACAGGTTATAGGCTACATGTGCACCACCAAGTCAGAACAGTAGACAAAATTAAGAGGGGAAAATAGACCAAATGATTAGGGTGAGGCACATGGGCTACTAACAGCTTACTGCACAACATACACTTATTATGACTTTCTTAGCTACAGTATACATATCTCCCTGGCATATTACATCATTTATGCAGCAGCATAAAGACATTTCTGGACTCACCTTGTTGTGCTGTTCTCACTTGGTGGTGCAGTGGTCCTTCTTGTGGGCAAATTTCGTCAGCAAACTTTGTCATCAAAGTCTGGCATTCTCTGGATTTATGGTGCTTTCAAGACAACTGGGAACTCTGAAAAAAACAAGGTCGAATCATGACGACGTCAGTGATCTTCAGGTCGTAGCTCTAGAAAGAGGCCCGAGTTCCCGACTTATAATACTGAGTTGAATGACCGTTAAAAACGTATTTTCCCAGTTGGAGCTAATTTATTCCTGACTTCTCAGTGGTCTTGAACATACTGAAGTCAGATTTCCCAGTTCCGCGTTAACAGTTGTTTTGAGCGTGGCAGAAACCATGCTGGATTGACAGCATGGCCAATGTTGAATGTTTATCATTTTAAGTTTGGAAAAGAGACCCTTAAACTCAGAATTGGAACCACACACCCACTCCACTGAATAGCATGCTAGTGATTGCTTTGCAATGCTTGCAGTTAGCCACTGTTTCCTTCCAAACCACTCATTGTTGAATTTGTGATTTCCAAGTTGTTGTGTAATGTTTATGTCCAATGGCCGATGAGCACTGATACGTTTTATCTATAATTTCTCTTCATTATTTCTCTTCATATGACAAGGATTAAAAAGGATTTGCCAGTAGATTGTCGACTTGATTCATTATGATGACTGCTAGCTAAGATTTTGAAAGTATGATGTTGACATGATCAGTCCAATCAAAGCTACTGTAGATATAACGTGATTTGACGTAATTTTATCTGTGGCCAATGACCTTGATCCTTCTTGGATGGGCACTTCTAATGTAACTCTATGGCAGCACCCAAGGGGCTTGAATTTTCGAGCTCTAACCTTAGATTTGGAGGTGATGTAGTGTCCCCATGAGTGACAGAATACTGAGCCAATCACGGCACAGCTAGAGAACATTACCAACCCTTACGCTCCGTATTTTCTGCTGGCTGCCCCACCACCACAGAAAGCACTGAGCTAGGCTGAAACACCTGCATTTTGGAGCTGCCTTACCCAAGAAAGCAAAAATTAGACCATGTTTGTATGGAGGCTTTATTAACTCAAAGATTTTTTATTGATTTTTATATTGTTTGCAAACTGATATATGACATGTATTAATAACCCCCCTTTGGTTGGTGGACCATTCTTGATACACACAGGAAACTGTTGAGCATGAAAAACACAGAAGAATTTCAGTTCTTGACACAAACCGCCTGGCACCTACTACCATACCACTTTCAAAGGCACTTACATCTTTTGTCTTGCCCATTCACCATCTGAATGGCACACATACACAATCCATGTCTCAATTGTCTCAAGGCTTGAAAATCCTTATTTAACCTGTCTCCTCCCCTTCATCTACACTGACTGAAGTGGATTTAACAAGTGACATCAATAAGGGATCATAGCTTTCACCTGGATTCACCTGGTCAGTCTATGTCATGTAAATATACTCATTGTTTTGTATCCATATCCAAAATCAATAGTGGAAGATATGAATGTCTTTTGGACTGCAGTCGGTATAATGTTATAGACCATCAGGAAGTCAACAAGTTCTTTATCTTTCTGTGTCTTCTCCCCTCTTTTATTGTGTCTTACATCTCTGACTGACAATGGTCTTGAGGTCAGACCAGGTGAGGTGTGGTGGGGCTGATGTAGGATCTGCTGAGCTGCTTTCCACACCTGCTGTTGAACCAACAACAAAATGTGTAAGTACAATGTATTTTTACATTCCATTCTTTATCGTTTACACACATTGAGAAAATACTGGCAGACAAACAGTATATATTGTTAATCACATAAAACAACTTTTTCAGTGAGTACTGTAGGTATAGTATAGTGTTTTACTCACTGTCTGATTTCTCCTCTGTGTATCTCCTCCTCCCTCTCTGCTGTCTCGTGGACTCCTCTGTGGCCTCCTCTCCCTCCCCTTGCACCTCCTCTGTCTCCTCCTCCATCTCCAGCTCTCTCAAAGCCTCCCTGACCCTCCTCAGATCATCCTCTCTCTCCCTGTCCTCTTCCTGGTGCCTCCGCTCCTCCTCCTCCTCCTTCTCCCTGGCCTCCTCCAGTATCTCCTCGCTGGAAAGCAACTCACCTCTGTTCTTGGCCACCATGTTGTCCAGCTTCTCCAGTAGCTCTGCCACGGCATCGTGGCCCTTCCTGGGCCTCCCATACAGGGCATGATAGCGGCCCCCGCATCGCTCCACCAGGCCCCAGAGCTCCTCGCTCTCCTCCACCTCCTCCTCCAGGGTGGAGTCCTTCAGCCGCCCTCCCTTCACAGTGAACAGCACCACGGTATGCCCCCATGTCCGCTCCCCCAACAGCTCCACATGCTCCTCAGCCGCCTGCCGCTCCCGTCTGGTGAAGGTGAAGGAGAGGGGCACCACCAGGAGCACGGCGTGGGGGCCAGGCTGGCACAGCGACACGCCCCGGACGATCTCCCTCCGGACCCCCAGAGAGGAGCCCCTGGAGGGGAACCACTCCCAACCAGGCGTGTCCACCACCGTCACTTGCCTCTCGGCCACCTCGCCTTGCTGCCTTACAGCCTCCCTAGTTCTCACCCCCACTGTGTCAAACACCCCTCTGCCCAGGATGGCGTTGCCCACAGCACTCTTCCCTGCCTCTCTCTCTCCGATCAGGATTATTCGCAACCCTGAGACCACAGAAAAAGGGGCTGCTTGGCCTGTAAAAAGCATCGTACCACCCTAAATGAATATACAGAATAACACAATTCAATTGTATTTAATTTTCACCTCCTGTTTCTTGTACGCCAGGATTGATCAAAAACTGACCTGGTTGAGAATCTGAGGAGCTTCCAGTTTCTTCCATTTCCACCATGACCTCCTCTGAATCCATACTGAATCCACTGGTCATCATACTTGTATGATAACACAACCAGTGCCTTCTAAAAGCTACTTCAAACTTGTCCACTTTCATCAGATCTGAAAGTATACGGTAGCTATTTTGTTAAAGGAAGAAAATCTTCCCTAGTCCTCTCTCCTCCCGGGACATCTTGTTGTCTAGATGGCTTATAGTCGATAGCCACCCTCTGCTTTACGGACCCTTTTACTGTCCGAGGGATCCAAAGTTCACAGTGGGACTGCCTACATGTTCATCCAGCTAGATAACACTACCTTGGCAGGAAACAACAGTCTGGCTGTGACACTGCCCCAAGCGATACTGTATGGGAACACAGCTTCTTTATTGTGCCTGAAGAAGACCTAACACTTTTGGACACTTTTGGAGATAAGGGAAATGGTCTTGATGAGTTAGGAGTTATTTCTGGACAGGGCCCTGGAGATAATGAAACAGACTCACTTATCAGTAGTAGTAGTACCACACATATCTCTGGCAAACAAGATTAAATGTGAAAGCTCCTCCTTAGTAATGAATGAAAGTCATATTTAGTTGACATTATCTGTTTGATTGTTGAAGATCCTTCACCAACAGCAACATAAAGTGCCTTCAGAAAGTATTCCCACCCCTTATCTTGTTCCACATTTTGTTGTGTTACAACCTGAATTTAAAATGGATTAAATGTAGATTGGCCTACACAGAATAACCCATGATGTCAAAGTGGAATTATGCTTATTTACATGTTTTACAAATTAATTAAAAATGAAAAGCTGAAATGTCTTTAGTCACTAAGTATTCAACCCCTTTGTTATGGCAAGCCTAAATAAGTTCAGGAGTAAAGCATTTCTTAACAAGTCACATAATAAGTTACATGGATTCACTCTGTGTTTAATAAAAGTAAAACATGATCTTTTAATTACTTCCTCATCTCTGTACCCCACACATACAATTATCTGTAAGGTCCCTCAGTCTAGCAGTGAATTTCAACCACAAAGACCATTGCCTCTCAAAGAAGGGCACCTATAGGTAAATGTTTTTTTTTAAATGCAGACGTTGAATATCCCTTTGAACATGGTGAAGTTATTAATTACACTTTGGATGGTGTAGCAAAACACCCAATCACTACTAAGATACAGATAACTCAGTTGCTGGAGAGGAAGGAAACCGTTCAGGGATTTCACCATGAGGCCAATGGTGACTTTAAAACATTTACAGAGTTTAATGGCTGTGATTGGAGAAAACTGAGGATGGATCAACAACATTGTAGTTACTCCACAATACTAATCTAAAAAAATATTTCTAAACATGCATTCTGTTTGCAACAAGGCACTAAAATAATACCGCAAAAAATGTGGCAAAGCAATTAACTTTTTGTCCTGAATACAATGTCTTATGTTTGGGGCAAATCCAATACAACACATTACTGAGTACCACTCTCCATATGTTCAAGCATAGTGGTGGCTGAATCATGTTATGGGTATGCTTGTAATCATTAAGGACAGGGGAGCTTTTCAGGATAAAAAAGAAATGGAATGGAGCTAAACACAATCCTAGAGGAAAACCTGGTTCAGTCTGCTTTCCACCCGACACTGGGAGATTAATTCACCTTTCAGCAGGACAATAACCTAAAACACATAAGGTGACATCTAGACTGGAGTTGCTTACCAAGAAGACAGTGAATGTTCCTGAGTGGCAGAGTTACAGTTTTGACTTAAATCTACTTGAAAATCTATGGCAAGACCTGAAAATGGTTGTCTAGCAATGATCAACAACCAATTTGACAGAGCTTGAAGAATTCTGAAAAGAATAATGGGCAAATAATGGGCAAAATGTGGAAAGCTCTTGGAGACTTACTCAGAAAGGCACAGCTGTAATCGCTGCCAAAGGTGCTTCTACAAAGTATTGAGTCAGGGGTGTGAATACTTCTGTAAATGAGATATTTCTGTATTAAATTTTCAATAAATTTGCTAACATTTCTAAAAACATGTTTTCACTTCGTCATTACCGGGTATTGTGTGTAGACGGGTGAGAAAAAATCAATTCAATCAATTTTGAATTCAGGCTGTAACAAAACAAAATGTGGAATAAGTCAAGGGGTATGAATACTTTCTGAAGTCACTATGTTTATTCTTTGGCAGATAAAAGCATCGACTGAAACAGCTGAACGCATTCGTAAGGGTATATCACGAGCTGAATCACATTGTGCTTGCTTCAGTGATATTGGAAGACTTGACTTTTTCAATTCAATCCATTTAGTTTAGCAATGTGTCACCACCAAAGCAGTGTGGCGCGAACATGCTGGGGAATCCCAATGTGAGAGCAGGGCCCATATTTAATCTCCCTGAACCCAGTGCCTTGTGGAGGAAAAATGAAGCACCGAGACATATGCAGTATTTACAGGGGAATATTGAACCACTCTCTCTAGACTGACCAGGTGAATCCAGGTGAAAGCTATTATCCCTTATTGATGTCATCTGTTAAATCCACTTCAATCAGTGTAGATGAAGGGGAAGAGACAGGTTAAATCATGATTTTTAAGCCTTGAGACAATTGAGACATGGATTGTGTATGTGTGCCATTCAGAGGGTGAATGGATAAGACAAAATATTTAAGTGCCTTTGAACAGGGTATGGTAGTAGGTGCCAGGCACACTGGTTTGAGTGTGTCTTGAACTGCACCTCTACTTGTTGACTCCAATGCTTCCCATAGTTGTGTCAAGTTGGTTGGATGTCCTTTGGGTGGTGGACCATTTTGATACACACAGGAAACTGTTGACTCTACAGTTTCCTGTGTGTATCAAAATGGTCCACCACCCAAAGGACATCCAATCAACTTGACACAACTATGGGAAGCATTGGAGTCAACATGGGTCAGCATCCCTGTGGAACGCTTTTGACACCATGTCCTGACAAATTGAGACTGCTCTGAGGGCAAAAGGGGGTGCAACTCAATATTAGGAAGGTGATCCTAATGCTTTGTACACAGTGTATATACTGTAATCTAGTCAAGGCTCATCCTATATAACTACTGCTGTACACACCTTTTATTTTTATATACTGGCCATACTGTCTAGACACACCATCATATACATAGATATTTATATTTGGACATTGCTCATTCTGATATTCATAATTTCTTTATTTTAATTTTTTGGGTTTGTGTGTATTGTTAGGTATTACTGCACTGTTGGAGCTAGAAACATAAGCATTTCACTGCACCTGCGATAAAATCTGCAAAATATGTGTACGCAACCTATACAATTTCATTTGATTTGATTGAGGTGGGATAAATGCAAAGACACGATCAAATCAGAAACTCTTTGGCCTATCGCTGGCCAATTTGGTTGCAGGTATAATAATAAAAACAACATGCATACAAATGAATCCATGAGTGAGTTAATGGTTATTATCGGATCAAACAGTGAACAAATTTTGCTTTGATTTACACATAACACAAGAAACACACTGGAACTATCCTTTGACACTCATCATCAGATTCATCAGATTCTTTCTTGATGATTCTATGCATATTAATGATAGGCTATGTGTTCATCACGAACAAGCATAGAGGTATATGATCACAACACTACAATACTAGGATCATATGCTTTACTCCAGTCACTCAGGTTGGTGCCATGTCCCCTCGTGTGGCAGGTAGAAGATACTGCAGTAACTTTTATCACGACATTCCTAAAAATACAGGTATCAGGTCTGTGTGAACGGTTCTCTGCTTTTTTGCAGGTAAATTCTTTAACACTTCCATTGTTTAACACCTCCCTAATTTGAACTGCAAACAGCCCCCACGCAACACCCCCCACTCCCCACCCCTCCCAATTTGCCAGTTACCCACTGATATGTATAAAAGGGTTATACCTGCAAATAAGTGGTAAATAAGGGTCTGTTCGAAAGGGTAAGATTTAGAATTTTATTAGGATCCCATTAGCCGATGTCAGTGTTGACAGCTAGTCTTACTGGTGTCCGACACATAACGAAAAAGACATTACAGACAAAATACTTTACAATTGACATACAGTGGGGAGAACAAGTATTTGATACACTGCCGATTTTGCAGGTTTTCCTACTTACAAAGCATGTAGAGGTCTGTAATTTTTTATCATAGGTACACTTCAACTGTGAGAGACGGAATCTAAAACAAAAATCCAGAAAATCACATTGTATGATTTTTAAGTAATTAATTTGCATTTTATTGCATGACATAAGTATTTGATCACCTACCAACTAGTAAGAATTCCGGCTCCCACAGACCTGTTCGTTTTTCTTTAAGAAGCCCTCCTGTTCTCCACTCATTACCTGTATTAACTGCACCTGTTTGAACTCGTTACCTGTATAAAAAACACCTGTCCACACACTCAATCAAACAGACTCCAACCTCGCCACAATGGCCAAGACCAGAGAGCTGTGTAAGGACATCAGGGATAAAATTGTAGACCTGCACAAGGCTGGGATGGGCTACAGGACAATAGGCAAGCAGCTTGGTGAGAAGGCAACAACTGTTGGCGCAATTATTAGAAAATGGAAGAAGTTCAAGATGACGGTCAATCACCCTCGGTCTGGGGCTCCATGCAAGATCTCACCTCATGGGGCATCAATGATCATGAGGAAGGTGAGGGATCAGCCCAGAACTACACGGCAGGGCCTGGTCAATGACCTGAAGAGAGCTGGGACCACAGTCTCAAAGAAAACCATTAGTAACACACTACGGCGTCATAGATTAAAATCCTGTCCCCCTGCTCAAGCCAGCGCATGTCCAGGCCCGTCTGAAGTTTGCCAATGACCATCTGGATGATCCAGAGGAGGAATGGGAGAAGGTCATGTGGTCTGATGAGACAAAAATAGAGCTTTTTGGTCTAAACTCCACTCGCCGTGTTTGGAGGAAGAAGAAGGATGAGTACAACCGCAAGAACACCATCCCAACCGTGAAGCATGGAGGTGGAAACATCATTCTTTGGGGATGCTTTTCTGCAAAGGGGACAGGACGACTGCACTGTATTGAGGGGAGGATGGATGGGGCCATGTATCGCGAGATCTTGGCCACCAACCTCCTTCCCTCAGTAAGAGCATTGAAGATGGGTCGTGGCTGGGTCTTCCAGCATGACAACGACCCGAAACACACAGCCAGGGCAACTAAGGAGTGGCTCCGTAAGAAGCATCTCAAGGTCCTGGATTGGCCTAGCCAGTCTCCAGACCTGAACCCAATAGAACATCTTTGGAGGGAGCTGAAAGTCCGTATTGCCCAGCGACAGCCCACAAAACCTGAAGGATCTGGAGAAGGTCTGTATGGAGGAGTGGGCCAAAATCCCTGCTGCAGTGTGTGCAAACCTGGTCAAGACCTACAGGAAACATATGATCTCTGTAATTGCAAACAAAGGTTTCTGTACCAAATATTAAGTTCTGCTTTTCTGATGTATCAAATACTTATGTCATGCAATAAAATGCAAATTAATTACTTAAAAATCATACAATGTGATTTTCTGGATTTTTGTTTTAGATTCCGTCTCTCACAGTTGAAGTGTACCTATGATAAAAATGACAGACCTCTACATGCTTTGTAAGTAGGAAAACCTGCAAAATCGGCAGTGTATCAAATACTTGTTCTCCCCACTGTACATTTAAAACATCAACATGTAGTCCGCATGTGTATTCATCTATCAGTTACACATACATGTCACATGTAGTCGGCATGTGTGTTCATCTATCAGTTACACGTACCGTTGAAGTCGGAAGTTTACATACACTTAGGTTGGAGTCATTAAAACTCATTTTTCAACTACTCCACACATTTCTTGTTAACAAACTATAGTTTTGGGAAGTCGGTTAGGACTTCTACTTTGTGCATGACACAAGTAATTTTTCCAACAATTGTTTCCAGACAGATTATTTCACTTATAATTCACTGTATCACAATTCCAGTGGGTCAGAAGTTTACATTCACTAAGTTGACTGTGCCTTTAAACAGCTTGGAAAATTCCAGAAAATGATGTCATGGCTTTAGAAGCTTCTGATAGGCTAATTGACATCATTTGAGTCAATTGGAGGTGTACCTGTGGATGTATTTCAAGGCCTACCTTCAAACTCAGTGCCTCTTTGCTTGACATCATGGGAGAATCAAAAGAAATCAGCCAAGACCTCAGGAAAAAAAATGTAGACCTCCACAAGTCTGGTTCATCATTGGGAGCAATTTCCAAATGCCTGAAGGTACCACGTTCATCTGTAATAGTTTGCAAGTATAAACACCATGGGACCACGCAGCCGTCATACCGCTCAGGAAGGAGATGCGTTCTGTCTCCTAGAGATGAACGTACTTTGGTGCGAAAAGTGCAAATAAATCCCAGAACAACAGCAAAGGACCTTGTGAAGATGCTGGAGGAAACAGGTAGAAAAGTATCTATATCCACAGTAAAACGAGTCCTATATCGTCATAACATGAAAGGCCGCTCAGCAAGGAAGAAGCCACTGCTCCAAAACCGCCATAAAAAAGCTAGACTACGGTTTGCAACTGCACATGGGGACAAAGATCGTACTTTTTGGAGAAATGTCCTCTGGTCTGATGAAACAAAAATATAACTGTTTGGCCATAATGACCATCGTTATGTTTGGAAGAAAAAGGGGGCACTTGCAAGCCGAAGAACACCATCCCAACCGTGAAGCACGGGGGTGGCAACATCATGCTGTGCGGGTGCTTTGCTGCAGGAGGGACTGGTGCACTTCACAAAATAGATGGCATCATGAGGAAGGAAATTATGTGGATATATTGAAGCAACATCTCAAGACATCAGTCAGGAAGTTAAAGCTTGGTCGCAAATGGGTCTTCCAAATGGACAATGACCCCAAGCATACTTCCAAAGTTGTGGCAAAATGGCTTAAGGACAACAAAGTCAAGGTATTGGAGTGGCCATCACAAAGCCCTGACGTCAATCCTATAGAAAATTTGTGGGCAGAACTGAAAAAGTGTGTGCGAGCAAGGAGGCCTACAAACCTGACTCAGTTACACCAGCTCTGTCACGAGGAATGGCCAAAATTCACCCAATTTATTGTGGGAAGCTTGTGGAAGGCTACCCGAAACATTTGACCCAAGTTAAACAATTTAAAGGCAATGCTACCAAATACTAATTGAGTGTATGTAAACCTCTGACCCACTGGGAATGTGATGAAAGAAATAAAAGCTGAAATAAATCATTCTCTCTACAATTATTCTGATATTTCACATTCTTAAAATAAAGTGGTGATCCTTACTGACCTAAGACAGGGAATTTTTACTAGGATTAAATGTCAGGAATTGTGAAAAACTGAGTTTAAATATATTTGGCTAAGGTGTATGTAAAATTCCGACTTCCTGTACATGTCAGTACATACACACAAAAGTAGGCCACATGAGGGAGAGGCGTTGTGCCACGGGTGTTGCTTTAATTGTTTTTTGAAACCAGGTTTTCTGTTCACTTGCTCTATATGAGATATAAACATTGGCTTATATTTTTTTACAGGTAACATACCACATCTGTCTGAAATGGTTACTACATTTGTCAGCTACCCTCTGAAGTCGCTAGTATTTTACAGAACATTTAGTCTCGCCATGCTTCTAAATAAAACTTTAAAATTAGCTTATAAAAACAGGCCACAATCTTGTTCCACGCAACACATTTGTTTACTAAAGGATTTGCTCTGTATTTGGGCGTTTCTTTCTCGCCTCGCAGTCTCAATCATTCAAAGGAGTGGTGGTGACGTGTCCAAGCGTTCTTATCATAGCTCAATGGGTCCAAGTTGAGTTTGGTGAAGTAAGCGAAACGAAACTGGGAAGACAACATTCCCGGTGTAGGGAGCCTGAACAGGATTTAGCTTCTTTGTCAAGTTGAGTGAGTTTTATAAATCCATATTTCTTTACACAAATAAAATGGGCAATCAACAGTTGAAACAATAACAAAGCGTTTTACCCGACCCTGTTTCAGCTAAAAACAGGGGGCTGGAACTGGAGATTGTAACCACTCTTACATTTTTAGACAGACCTATGGATGCAAGGACTGACCATTGTGGGGATCTATTTTCTTATAACTAGATGTGATGCCTAGCTTAGAAAGAATACATTAATGATTAAACATAATAGGTTTGTACTGTACTGATATAAATTGTTTAACATAACAAGCTGTGATTCATGTGAGGAATGTTAGGGAGTAGGGTGAGACAGACTTGTGATTCTCACAGACACATACACACTGCCTCTTTGTTAAACCGCGCTCAAGGACGTGTACAGCAAAAGTGCTGACTTTCTGAACAAGTTGCAAAACAACTAGACACCTGGGAACAGTGAAGCGCCAAGGGTCTGGGACCAGCCTGTGCGCCAACGATAGGCTGAGTAAGTCTAAACCACGCTCAGTCTCTACTCTGATTGGCCAGCAGGGAGCGGGAACTATCTCTGTAAGAGTATTTAAAGAAGAACCTATAACAAATGGCTCAGTTCTCTGAGTGCCCTGCGTGGTATTTCAGTGGACCCGTATATACCAACATCATATTTACCATTGAAGTGTTTGCATTAATTAAAATACTAGTATATCTTAGAAGTCGTGTTGACCTCTTTTGTTCCCAATACCAGATTTGAATTGATGCAACTTAACAATTGGTGACCTCCGACGTGATCTGGTAAAGGGACTTCGCTGGGTATTGTCCGGCCCATTGGACATCTGTCATTGAACGGTGTGTTTCACAAAGAGTCCGGACTACTAAAAACAGGTAAGCAGACACCTACTGTTATATAACTAAAGTTCTGCACATTGGCTTTATCCAAATTAATTTTGTGAAACACCTGTCTGATGTAAGTGAACTAAATTATGAAATTATTATGAGTAGATAAGCACAATATTGTGACATGCAAGCCTTTGGTGAATGTGATGTTAAACCATGGTACCATAGAGTATTTGTTCTACCGGCAAGGTCCATAACTGCGGGGGTACGGCTAGGTTCGGAGAAAATACTGACATCTATCGGCAAGGTCCGTAACTGCGAGGGTACGGCTAGGTTCGAAGATACAGGGAATAATTGACTTAAGTAATTGCTATCGGCAAGGTTCGTAACTACGTGGGTACGGCTAGGTTAGAAGAATTACACCGGCAAGGTCCGTAACTTCGAGGGTACGGCTAGGTTCGGGAAATTTTAGATAGTGTTGCACTATCAGCAAGGTCCGTAACTAGTACGGCTAGGATCGTAGGAGCACTTTAAAGTACACTATAGTGTTGCGCTTCGGCAGGGAGCTGTACTTGGGGGTACCGCCCAGATCGGAGGAGCACTTTAAAGTACAGGGTGTCATATGCATGAGAGTGTGAATGATCCCAGTGTAATAAAAGAGTGTTTGCAGACGAAATAAAAGAGGGAATGCGGGTTACTAAAATTAATAAACCTGTATACCTTGATAGAAACCTAATTAGGAATTAAAGACGTCTGTGGCTGTCCAAACTGTATAATTTGTGAATAACTGTTGGGTTTGTGGTTGCTTAAACCGTATAACCCGTTAATAACAATTGGGAACATAAAGGTAAAATAATGAATAACTAGTATGACTAAACTGAAACGTTTGAACTGATATGATTGAACTGTAACGTTTGATGTTTGACATAGCATAATACTGGTTTTAAATAATGAAGTTGAAGCAATTTGGTTTATTATTTAATTTAACATTTGATGTTTGACCCTGCAAAATACTGGTTAAATAATTAGACTGAAATAATTTGGTTTATCGTTGAAATATAAATATGCACCGACTTTAACTAATTAGGTGGGAATAATTTGATTTAAATAAATAGATAGACGTACTTTAAATAATTAAATAACGGACGAATATTACAAATTAAAACGAAAAACAGACAAAACCTGTTCCGACTGGACGCAGGAGGGAGAAACGCGTGGGGAGGGGCTGGAGACAGCGAGAGTGTGGCTTTTGAAGAGTCAGGAGAGACTGGGTGTCACGATCGTCGTATACAGAGGAGGACCAAGGCGCAGCGTTGCAGGCAAACATACCCTTTATTTAGAGACACGATCAAAAACAACAAAACGATAACGTGACAGTTCACGGTCTAACACAAACAGACTAGAAACAAGATCCCACAACATTTGTGGGCAAATAGCCTCTATAAATATGGCTCCCAATCAGAGACAACCAGCCACAGCTGACACTCGTTGCCTCTGATTGGGAACCACTCTGGCCAACACAGAAATACAACCTATAGAATATCCACACCCTGGCTCAACATATAGAGTCCCAGAGCCAGGGTGTGACACTGGGGGGTGATTTGTGTCGATTGGGAGTTGGCTGGGAACACCACGGGGCGATTGTTTGAGAGGTGCCTGTGGGTTTCTAACGATATATACGTATGAACTTGCTCACCCGAACATAGACGTACATCATGGGTGAGAAAGTAGATAATATTTACATTTGCATTTTTGGTCATTTAGCAGACGCTCTGGTCCAGAGCGACTTATGGGAGCGATTGGGGTTGGGTGCCTTGCTCGAGGGCACATCGGCAGATTTTTCGACTGGTTGGCTCGGGGATTGGAACCGGCGACCTCTCGGTTGCTGGCACGGTGCTCTTGGTTACTGGGCTACCTGTCGCCCCATATGAGTTTAAGGTTGTGCCGTTGTTTGATCATGTGATGGGGTTTGATGGGTGATCGGACCATGACTGGTGTGGTTATGGAAGTAATGTATAAATAGTGGAGAGCAAATAGAGGGTTCCATTGAACTATTATGTTTTGTTGGGCATTTCAATGGCATAAGGTGAAATCTGTGTGTATGAGTGAATTCGGCGGCTGGTATGGGTGAAGGGAGAGAGTTTTTGCTGAGGTGAAAGCTAGTGCGATTTTCATTAGGTGACGTCACTTGCTCTATGAACTGGAAGTATTTACTTTGAAAGCATCGCGGAATGTGTGGGGTGACTGGCAATGTATGTAGAGGGTCCCGGGTTCGAACACAGGTAGGGACAGTGGGTAAAGCTTTCGCATTGGGGCTATAGACCTAGATTACTACGTGGATTGAGAAATGTGAAAGGTTGAATTAGATAGCTTAAGTAGAAGTGTTCTAGAAAGGTCTATGAAAATATGTTACAAGGTCCCCTTGTGCCTTCCCCATTGTGTAGGAAGGAGCAAGGGGAGGGGTGAGAGATAGTTCAAATGATAGAAATATCATTAAATGTATGCTTATCAACGATAGCAAGTATTTGTTTTATTAATTAGGGCCTAATCAGAGAGAACAGTTAAATAAATTGAATAGCGAACTGAAATGGTGATAGAGCTGTGAAAATTGAGTTGAGGACAAAGGAGAATAATTTATGGCTCTGGTTAGCAAAAAGAAATAATAGAGACAGTCAAGCGAGTTAGATTGAACTGTGGGATTTCAAGTAGAGGTCTAGATACTTCACTGAAAGGCAGTGCTTTGATAAATTCTAATTGTTATTACTTTATTCGATAGGTTGCTTGACGCCAGTGGTGTATGCAAATAGTTGGTGAATTCTAGAACGATAATTTATTTTCGTTACGGGGACCAGGGGATGCAAGTGGCTTTGGCTGTTGTGCTGGGGGAATAGCGCCAGCCTGTGGTGGGTTCTAGATTTGTTAAATAAACAAACTTATATTTTAAACTAAAGTAATGCAACAGGCTACAATTATAACATTATCAGAAAAAGTGCACAATATAATGTGAAATAGTTATTACAATTATTATGAATAGTTATTACAGTTATTATCATTGATCCAGTAATGATAGAAGGATAGTAGAGGAAAGGCAAGGGATTAAATCTCATTTAGGGAAAGAGGAAGAGTATGAAGATATATTAGGGAGAAAATACCATTAACTGAGGGAACATTTGATGTAACCGTGATTGTATTGGCTAAAAAATGAAATATGACATTTACAGGGGGGACAGGAACAATAGAAGGGTAGACATATTTTCCTAGGGGTTTGATCAAAGAATTGATAATGGATCATTTGAGATGAGATCACATGTAGCAGATTTAGGGTAATCAATTAAATAATAATTGTATACTCGAGGAATGTTGAGTGGTTTTATGGATTAGTTATGAGGAATTAGATTGATACAAACAATTATTGATGGGTTAGGACTGGGGATATCTGTATCATGTTTTGTGTGTACTACCATCTTTAGATTACTGATGGTAATTGAAGGTTAACAAAATTATAACCAGGAGAAAGAGAATTAGCTTATCTCATTGGAATGTTGCCCAGGGCTAGGGGGAGCAGAAGTGAAGTTAGGCAGTATTTAAGTGGGGCCTGGCTATTTGTGGTTGTTGTTTTTCAAATTGGGTTTTTCAAACAAAAAACAACACACCTAGTATGATGTTTTTAAAGCCTTGTTGTTTCAATTTTGGGGGGTTTTCAGCAGGTCAAGGGTGATAGGTCTTGGAGGAGCACGCACAGTGAATTTTATGGAGTTTTTCGGTTTTGGCTGAGTTTGGGGTATATATGATTTCTTATGAAAATGAATGTCATGAGGACTTAATGAACACTTGGGATAAGTAACATTTATGAAATATTTAGAATAATGGTAATGTTTGGTATACTATGGGATGGAACAGTTCGTTGAATAATTTCAATTGCCTCTGAACTCTGTTTTAACCTTCTGGGGTTAATTAATCATCCACACTAGTAAATTCTAAAGGCATGAGAGGAGGATTTTAAGATAGTTTATTTTACTAAGTTAAAGGTAATTTATAATACTGTGAAAAGTGTGAAGAAGATTATAATTTGGTAATAATATATATGATTTGAACCATAAAATAACAGAAGAGAGAGAGAGCTTTCCCTGAATGAGGGATACCTGTTGCTAGTCAATTGTACTAATCTTAGATTACTTTTACGGGATAGAAGTAAATTGAGGTATTATCAAATGTTGTCATTTACATTTCATTTTTAGTATGCTTTAATAAACAACAAGTTGGTATTTGAAACTAAATTAATGCAATGAGCTGCAGTAATCAGAGGAAGGCACAATCTAATGCGAAACAGCTATTACCTAGATCATTTATTTAGTAATGAGATCAGGAAGATAGGAGCAATAAAGAAGCAAGGGACAGTCTCAAAAATAAATAAGGGATGGCAATTGGATGATAAATTACCAATATTACCTAAGTGATTGTTTAGGTAGGTGGTAATATTGACACATGGGCAAAACATGTGTCAAAAGGGGGATGGTAGGAGATGATAAGGAGATGGTAGGATTAAATAATAAATATATACGAAGGAGAGGACAAAATACTTGTAAAAAAAAATTGAGAGCTGAACATGTGTGAAGATAGTTTATTAACCACACCCGTATGTCAGAGGTTTTGTGCCCCACAGGTGAACTAAAGGAGAAGGTGACCCACTCTATCTAACCAGGTGACTAGTGAGCATCCAGTCCCTAAAAAAGAAAAACTGGAAGCAGGCCTGTTGGGAAGGACCCTATCAGGTTATATTGGTCACTGCCTTTGCCATTAGAATAGCTGAGAGAGCCACTTGGGTCAACGTTACCCACTGCAAAAAGGTAGGCCCACATACCAACACCGTTGAACACACACAGAGTTAAAGAGAAGAACAGGAACCAATAGGGTCTGGAGGTAAACTCTGTTAACGAAGATCCCCTACCCCGACCTATCATCATTGTGGGGTGTTTATAGAGGTGTGAGTATGGGGTAGTACCAAGCAGAAAGACTGAGGACAGGAGAGGGTTGGCGGTTTTTGGGAATATGGATAACTTGGGTTGCATCATAGTCTCGGTAATGGTCTTGATATGTAAAGATCCACCACCAATTATGCTATGCCCTTACCATTGTTAAGAAGTGAAAGAGAAGAGAAGCGACCCGACATACTGACCGTCAAGGACGAGTGGCCTACAAAATGGGAGTCAGAGAAGGGCAGACTGTCAGATTCAAAATAAGGGTTGGGGACGTAGCCAATGGGTGGGGTACATGTCAATAAACAAATTGGGATTATAAAATCCTATTATATTCATGTTTGGACCCCACGGCGGATTGTTCCTAGACTCAAGTGTTTAAATACACTTGGGGATGGGGATATGAGACCGAGGGGGACTGAACATCCAGATGGGGGGTAAAGAGAAACAAAGACATCACCAATTATCAATTGGAGACTTAAGTTCGGAAGCACAGGAGAGAATTCTGAACCTTACAGCCCCTGTAACCGATGTGTGGTGGGCGTGTGCCAGTAAAGGCAGTGTAAGGCAGAGAATTCCAAAAGGGTGGCTAGATACATGCGCCCTGGTTCTACTGGTTCAACTAGTTAGAATTAGTCAACAGGAACCAAGGATTAAACAGATGTAGGAGGAGTTTTAACAAGAAGGAGAATAGCCCTATTTAGATGGATGCGATTGGGCTACCAAGGGGGGTATCGGATGGATACCGAGCTATGAAACAATTAGGGGAAGGGCTTGCTACCACGTTCTTTTG
This sequence comes from Coregonus lavaretus, assembly GCF_964263955.1. Classification (NCBI taxonomy): domain Eukaryota; kingdom Metazoa; phylum Chordata; class Actinopteri; order Salmoniformes; family Salmonidae; genus Coregonus; species Coregonus lavaretus. The sequence goes on along the minus strand of NC_140015.1, from coordinate 24,080,935 downwards.
GTGGGTGACAATAAACAAAATTGTGAATTGGATTAATTATATCTATTACGATCAACAACGATTAATTGGCTGGACTAGGGATGCAACAGAAGGGATCTATTGGACAATTATCCGCCATCTCACTCTTATGACTTAGTAAAAAGAGGTTGGCTCTAGATCAGGCAGAAAGGGGTGGTGTCTATAGAATGGTAAGCCATTGTTGTACGTTTATCCCTAACGATGCTGGTCCTGACGGGAGTGTCTCTGGGGCCCTGGTTGGTTTGGATGGACTGTCGGCTGGGATGAGGAGCATGGCTGGAATGGAGGGAAACGGACTGTTCTCCTGGTTAGGTGATTGGTTTGGTGGGTACTCTGTTATGGTGGTTACTGGATTTCTGACCCTAGTAGTTTATGTTTCTAATATTAATGTGCTGTACTGCCTGTGTAATTCCTTGTCTGAGGAAGTCTGTTACAGATGTCGTGCATACGGCTGGTATGATGCCCCTCCTAGGGGCTCAAGAAGGGGATGCAGACACTGAGATGGGGTTGACAAAGGATGACCCTTGGTTTGCTATTGGTGAAGTGGTGGAGTGACACCCTAGTGGGTGTCTAAAGGGGGCCAAAATGTATTAATCTTTGTGTTTTATTAATCTTGTGTTTTGTGTTCTATTAATCCTGTGTTTTATGCTTTATTAATCAAGTTAACCATTGTGAATGTTTGTCTTTCCTTATGTGAAGGTTTGAAGTTCCTGGGTGGCTGGTAGCCAACCTAGTACAAGTTGGGTGTAGATGGAAGGACTGAAGGCCTTTTTATTATCATTATTGCCTATTAATAAAAGTGTGATTCTTTTTGTTTGTATTGTATTTTAATGAGTGACACCCTCGTCAATAGGGGGATTCCTGAATTTCCCTGAAATGTCTTGTTTTGGGTTTTCTTGTTTTGGGTTCACACCCAGTGGGTGTGAAAAGGGGGATTGTGGGGATCTATTTTCTTATAACTAGATGTGATGCCTAGCTTAGAAAGAATACATTAATGATTAAACATAATAGGTTTGTACTGTACTGATATAAATTGTTTAACATAACAAGCTGTGATTCATGTGAGGAATGTTAGGGAGTAGGGTGAGACAGACTTGTGATTCTCACAGACACATACACACTGCCTCTTTGTTAAACCGCGCTCAAGGACGTGTACTGCAAAAGTGCTGACTTTCTGAACAAGTTGCAAAACAACTAGACACCTGGCAACAGTGAAGCGCCAAGGGGCTGGGACCAGCCTGTGCGCCAACGATAGGCTGAGTAAGTCTAAACCACGCTCAGTCTCTACTCTGATTGGCCAGCAGGGAGCGGGAACTAGTATTTAAAGAAGAAACCTATAACAAATTGCTCAGTTCTCTGAGTGCCCTGCGTGGTATTTCAGTGGACCCGTATATACCAACATCATATTTACCATTGAAGTGTTTGCATTAATTAAAATACTAGTATATCTTAGAAGTCGTGTTGACCTCTTTTGTTCCCAATACCATATTTGAATTGACGCAACTTAACACCATCCATGATATCCAAATGATAGTTTAAACGTATTGAAGGTATATAGTGTTTGTTTACATATACTTTGTTTGCAAACATTGGAGTAAAACAAGCTTATATTTTGGGGTCTGATGGGGTACGAGAGTTGAACTAAGCAAATTAGGCAATAAGTTATATTCTTCAAGGCTATCGTTACTTTATACATCCAAAAATGAATGTAGCAACTGCAGATTGCCCCTTTAAATGTTGTTTCAACACGTTTGCCCGAGTACTTAATTTGAGCTGTTGGAACAGGATCCGGCATGTCTCAGATTTGACTTTGTTCGTTCCGGCACATATTTCTGTATCCACGGACGAAGTGCTCGGAGCAGGTGCACTTTGCAGTGCAAGAACAAGGAAACGTATAACCCCTGGCTTGTCATGCAGAATTCAAAGATGGGCTGTACAACACGCAAAAAGGTAGGGAGTTTGGGTCTAGAAACGACTGGAGGGATTAAACTAGCTAGTGTTAGGTTCTATTTTCTAATAATTGGATTGATGGGATGACTAACTTAGAAAGAATGCATTCTTGACTGGGCTAATGTAGGCTGTGACACCTGGCAAGCTGTGATTGATGTGAATAGCTGTTTTAGGGGGTAAAGTGAGATAGGGATTGTGTCTCCAGATGCTGGAGTATACTGGTTCTTTGTGATCTGTGAACCTTCCTTGGACATAGGAATGGTGTCTAAGGGAGCTGGCTCTTCTCACTATAACAGGTTGTTATGATAAACTTGTGCCTGGCTGCAGTGTGCAACAAATGGAGCGCCGAGGAGATGGGACCAACCCCTGAACCAACGGATTGGCTGAGTAAAGTTTAAACCACACTCAGTCCTCTACTCTACTTGGCCAGCAGAGAGGTGGGAAACTCCCTCTGTCAGAGTATTTGAGTATTGAATCTGAAACAATGTTTTAGTTCTCTGGGGTGCCCTGCGAGGTATCTCAGAGAGCCCGTATATACGAAACATCATATTTACCATTGAAGGTTTTTGCATTAATTAAAATAACTAGTATATCTTAGAAGTCGTGTTGACCTCTTTTGTTCCTAATACCAGATTTGAATTGACGCGACTTTGACACTAGCAAAAGTGTGGGTGGAATGTACAGTAACATCCTCTGCCTCTGACATTTAAAAAACTAAGAGCCCTCAGAAAAAAGGTTTCTGAACATGCCCGAACCAAGGCGCATTTGGTGGCAGCAAGCATTGTAGACAAGGCTAAAGAAGACACCCAGTAACACTCTAAATGAAAAAGTAGACACAACTGCCAGAGTCTTCCCGAACAGCCGTAGAAGGAGACTAAACGTCACAGCCACAGGCCCGTTCATGGCCTTGCACAAGAAATTGACTGTTAAATGGATTTGACATGGGGAGAGTCATTGTGGAAGGGAAGGTAGGAAAATTGTTTTCCGTTACAAACTTGTTCTGTACTGTGAAGTTAATCGGAATATGTGCTTCATATTATCACATAGGCCTATATATTATCATATTTGGGTTCTGCTGTAGCCTATATTGATTTATTTTATTCGAAGTTATATTCGGATATTGTGATATTTGTTCTACTGCTACATTGATGTTTTGAAAATTATTTTATATTCGGGTCTTGTAAACCCCACAGATGAGTATGTGTGCATATGGCGGGTGTTCTGTAGTGACGTCTGAAATTGTTGCTGTACAACTGATGTGACTTGTGTAAACCCCGCAGCTACACTAAAGTATGTGGGCATACAACGTCTAAAATGCTTTGAATTAATCTGCACCTTGGAGAGTGCTGTCCATTTCACCATAGATAGTAGGCTACTTGGCGGTTTACTCTGTCTGCTGCGCTGCTACATTGTGTTTGGGACTTTTTTTTCTCAATGTGTTCCGGTACCTCAGAGTCCCCCCCCCCCCCCCCCCCCCCCCCCCCCACACACACCCCCGCTCACTATGTGTTCCGGGACCTCCCGATGTAGCTATGCGAATCCTGTTTATAAATTATTTCAGAATAGAAATGTAGACTTTTATTTTTAATGGCTGTGATTTTTGAATTATGTACAGTTGCATTGGACATGCCATGGGGACAAGGCAACACTGTTCATTAACGATATCAACCAAACCAGGAAATGTCCAAACACATGGAGAGCATCATGTCACGGTGAGACTATTAACCAGTTAAATGTAACTAAATGTAATCGAAAATGTCATCAACGTAATGCCCAAAAGTAATTATGTATCATGAGGGCCATAAAAAATAACCAGTAATGCTGCATACTCAAAGCAAGGTTAACATCTCACCTTTCTGGTAATTTTTTTAAATAAATTGCTGAGGTGTAGTCATTTTTGAGGACACAAGCTCAAGTACACAGTACAAATATGATACACATATGAAAATATGAAATATTTTATATGATGTATTTCCTATTCAACAAAACTGTATGACTATGGCTTGAAATGACATGCTTTCTAAATATAGTATAATGAAATTATAAAATGTATAATATAAGATTTCACCTTCCTTATAACTGTAAATTACATATTTGTATGTTTAGTGTTAGAGAAAATGTGCATATTTTTAAAAGGTCTCTCTTGATCAAAATGTCTGCCCCCATGGCTGTGAACATCTCACAGAGATGTAGCTTGGCTTCCTGAACTCGTTAGGAACTCGCCTTTCATCTTATATAAATCCTGGCCCTCTATGACAAACAGAATGTGTTCTTTTTATGTATAAAAAAAAAAAGCTATGAATTATTTTAAATGAATGGCTATAACTCGATCTCTGAATGTGCTACCATGATGAAACCACTCTCTCCTGCTTCGCTATGATGTAACGATTGCAGGCATGTGCATTGTCAGTGGCTGTGACATAGGGTTCAGGAGTTGATGGACAGTCGGTAGAGCGAATTAAATGGTTTCAGTTTTCACATCCTACATCACACAGGCTCAGAAAAAAAGACTACTGTGTCTGTGGGAACCAGGGCTTTCGCTCAATGCAAGCCATTTCGATCTACGGTGTACACAGATCGATTTATAAGCGAAAATGTCGGTCAGAACCGGTACCAGAACCACGCGGGTCACATAAACAGGGGACCTTACATCTAAGAGGTTTAATAACTGGGGCAGAAAGGAGAGTGTTGTTGGGCTACTTTACAAAGACAACAGAGGGCAGTGTTGACAAATAATCCAAGGTATTCATTCAATAAAGGCTGTTCAATAAAAGGATAAAGTTGGTGGATAGGCACTCTGTAAATCTACAACTTCGTAATTTTATATACTGATTATCCTGATTCAATAGTAAAGCTCCTAACTGAAGCCCACTTTTGTTACAGATCAGAGTTAACAAGGGAGCTCTTGGGCCGGTACATCTCAGACACCCTCAGCCACATTCACACAGTGAGGGAGTTCTGCGACAGGCATTCCAAATGGGCCCTTCAGAGGGAGACAGAACTGGAAATGATGAGGGACATCAAGGAGAGGGCAGACAGAATCGACCTTAAGTTCGACCATGTCCGTAACTCAGCGACCAAGGCCAAGGCGTTTGGGGAGTTCTTATGGAGCGTACTGACCCAGGTGACTGCAGACAGTAGGCGTGAGGAGCTGGAGAAGGAGCTGGGTGCTGTACTAAAGGACACTCTGGGAGGCCTGGAGAAGCTGGATTACTTCCTGGATGCTATGGAGTGTCTGGCAGTCACCTGTCTGTTCGTGTTTGAGGAGAACAGGTTCCTCTGTCTGCCTCTGGGGACGAGTACTGCCAGTGTTCAGGCTGTCATCATTGCTGCCAGAATAGCCTGCCCTCTCCTCATCCACTTTAAGAGGGATGCTAAGGTCTTCTTTATGCCCAGCCTGCTCAATGTAGAGGTGCTGGCCTTCCAGCTGGATAGATACATACAAATCAGCCAGCAGCTCTGTAAGAGGATGGAGAAAGGGTAAGTGGAGATCCCATCACAAATGCTTCAACATTAACTTATGTAATGTTCTTCATTGCCATTTTACAAACACTTGATGTCAATTTTTTTTTACTGTTAGATTACAGATCAGACCACAGCTTTAGAGTAAACTTGGGTAAGATCCCTCACACAGTTTTAATATCAGCATTTATTTTATATTAGCATAATTGTACTATTTTTGTCCTTTCTTCTCAGAAATGTAATTTGACAAGGTTCTTGGGCTTTTGTGATATAATTCAAAAGCCACATAATAATCTAATGAATATAATGTAATGTTGAAATTAATATTCATTGTTACAGTAGCTACATCAGTCAAATGCTGTTTTGGAAAAAGAAGAATGACATCCCTGTGGTCAACCTTGGTGATGTGAGGGAAGAGTCCATACAAAATATGCTGGATCATTTGAATCAGCTGAGTGAGATCAGGTGAGATTAGTTTGGTTGTTCTCTTTAAACTGCTGTTGATATTTTTATTTGATTGGTATACAGTAAATAGATGTTGAATCTGTGTCCCCTCTGTCAGGATGGACCAGCACCTCAGATTGACGTTCCTGTTCCAAGAGGCTGCTCAGTGCTTCATTGGCCGGTTCAGCCAGCGCCGACCCAGGATGGAGCAGTTTCTGACCAAGCTGGAGGAGAGTGCTGTGCAGCTGGACAGGATGAAGCTGGGGGCTAAGATCTCCAGTGTGGCAGGCAGCTCAGTGGGGGTGGCTGGAGGGATCCTATCCATTGTGGGCTTAGCTCTGACCCCTGTCACTGCTGGGGTGTCACTGGCTCTCACCATTGCAGGGGTCAGCCTGGGGGTCACCATTGGGGTCAACAGTTTAACCACTGGCATCACAGAGATGAACGTCAATGGCATCCATGAGAAGAAAGCCAGTGAATTCTTCCAGAGTTTCATGGAGGACGTGGAGAGTCTCCAGGAGTGTCTGGAGGATGTGGCCAGTAATAAGAAGCCCATCTTGGGGCAGAGAGGGGTGGACGACGTGCTAGAAGCAGGGAAGGTGATTGCCAGAGCTGGGGCCATCGTAAAAGGCATCGACTCCATAGTGGACTGTGCCTCGGCTCTGAGTGTGAAGGCCCTTGCAAAGGAAGATCTGATCGCAAGCGCTGGTAAGTTGGCGCTCCAGGAAGGCAAAGCAGCACGAAACCTGCCCAAGCTAGCAGGGGACATCCCGGACATTGGACAGGTGGCCAAAGGCACCCCACTCGCCCTCTCCAGCTCAGCGCGGGCTGGTTTCATCACCCTCAACGCCCTCTTCATTGGCCTGGATGTTTTCTTCATCTGTAAAGACAGTGTGAGCCTGGCCAAAGGCAGCAAGAGTGAGATCTCCCAGCTCATCCGTGCCAGAGTGGCATTGTGGCGCACAGAGCTGGACTCCTGGCAGAGGATTCATGACTCGCTTTGTAGAGGAATTTGGAAGTTCAGGAAGTGCCAGAGAATCCTGGAGCAGCCTTTTTACCCTCCTGGAGGAGAATCTGAAAGAGAGAAAAAATTGATGTGTATGACACAGTAGGACAACATCAATGACTTACCAGTTTGAAGTTAGGGCCTCTCAAACATACTGAACAGTTGCACATACTGTACATTGCCTATCTGTCAGTAATTTTGATTATGCATTTCACTTGATTCTCCTTTATTTTTTCATAATTGAATGAAATAAATAAAAATGAAGGCAATTTAATGAAATGTATCCAGCTTAGCACTTATTCAGAGTAGTCTGTTTAATGTCATGGCCTTTTTCCAAGGATGTGTTCAGTCAAAATACTAAAAGTGAAATGTAATAATGTTTCTATGATTGTGCTGCTGACATGTACCTTCATGCACAGAAGACTCATCTTCCTCACTTTACCAGAAGTTGGAAGACGTCTTGCTAACAGGCAATGAAACATGTTAGTGCAATTTATTCTGATGTTGACTTGTGTGAAAAGTTTTCTATGAGACGTTATGAAATGGAAAGGGACTGATCATGTCTGGCCTTATTTGTGTTAATAATAGTAGGCCTAGTTTCTAGTGTTCTGAAATACCTTGACAATTTAATACCAGACATCAGCGTGAAGCAGTCTGTAGTCATATAACTTATTGTAATGGTGATTCTAAATCATCCTAAAACATGTGAGTTCCCTATATGTAATCCTATATGTACAGAAAGTGTAAAATCCCTTGCCCATATAATTTATCTCTGGACTTTTCTAAATGTTGCATACAAGGAAACAAAAACAGAAGGACTCACATAGGACATCCTGAGAGGCAATATCTTTTTACAGCCAGTGTCTTGCCCTTTCCCCAGTGTAGCCTTGGCAACAGTCAAGTGTGGTAATGGCAGCAATACACACACACTGTAACTTTGATAATCAGAGCTATTTTCAGAACTATTAGGGATTGCGGCTATAATGATTCATATTCACATTAATAACAGAACATCATGCAAATTGATCAGACATTCAAAACATGCAGAATGATGGGAATACAGAGTTGTACTGCATGCAGATAAGTTCTATCAAACAGTAACATGGTTCTATCAAACTGTAACGAGTCAGTAATGATACATTTCCATCCAGTTCAGACTCAGAGATATGTAAAACTCTGATGATACAGTGTTTGTCTTTGGACATCATGGTCGGCCCTATCCTTTTGGGGGGCCTTAAGATTTGGTTGGGCCCCACCCCCACCTCGCAGGTAAAACATTTTAGTGGCCCCCCTCTTGTGGCTGAGAGAAAAACAAAAGTTTTAAAATAAATTACTTGCAATTCTACACATTAGTATAGTAGAGAAAATGTTGCATTTTTAACGCAAGCTTTGTGCAATTCTAAACATATTGCCATGGGGCGGAGAGCAGTTTAGCAATTTTATAACATATGCAATTCTACTAATTTTGCCATGGGGCAGAGAGAACAAATGTGCAGTTTTACAGCAAATTTCCTTCAATTCTTTCCAATTTGCCATGGGGTGCAGAGAAATGTTTGACGTTTTAAAGCTAATTTCCTGCAATTCTACACATTTTGCCAAGACTTATGCCATGTTAATGATATCTGAGTGAGAGTGACTAACAAAATCAATGAGGGCCCCATGGAGGTCAGGGCCTCTTGGTATTCGGCCATGATTACTACAAGTTAAGAAAGCTGGCTAGCCTAATTTACCAACCAAAAAATTGTCAGCTGACATGGCTAATTTGATTGACAGTCAGTGACTGACATTAGAAAACCGCTGCTGATGCACAACCAAATCTCCAAATTGCACCGTGTCAAACACCCCCTCCGCCCAGGATAGCGTTGCCCACAGCACTCTTCCCCGCCTCTCTCCGATAAGGATTATTCGCAACCCTGAGACTACAGAGAGGGACTGCTTGGCCGAAATGAACAAACAGAATAACATAATTCTATTAAACAACCTTTTCTCACAGTATGTATTATAGCTGTGAATGAAAATCACTTATGAGATCATTACAATCATTGTATTGAGAGACTGTCAGGACAGTTTATCTGACTGCAGTGTGTTTTCACTTCCTGTTTCTAGTTTTGCCAGGATAGATCAAAAGATGACCTGGTTGAGAATCTGAGCTTCCAGTGTTCCATTTCCACCATGACCTCATCTGAATCCACTGTTTATCATACTTGTATGATATGGCAACACACAACCAGTGCCTTCAAAAATACTCCACTTTCATCAGAACTGAATGTATACAGTAGCTGTTTTCGCCAGTCCTCTCCCCTCCCATCTTGGGAAGTCTTGTCTGAATGGCTTACGGTCTATAGCCATACCCTACTAATCAATCTTTACTGTCCGAGGGATCTAAAGTTCACAGTGGAATTCCCTGAATGTTCCTCCAGCTAGACAACACTACTTTGGCAGGAAATAACAGTCTGGCTGTGTCACTGCCCCAAGCAATACTGTTTGGAAACAGCTTCTTTATTGTGCCTGAGGAAGACTCAACTTTCGGACACTGGCTCAGTACCTGATGAGTTGGGAGGGGTTGTTTCTGGACAGGGCCCTGGCGATAACGAAACACTCACTTATCAGTAGTAACACATCTCTGGCAAGCAAGATTGAACGTAAGAGCTCCCCTTTAGTAATGAATGAAGGTCATATTTGTCATTATGTGTGATTGTTGAAGGTCCTTCTCTAAAAACAACAGTCATTCTTTGGCAGATAAAAGCATCGACTGGAAGAACACCTTTACATTGGCTCAGCTTTGACCATGTGTTTGAGGAGCAGACGGGTGACATGCCTTGGTAGTAATCTGGGACATAGATCAGCAGTCTGACTGATGTAGCACTGCCCTCACCAACTACCCAGTAGCCATTCACTCAACCTGTATACAGAAACGTCAAGTATCTGTAAATATACCAGAATACTCAACTGCTATCAACCCTATATATACACTTCACAGATACCAAGCAGAATAGGAATCCTCATTACTCATTTTGATGACTCATGCCTGCTTAGTGTTTATTTTTTCAGTACGAAAATAATGATCTCTCCTTTTAGTAGGAGAAAATAAAAAATAAATGGAAACAAGAGCCAGTTTCACAGATCTTTATTTGAACGTAACGAGGGAGTCTTTTCTGTGTGGTGCAGGCCACCTGGTCACTGGTGCAATCGCCACACCTTAGGGTTCTGGTTCATCTAGAAAAACATGAGAGGAAGTAGAGAGAAAGGAGGGGGAGAGAAAAGGACATTAAATCAGTAAACATAAGTCATTCAGAATTTGGAAAACATATTGCACAAAAAGTCAACTATTAATCACATTACTTACAAACCATTAGACTGAGAATACAATCAAATATAAATCAAATTCAGAGACCACTACCCACACATTGTAATATATACAGTGAATTTAGAACGTATTCAGACCCCTTGAGTTTTCCCACTTTGTTACATTACAGCCTTATTCTAAAATGGATTGAATTGTTCTCCCCCCCCCCCTCATCTATCTACACACAAAACCCCATAATGACAAAGCAAAAACAGGTATTTTGAAAATGTTGCACTTAAAAAAAAAAAGGAAATATCACATTTACATAAGTATTCAGACCCTTCACTCAGTACTTTGTTGAAGCACCTTTGGCAGCAATTACAGCCTCGAGTCTTCTTGGGTATGACGCTACAAGCTTGGCACACTTGTATTTGGGGAGTTTCTCCCATTCTTCTCTGCAGATCCTGCACTGCTATTTTCAGGTCTCCAGAGATGTTTGATCGATTTCAAGTCCGGGCTCTGGCTGGGCCACTCAAGGACATTGGCATTGTGGGGTATTGTGTGAGTCTAAAAAAATGTCATCCATTTTAGAATAAGGCTGTAACAAAATGTGGAAAAGGGGAATGGGTCTGAATACTTTCCTAATGCACTGTAAACACTGTACAGCTACCACCTAGTGTAAGGTGGCAGTCCTCACCTTCCTCCTCCTCGTCCTCTTCATCATCATCATCATCATCTTCATCATCTTCATCTGAGCTGAAGGTCCCGTCAGGCAAGCTATACACGCGGATCACTTGCTGTTGGCAAAAGCACACAAACACAAGATGATGATATTGACTCACACTCTAAGGAACACTAACATTTATAGGGCTCTGTGTGCAGACACGGTGTCAGACAATGGGGGAAATCAACTACAAGTTGCTCGGAGACAAGTACTAGTCTGGCAGCTCTCTACAGAAACAGTGAAGGGTATGCTCTGCTCCGTGGTCAAGCGTCACAGAGGCTCAGCAGTCCCGGGCTCACCTTGTTGGGGTCCTTGAGGATGAGGTACTTGCCCTCCTCCAGCTTGCGGCAGATGTCGATGACACAGCGCAGGATGCCCCAGGCGTTCTCCATGCTCAAGTTGATCTGGCTGGCAAACTCAGTGGGCTGGAACTGCTGGGTGCCCAGGACCACGTGGCGTGCCGAGTCCTTTGCGTGGTAACGAGACACGTACCTGGAGACATGGGAGGGAGGGGGATTTCACTGATGGAGGTTGGTTGAATTGTTTTACAACAGAGGATGTACCGAGCTATTCAATCAAATGTATTTATAAAGCCCTTTTTACATCAGCAGATGTCACAAAGTGCTTATACAGAAATCCAGCCTAAAACCCCAAACAGCAAGCAATGCAGATGTAGAATCAGGGTGGCTAGGAAAAACTCCCCAGAAAGGCAGGAACCTAGAGAGGAACCAGGCTCTGAGGGGTGGCCAGTCCTCTTCTGGCTGTGCCGGGTGAAGATAAGAGTACATGGCCATTAAGACCAGATTGTTCTTCAAGATGTTGAAACGTTCATAGAGGACCAGCAGGGTCAAATTCAACTGATAACCAAGTGAATTTGTAGACATTTGATGGGGGAAAACAGTTTGTGTACAGTATAGTTGCACTGTGTGTGTGTGTGTGTGTGTGTGTGTGTGTGTGTGTGGGGGGGGGGGGGGGGGGGGGGGGGGGGGGGTACTGACCCTAGCTTGAGGTACTCAGACCCAGCCAGCATAGCACAGCAGGTCCAGCGGGCCAGTTTGTAGCTGTTGTTCTTTAGCTCAGTGGCCAGAACAGCTCCTCTCTGAGAGTCCAGCTTCTGACGCCAGTCCACTCCATTACAGTGCTAAAGACAAGAACAAAACATTCAATAACACCATTAACCATTAGGGGGGAAGTTGACACTGCACGTCATCCCCAGTGATAGCATCAAATATCTAGTACTGTCCTCTTACCCTGGAGTCCCACTCATTAAGGGTCTTGACATTGATGAAGGACACCTCTCCGTTGGCCCCAGTCATCACTCCATCGTGCTCACAGCGTACAATCAGGTCAATGTCCTCCCCCAGCTTCCAGCGGCGGTACCTGAGACAGAAACACAGGTGAGTTTACAGGTCTACACAGCGACACCCCTCACCACTAACCCAGAGTATAGAGTCCTGTAGGACACAGATTACATGGATCCATTTAAAAACAGGAGTACCTAAAAAAAAAAAAAAAGACGACTTCTTAACATTTACATATTTTTACATTTTAGTCATTTAGCAGACGCTCTTAACCAGAGCGACTTACAGGAGCAATTAGGGTTAAGTGCCTTGCTCAAGGGCACATTAACGTCATTTAGCAGACGCTCTTAGCCAGAGCGACTCACAAATTGGTGCGTTCACCCTATAGCCAGTGGGATAACCACTTTACAATTTGGGGGGGGGGGGGGGGGGGGGGGGGTTAGAAGGAATACTTTATCCTATCCCAGGTATTCCTTAAAGAGGTGGGGTTTCAAATGTCTCCGGAAGGTGGTGAGATGTAAATGAAGTGACTGTGTATAGACGGTGTGACTGATCAGACGGTCTGCAGTACTGAGAGAGCAGCATGAGAGCAGGGGTCAGTACCCACCTGTAGGCAACTGAGGCCACCTCACTCTTGTCTATGTCCTCCTCTACAAATGGGTTGGGGTTAGGGAACTTGTGCCTCTCCCCACCCTGAGGGAAAAACAAAGACACATCATCATACTATAACTCTATGAACTTTAAAATAATTAACATCCAAATAAGATGTATTTTTACAATGGCATAAAAGCATGGACTTTTTATTTTTTTCACATCACATTGAAGGAATGGCACTAGACATGTCCATTGGTGTATAGTTGTGGTCTTACCATGCGCAGACACTGCTGGCTGAAGTTATGGTTGATGTAGGTAGCCTCCATAGCCAGGTTACGGGGCGAGTTGAAGGAGTTGCCCTCGTCCTGTGGTGGCTCATTGGCAGTTTCACTCACCGTCAACAGATCTGACATTAACATTTACAAATGGTTAGATGAGCCGAATGCACAAAAACCGAACGCACCCCTAAACATTGGCATTATGATGACAAGAATACTTAAATATTAGTGAGTTGGATATTAGGTATGACTACTGACTCACTAGTAAATAAGACGTCCTTGACCAGTCAGACGGACCAACAGTTGAATAGATTTACTTGAGAAAGCCTCACCAAAGTCAGAGTTGTCCCTCTTGTCAAAGAAGAGCTTGTTGCCCACTCTCTGCACAATGATGTCCCAGGAGTTGACTGAGCGCGTGCAGCACATCAGGGTGGCCAGAATGGCATCTGTGGCAAACACGTTGCCCTGGGTCTTAGCCAACTGCAGAGGAGGGTATAGGGAAGGATTTACATCAGAGCAGAGAATACACTCTACAGGGCAGTGGACATTGTAATAACCATGTTTTTGTTTCTGAAATGTGTGAAACCATTTGTTCTGAACAAGAATGTGCAGACAAAACAACAAAAGGACTGAATCAATAATATGTTGCTCTGGCTTATTGTACCTGGCACAGTGCTGTACATGTGTGGAATTGAGAGTGTGTACCTTGCGGATGACAGGGTCGTCAGTGGTGGTCACTGTGTGGAAGATCCTCTTGATGCTCTTGAGAGGCTTCTCGTTGCGAGTGGTGACGCGGTCAAAGGCCTTGTCGTAGTACTCCAACGCACCACAGCACTCACTGAGGGAGAAAGAAAATCTATTGACTTTACGTGGATATAATATTGTCCTCCATGAAGTGACGTTGAAGGCTAGCTCAGTGCTGCCCCCTCTCATGGAGTATATCAAGTTGAAGGCCGACAGAGGTACTGCAGGCTGCCATTAGCAACTAGATTATTCTTATAAAACTTTGTCCGTGTGTGATTTTAAAGTAATCGGTTCAAGGACATACATCTGGTGAAATAGAAGCCATTATTGGTACCATGAATGTTTTTTTGTTATATCCACAAATATTGACCACGAAGATCGCCATTTCCCCATTCACTTACCTGGTTAAATAAAGGTGAAATAAATAAAATAAAATTCACTGTAACGGGGATCCTGTTTTCTGGAAACAATGCCTGCAGTACTGCGGTCGGCCTTCAACTTGAAATCCTCAATGCGAGGGGGCAGTCGTTCTCCCCTGGATTGAGCACAGATGCAATAAGTCACTCACATGTCAGTGGGGTCCTCCACCTCCATGTATCTCATCTTCATCAGCCTGGGGAAGTCCATCTCCTCCTTCACCTCCCAGTCACTCCGGACCTCCACCGACGAGTCCCGGGGCTTCAACTGGGCCTTGAAATGAAAGGTATGAGGGGGGAAAGGAAAGGGGGTGAGGGGGGAAAGGAAAGGGGGGTGAGGGGGGAAAGGGGAGGGAGGAGAGACAGGCACGTATGGTAGCGTTAGCAGGTGTTTGGGAAGACTGTTGCCAGAAACTTTATACGACTACATCAGACGTTATCTGAGGAGTATCACAATATGGTTCAGATGTCAGAAGGTGCACTGATAAAACAGTCCACATTCATCGTTGATCTTCCCATACCTGGGATTTCTGGTCCCACTTCTGACGGACACCAAACTGCTTCTGGAACTTTTTCTGTAGACGCATGCGATCCCTGGACAGAGCCACATTAGATTAGACAGAGGTATAGAGAAAACCAGAGAACGACATGCGTTTTAGAAAGCCACATTAGCAGTGGATTGGTTAAACAACTGCATGCAGCTCACCTCTCCTTCTGCTTGGCACTCTTCGGCAGGGTCTGCATATTGAACTGGGTCAGGTTCCTGCGGTCCTTGTCCCTGCGCAGATTCCTCTGTAAAAACAGAAAAAAACATCATCCCGTTATAGAAAAGGTGACACAGAAAAGCCTTTTTGGGGTACTGTGTGTGTGTGTGTGTGTGGTCGAGCAGGTTAGTCTTGTACCTGAGCAAACCTCATGCGGTTCCTCTGGTAGGCAGTCTTCTGCGTCTTGGCAGTGTCCACCAGCTGGAAGCTCGTCTCGTCCTCCTCATGGAAGTAGGCATACTGACTACCACCCCCAAACTGAGATGAGTACTTGTCTGTCAAAACAATCAACCAAACGTCAAATTATGGCATCCATGGTCTGAAATACCTCAAAATCAATACTGAATATAGACATTTAGAATAGGCAAGATATTCTGGATAATGTTTACACCATATCATGTTATTATCATGAATCCTACAATACAATTTAACCCACTTGTGTATCTCTTGTCCTGGTAGGTTGCTCCAGTCCAATCAGCTACCTGCACAGATGGACAGAATAAAGTAGATCAGTCAGCCTAATGTCCTCCTCTTGAAGCAGGGCAAACTACTGTTCATAATTAAAAGTGTGAGGCAGCAGAGGAAGACCAACCTTTCCCAGACGGTCTCCTTTGCTGAAGGGCTGGTAGGGCATGTCCTTAAACTTCTCAGGGACAGCACAGGGACCCCATCCAGAGGGATTGTCCTGGATCTCAGGGGCGTGGAACTTCGCCATGGTCTGAGGTTAGGGCAGATGTTGTAAACATGTCAAACGAAACGCAGATTTGAACAATATCTAGTAACCTTATACTATGTATGTTAGATTGAGATTAAGTGTACATACGAGGGCAAGTGGATTATAAGATTAGTAAACTAGGCCTCAGGGTCTCAGACAATATCAATGAACAGCACTGTTTTCACTCAGCAATGCACTAACATTAGATAGGCATTTCAGTTTGCGCAGTGGCCTAGTCATCACGGACCCAGGAGACATTACCATTGGATTGCTAAGAAACTGCCATCGATATACTATTTACATATTGTATACGTAATCATCATGCAGCGAATGCACTGTGTAAACTATAGCTAACGTCGTTATCTACAATCCCCTGGCCTAAACTCGCTAACGTTAGCCAGCTAGCATTATATTAGCAGGTGACCTAGTTAGTTAGCTAACAAAAAATGTCACAACACACAAATGTAGTAAGGGGACATTAATCGGGGACATCAATGAGTGAGCGTAACTACGTTCTGTTCCCATACGGACACTATAGCAAACTAACCAGCATGCTTGCTAGCACGTTAGCCAGGTGGCAGATAGCAAGTTGCTAACGGCGGTGGCAGTAACGTCCTCTCGAGTACATCTCACATTATGTTTACCCTAAACATAATTGTAAACATGACATTTTCATACATCTTTATATGTCTTATTGGAATCTCACCTTGAATATTGGGACGACCAAACGGCAGCTTTTATTCGGCCAAACCGCCGAGTCACAATTTTCTTCTAAAAGCGCCTTAGAAAAAGGAAGTCGTAAAGAGCGCTTTTCCGGCAGACTAGACGCTTTGTTGCATATTGCTGCGTGTCACAGGTCGGAGTGTGAATTGCAGATTTTGTTCTTCCTAGGGTCCACACAAAACATGACATAATACAGAACATCAATAGACAAGAACGGCTCAAGGACTGAACTACACACATTTAAAATAAGAACAATAGAACAAAAAAAGGTCCTGCTGACAGTTACGCACATTACTGACAGTTACTCACACATCAGTACATATACACTACCTGTCAAAAGTTTTAGAACACCTACTCATTCAAGGGTTTTTCTTTATTTTTACTTATTTCTACATTGTAGAATAATAGTGAAGACATCAAAACTATGAAATAACACATATGGAATCATGTAGTAACCAAAAAAGTGTTAAACAAATCAAAACATATGTGAGATTCTTCAAATAGCCACCTTTTGCTTTGATGACAGCTTTGCACACTCTTGGCATTCTCTCAACCAGCTTCATGAGGTAGTCACCTGGAATGCATTTCAATTAACAGGTGTGCCTTCTTAAAAGTTAATTTGTGGAATTTCTTTCCTTCTTAATGCGTTTGAGCCAATCAGTTGTGTTGTGACAAGGTAGGTACAGAAGATAGCCCTATTTGGTAAAAGTCCATATTATGGCAAGAACAGCTCAATTAAGCAAAGAGAAACGACAGTTCATCATTACTTTAAGACATGAAGGTCAGTCAATTCGGAACATTTCAAGAACTTTGAAAGTTTCTTTAAGTGCAGTCTCAAAAACCATCAAGTGCTATGATGAAACTGGCTCTCATAAGGACCGCCACAGGAATGGAAGACCCAGAGTTACCTCTGCTGCAGAGGATAAGTTCATTAGAGTTACCAGCCTCAGAAATTGCAGCCCAAATAAATGCTTCACAGAGTTCAAGTAACAGACACATCTCAACATCAACTGTTACGAGGAAACTGTGTGAATCAGGCCTTCATGGTCGAATTTCTGCAAAGAAACCACGACTAAAGGACACCAATAAGAAGAAGAGATTTGCTTGGGCCAAGAAACACGAGCAATGGACATTAGACCGGTGGAAATTTGTCCTTTGGTCTGGAGTCCAAATTTGAGATTTTTGGTTCCAACCGCCGTGTCTTTGTGAGACGCGGTGTAGGTGAACAGATGATCTCTGCATGTGTAGTTCCCACCATAAAGCATGGAGGAGGAGGTGTAATGGTGTGGGGGTGCTTTGCTGGTGACACTGTCTGTGATTTATTTAGAATTCAAGGCACACTTAACCAGCATGGCTACCACAGCATTCTGCAGCGATACGCCATCCCATCTGGTTTGGGCTTAGTTGGACTATCATTTGTTTTTCAACAGGACAATGACCCAACACACCTCCAGGCTGTGTAAGGGATATTTTACCAAGAAGGAGAGTGATGGAGTGCTGCATCAGATGACCTGGCCTCCACAATCCCCCGACCTCAACCCAATTGAAATGGTTTGGGATGAGTCGGACGGCAGATTGAAGGAAATGCAGCCAACAAGTGCTCAGCATATGTGGGAACCCCTTCAAGACTGTTGGAAAAGCATTCCAGGTGAAGCTGGTTGAGAGAATGCCAAGAGTGTGCAAAGCTGTCATCAAGGCAAAGGGTGGTTATTTAAAATATATTTTGATTTGTTTAACACTTTTTTATTTACTACATGATTCCATATGTGTTATTTCATAGTTTTGATGTGTTCACCATTATTCTACAACAACTTTTGCCTGGTAGTGTATATATACAGTGCATTCTGAAAGTTTTCAGACCCCTTGACATTTTCCACATTTAATACGTTATAGCCTTATTCTAAAATTGATTAATTCGCCCCCCCCCCTTGGCTGTGTGCTTAGGGTCATTGTCCTGTTGGTAGGTGAACCTTTGCCCCAGTCTGAGGTCCTGAGCACTCTGGAGCAGGATTTCATCAAGGATCTCTCTGTATTTGCTCCGTTCATCTTTCCCTCGATCCTGACTAGTCTCCCTGCCACTGAAAAACATCCCCACAGCATGATGCTGCCACCACCATGCTTCACGGTAGGGATGGTGCTAGGTTTCCTCCAGACGTGACGCTTGGGATTCAGGCCAAAGAGATCAATATTGTTTTTATCAGAACAGAGAATCTTGTTTCTCAAGGTCTGAGAGTCTTTAGGTGCCTTTTGGCAAACTCCAAGTGGGCTGTCATGTTTCTTTTACTGAGCAGTGGCTTCCGTCTGGCCACTCTTCCATAAAGGCTTGATTGGTGTAGTGCTGCAGAGATGGTTGTCCTTCTGGAAGTTTCTCCCATCTCCACAGAGGAACTCTAGAGCTCTGACAGAGTGACATTTACATTTACATTTACATTACATTTACGTCATTTAGCAGACGCTCTTATCCAGAGCGACTTACAAATTGGTGCATTCACCCTATAGCCAGTGGGATAACCACTTTACAATTTTATTTATTATTTTTTTTAATTTTTTTTTTTTGGGGGGGGGGGGGGTAGAAGGATTACTTTATCCTATCCCAGGTATTCCTTAAAGAGGTGGGGTTTCAAATGTCTCCGGAAGGTGGTGAGTGACTCCGCTGTCCTGGCGTCGTGAGGGAGCTTGTTCCACCATTGGGGTGCCAGAGCAGCGAACAGTTTTGACTGGGCTCAGCGGGAACTATGCTTCCGCAGAGGAAGGGGAGCCAGCAGGCCAGAGGTGGATGAACGCAATGCCCTCGTTTGGGTGTAGGGACTGATCAGAGCATGAAGGTACGGAGGTGCCGTTCCCCTCACTGCTCCATAGGCAAGCACCATGGTCTTGTAACGGATGCGAGCTTCAACTGGAAGCCAGTGGAGTGTGCGGAGGAAGGGGGTGACGTGAGAGAACTTGGGAAGGTTGAACACCAGACGGGCTGCGGCATTCTGGATGAGTTGTAGGGGTTTAATGGCACAGGCAGGGAGCCCAGCCAACAGCGAGTTGCAGTAATCCAGACGGGAGATGACAAGTGCCTGGATTAGGACCTGTGCCGCTTCCTGTGTAAGGCAGGGTCGTACTCTCCGAATGTTGTAGAGCATGAACCTGCAGGATCGGGTCACCGCCTTGATGTTAGCGGAGAACGACAGGGTGTTGTCCAGGGTCACGCCAAGGCTCTTCGCACTCTGGGAGGAGGACACAACGGAGTTGTCAACCGTGATGGCGAGATCATGGAACGGGCAGTCCTTCCCCGGGAGGAAGAGCAGCTCCGTCTTGCCAGGGTTCAGCTTGAGGTGGTGATCCGTCATCCATACTGATATGTCTGCCAGACATGCAGAGATGCGATTCGCCACCTGGTTATCAGAAGGGGGAAAGGAGAAGATTAGTTGTGTATCGTCAGCGTAGCAATGATAGGAGAGGCCATGTGAGGATATGACAGAGCCAAGTGACTTGGTGTATAGGGAGAAAAGGAGAGGGCCTAGAACTGAGCCCTGGGGGACACCAGTGGTGAGAGCACGTGGTGCGGAGACAGCTTCTCGCCACGCCACTTGGTAGGAGCGACCGGTCAGGTAGGACGCAATCCAGGAGTGAGCCGCGCCGGAGATGCCCAGCTCGGAGAGGGTGGAGAGGAGGATCTGATGGTTCACAGTATCAAAGGCAGCAGACAGGTCTAGAAGGACAAGAGCAGAGGAGAGAGAGTTAGCTTTAGCAGTGCGGAGAGCCTCCGTGACACAGAGAAGAGCAGTCTCAGTTGAATGACCAGTCCTGAAACCTGACTGGTTTGGATCAAGAAGGTCATTCTGAGAGAGATAGCAAGAGAGTTGGCTAAAGACGGCACGCTCAATAGTTTTGGAAAGAAAAGAAAGAAGGGATACTGGTCTGTAGTTGTTGACATCAGTGGGATCGAGTGTTGGTTTTTTGAGAAGGGGTGCAACTCTCGCTCTCTTGAAGACGGAAGGGACATAGCCAGCGGTCAAGGATGAGTTGATCAGCGAGGTGAGGTAGGGGAGAAGGTCACCGGAGATGGTCTGGAGAAGAGAGGAGGGGATGGGGTCAAGCGGGCAGGTTGTTGGGCGGCCTGCAGTCACTAGTCGCAAGATTTTATCTGGAGAGAGAGGGGAGAAAGCCATTGGGTTCTTGGTCACCTACCTGACCAAGGCAATTCTCCCCCGATTGCTAAGTTCACCTTTTCATGGCCGCAGAGGGTTCTCATGGGAGTGTTAGGGTAGGTGTCTAGGTGTTTCCGTTGGTGCAACCACGGTGGAAAGTCCAGGCACTACCTCCACTGTGCGCATTCCCCCTGAGTACCTCGAATTGGCGCACGCGTTTTCCAAAATGCAGGCGACCAAATTACCACCTCATCGGGCGGGGGATTGCGCGATATACCTCTGGGTAGACGCTGTGCCTCCCAGGAGTCATGTGTATCCCCTGTCGCAGGCTGAAATGGAGGCTATGGAGACATACGTCTCCGAGTCCCTGCGCCAGGGGTTCATACGTCCCTCCACTTCACCCGCCTCCTCAAGTTTTTTTTTAGTGAAGAAGAAAGACAGAGGTCTGCGCCCTTGCATTGATTGCCGAGCACTGAACAAGGGGACAATACGTTACAGTTATCCTCTACCCCTCATTCCATCTGTGATCGAGTCAATGCATGGGGCGTGCTTCTTCACAAAATTAGATCTCCGGAGTGCGTACAACCTGGTGTGTGTCCGAAAGGGGGACAAGTGGAAGACAGCATTCAGCACAACCACGGGGCATTACTAATACCTGGTGATGCCTTACGGTTTGATGAATGCTCCATCCATCTTCCAGTCCTTTGTGAACGAGATGTTTTGGGACATGCTTGGTCGTGGGGTAGTGGTCTACATCGATGACACTCTGGTGTATTCCGCTACACACACCGAGCATGTGTCCCTGGTTTGCAAAGTGCTGGCCCGACTGTTGGAACATGACCTTAATGCGAAGGCAGAAAAGTGTCTGCTTTTCCAACAGTCCGTCTCCTTCCTCGGATACCGCATGACCACCTCAGGTGTGGAGATGGATGGAGATGGCATTTCAGCCGTGTGGAATTGGCCGACTCCAACCACGGTTAAGGAGGTGCAGCACTTTATTGGCTTTGCCAACTACTATCAGAGGTTTATCCGGGGCTTTGGCAAGGTCGCAGCTCCCATCACATCTCTGTTGAAGGGTGGGCGGTCCCGGCTCCGCTGGTCTGCTGAGGCTGACAGGGCCTTCAGTAACTTGAGGGTTCTGTTCACCTAAGCCCCGGTACTGGCCCATCCCGATCCATCACTACCGTTCATAGTGGAGGTGGATGCGTCCGAGGTAGGGATAGGCGCTGTCCTATCTCAACGCTCGGGCACGCCACCCAAGCTCCGCCCCTGTGCCTTCTTTTCCAAGAAGCTCATCCCGGTGGAGCAGAACTACGGCGTTGGTGATTGGGAGCTGTTGGCTGTTGTCCGAGCCCTGACCGTGTGGAGGCACTTGCTCGAGGGGGCGAAACACCCTTTCCTCGTCTGGACAGACCACCGTAACTTGGAGTACATCCGGGCAGCGAGGAGGCTGAACCCTCGCCAGGCCAGGTGCGCCCTATTCTTCACCCGGTTTGATTTTACACTATCTTACATCCCGGGTACGAAGAACGTGAAGGCAGACACACTGTCACGGCTGTACGACACAGAGGAGAGGCCCATAGACAACAACCCCATACTCCCGGCCTCCCGGATTGTGGCGCCGGTAGTATCTCTGCACAGAGCCATCTCCACCTCAGTGTCCAGCTGGGCTGCAGTCCGTTCCTTCTCTTGTCTGTGACCGTCTGATCTATTGGGCACACACGCCCCCCTCCTCTGGTCACACAGGTATCGGTCAGTGCGCTGCCTGACCGGAAAGTACTGGTGGCCTACCTTGGCTAAGGACGTGAGTGTCACGACTTCCTCTGAGGCTGCCTCCTCTCCTTGTTCGGGCAGGCTTCGGCGTTTGTCGTCACCGGCCTTCTAGCCACTGCCGCTCCTCATCTCATCATTCCATTTGTTTTGTCTTGTTTATTACACACACCTGGTTCATATCCCCTCATCAGTACCTGTATAAGTGTTCCATCTGCCCCCTTGTCTTTGTGTGTGATTGTTTATTGTGAGGATAGTGATGCTCGTTGGAGCGCCTTGTATTTTGTATCGCCGGGTTATTTTCCCCTTGTGCCTTGTTGGTTCAAGTGCTCCTGTTTTGGGCACTGGACTGTTTTGACGCTTTACTGCGTAACTCTTTATTCCGGAATAAATCCTGTTATTCTGTGATTTACCCTCCTGCGCCTGACTCCTTCCAATCACGCATCACATTACCAAAGTGAAAGTGAGGAATAAAAAGGGAGAGTATGTGGAGAGAGGGTTGGGGAGGTGTGTGTGAGTGTGGGTGGGTGATGGTGCATTTTAATTTTAGCTGATCACTGCAACTAACACACCTGACAAACTTAGTAATGTGTTACTGCTAGGCTGGAACAAAATGTTCACACATCTCCAAGACCAGGATTAAGAAGAAACCCTGGTTTACTGGTGACCAAGGAATGTGTTCAATTGCAGAGAACATAAGCCCTGAAGAGCAGGAGATGATCCAGCTGGCAGAGGCTGCAGAGAGGAGCGCAGGTAGGCCCATGTAGATTGCACTACCTGCATGAGGCAGCTTGATGTACAAGTACACTCCCTGGACAGCACACCAGTCTGTTGCAGGGCCTTGAATACTTTAAACATATGGCGCGTCGTCCCTACCACATCGTCATTATTTCTAGATAATGCACAGTGCGTCAGCGTATATTCCTTTAGACAAATAGTACGGGGTAGTAATGTAGGCTACAGCAGCACAGTTACTGTGGATTGAAACGCTTTTACTTCTCTTTTGAAGGCATTGAAGTGATCGGGGTTCTGGGAATTACACGGGAAAAAAAGATGTACAGCATCAGTTCTGAGGAGATAAAGAGGCCTACTGATGGGCCAGAAAACGTGAGCCTCAGCCCTCAGCAACTACCTGAGGGTATGTTATTAGTAGTCGTTTTGTCACCACACAGTGCTCATATCAATTGCCATTTTCACTGACACAGTTTTGCCTACTCTTTGATTGATATTATTTAATGTTCATTTTGTTATGCCAGTTCTTTTCAACTGGTCTTTCAAATGATATTTGTGATAGAAAAAAGGTGAAGGACAGGAGAAAGAGGCGAAGAGGCAGAAGACCAACGCTACAATGTTTAGCACATTGTGCGAAGATGGAGTGTAGGGATCTGGCTAAGGAGTTTATTAGGTTGATGTGCAAGTCTGCTTCAGCGGACGCAATCATTGGTGACATGGCCCCAGAGGAGAAAGTGGCAGTCAGGTATAACTGTCTATATCAGAAGCCAGTAATATTTGTGTGCCTCTCTCTGTGTGGTAAGGGTAGCAGCTGAATCAGTTTTTATGAGCGTAACATCAGGAGGGGGCAAGGATGACGCACACCTTTGGACCAGAGCTCCTACAAAGGATGTTTACATACAGTGCGTTCGGAAAGTATTCAGACCCCTTCCCTTTTTCCACATTTTGTTACGTTACAGCCTTATTCTAAAATGGATTTTTATTTTTTTGGGGGTGGATGGATCAGCTTAATATTGCAGATAGATTGTATCTTCTATCAATGTAATTGTCTGCATCACTTCCAATCCCCCATGTTTTTTATATATATATACTCCCCTTTATTGCTTTTCAACCCCGCCATCCTTTCCCTACTTGTGAACAACTGTCACGCGTGCTGTAGGTGGGTGTAGTGGTGGAATCAAACGCAGAACACCGAAGGATAGTCCAACAGACTTTAGTCAATCTCCAAACAGGAAAATATGACACGACTTGCCCGAAGGCAAAAATTACGCACGAAGGCGAATAAACAAAAAGCGCACTAACAGGTGCGTAACACTCCAACGCAGTGGAGGAAAGCTCAACCGAGCGAAATAGCGAACATAAGCCCAACACACGACAGACCAAAATCAATAACACACAACACTAGACAAACACAACGAGAACTAAATAGGACACTAATTACGCTAAACGAGAACAGGTGTCACAACAATCAGACAAAAGCAAACGAACATGAAACATACAACGGTGGCAGCTAGTATTCCGGAGACAACGAACGCCGAAGCCTGCCCGAACAAGGGAGCGAGGCAGCCTCGGCCGAAACCGTGACAGTACCCCCCCCTTGACGCGCGGCTCCAGACGTGCGCCGACTCCGGCCTCCTCGCTGCCCGGATGTACTCCAGGTTACGGTGGTCCGTCAAAATGAGGAAAGGGTGTTGAGCCCCCTCAAGCCAGTGCCTCCACACCTTTAGGGCCTGTACCACGGCTAACAGCTCCCTGTCCCCTACGTCATAGTTTCGCTCCGCCGGACTGAGCTTCTTGGAATAAAAGGCACAGGGGCGGAGTTTAGGTGGCGCGCCTGACCGTTGTGAAAGCACGGCTCCTATACCGGCCTCAGACGCGTCCACCTCTACCTGAAATGGTAAAGAGGGATCCGGATGCGCCAGCACCGGAGCCGAGGTAAACAGGTCCTTCAGCCTCCCAAACGCCCTGTCCGCCCCGGCAGACCACTGCAGACGCACCGGACCCCCCTTCAAGAGAGACGTGATGGGAGCTGCCACCTGTCCAAAACCCCGGATAAACCTCCGGTAGTAATTCGCAAACCCCAAAAACTGCTGCACCTCCTTCACAGTGGTTGGTGTTTGCCAATTACGCACGGCTGACACCCGGTCTACCTCCATCTTCACCCCTGACGCAGACAACTGATACCCCAAAAAGGAGACCGACTCCTGGAAAAAAAGACACTTCTCTGCCTTAACATACAGGTCGTGCTCCACCAGCCTCCGCAACACTCTGCGCACCAGGGCCACATGCTCGACACGGGTAGGCGAGTACACGAGAATGTCATCTATGTACACAACGACCCCCTGCCCCTGCATGTCCCTGAAGATCTCATCCACGAATGATTGGAAAACTGACGGAGCGTTCATCAACCCGTATGGCATGACAAGATACTCGTAATGGCCCGAGGTGGT
Organism: Coregonus lavaretus; assembly: GCF_964263955.1. NCBI lineage: Eukaryota > Metazoa > Chordata > Actinopteri > Salmoniformes > Salmonidae > Coregonus > Coregonus lavaretus. Next base: position 24,055,419 of record NC_140015.1, on the reverse strand, counting down.
ACTAAAGGCTGTCTTCCATTCATCGCCCTCCCTGATGCGCACCAAGTTGTACGCGCTCCTGAGATCTAATTTAGTGAAGAAACGCGCCCCATGCAAGGACTCAGTCATGGTCGCAATCAGCGGGAGTGGATAACTGTACTTCACCGTGATCTGATTGAGACCACGGTAATCGATGCACGGGCGTAAACCCCCATCCTTCTTCTTCACAAAAAAGAAACTTGAGGATGCAGGGGAAGTGGAAGGCCGTATGTATCCTTGTCTCAGAGATTTGTCTATGTAAGTCTCCATAGCTTTCTTCTCCTCCTGAGACAGAGGATACACATGGCTCCGTGGGAGCGCAGCTCCTGCCTGGAGGTCTATCGCACAATCTCCCTGCCTATGGGGTGGCAACCGCGTCGCCCTCGACTTACTAAACGCGATGGCCAAATCCCCATACTCAGGGGGAACGTGCAATGCGGGCACCTGGTTTGGACTCTCCACCGAGGTAGCCCCTACGGAAACGCCCAAACATCGACCCACACACTGGGCAGACCACTCCATCAGAGCCCTCTCCTGCCACGAAATAAATGGGTTATGGGTACTCAACCAGGGCATGCCCAGCACCACCGGATACGCAGGCGAGTCAATCAGAAATAGCTGAATCATCTCCTGATGACCCCCCTGCGCACACATCCTAAGTGGCGCAGTGACCTCCCTGATCAAGCCCGCACCCAACGGACGGCTATCTAGGGCATGAACAGGGAAAGGGACATCAACAGGAAGAAGGGGAATCCCTAAGGCTAAAGAAAACTTCTTATCAACAAAATTCCCAGCTGCGCCTGAATCTACCAGCGCCTTATGCTGGGAATGAGGTGCTACCTGTGGAAAACTCACAGGTATACAGAAATGTGCAACAGAGAGCTCTGGGTGAGTGGGGCGCCTACTCACCTGGAAGGAATCCCCAGTGCGGGACCCGTCGTCCTCTCCCCTAGGAAGCCATCCCCAGCACCTAGCCGCGGTGTGTCCTCCCCGACCACAGTTGGTGCAGGAGATGGACCCCCTAGTAAGCCGACCCCTCCTCTCTCTAGCGCCAACGCCCCCGAGCTCCATGGGGCACGGCTCGGAGGCGCTGGAGGGTGAAATGGACGGACCCCCCTCGGGACGTCCGCGGGTAGCTAGCAGGTTATCCAGCCTGATGGACATGTGTCGACCAACTGGTCGAACGAGAGGCTGGTGTCCCTACAGGCCAGCTCCCGACGGACGTCCTCTCGTAGACTACATCTGTAGTGATCGACGAGAGCCCGATCATTCCACCCTGCATCTGCCGCTAGAGTACGGAATTCGAGGGCGAACTCCTGGGCACTCCTCCTCCCCTGCCGGAGGAAGACCAGACGCTCCCCCGCCGCTTTCCCCTCCGGGGGATGGTCAAACACCGCCCTGAAGCGGCGGGAGAACTCGTCGTACGTGATGGTGTCCGCGTCGATCCTCCTCCACTCCGCGTTGGCCCATTCCAATGCCTTCCCGGAAAGGCAGGAGATCAGGGCGGACACGCTCTCATGTCCCGAGGGCGCCGGGTGCACGGTGGCCAGGTACAGCTCCACCTGGAGAAGGAATCCCTGACACCCGGCCGCGGTCCCATCGTAGGCCCTCGGGAGCGAGAGTCGGACTCCTCGGGGTTCCGGTGCGGGAATGGGCGGACTGGCCGATGGTGCTGGCAGGGAGGGTGGCGGTGGAGGCGTTCCCCAGCCTCGGATGGTGGTGATCACCTCCTGCAGTGCGGTCCCCATCTGCAGGATCTGGTCCCGTTGTTCCCGGACCTGGTCCTCCAGCGTCGTCTGGGCTGCTGCGGCTCCTGCTGATTCCATTTATGGTGTGTTATTCTGTCACGCGTGCTGTAGGTGGGTGTAGTGGTGGAATCAAACGCAGAACACCGAAGGATAGTCCGACAGACTTTAGTCAATCTCCAAACAGGAAAATATGACACGACTTGCCCGAAGGCAAAAATTACGCACGAAGGCGAATAAACAAAAAGCGCACTAACAGGTGCGTAACACTCCAACGCAGTGGAGGAAAGCTCAACCGAGCGAAATAGCGAACATAAGCCCAACACACGACAGACCAAAATCAATAACACACAACACTAGACAAACACAACGAGAAACTTATAGGACACTAATTACGCTAAACGAGAACAGGTGTCACAACAAACAGACAAAAGCAAACGAACATGAAACATACAACGGTGGCAGCTAGTATTCCGGAGACAACGAACGCCGAAGCCTGCCCAAACAAGGGAGCGAGGCAGCCTCGGCTGAAACCGTGACAACAACAATGCCCAGGCCTCTACTTCCGGTCTATACTTACTATCTACACCTAATGGACACAGTTAATTTTACAATAATTCTATTATATATATATATATATATATATATATATATATATATATCTTTTTTTTTTTTTGCTCCTGAACTTCTTCTACTCTCAACCTCTCCGATCATTTTCATGATGTCCATCCGGTTTGCTTCTATATGCCATATCTTTCTAACTGTGCTCTTTCCCAAAAGCTCCCAACATACAACCTATATACTTATTATGGACACAGTATGCTTACATTATTAGCTATCTTTGTTATTATTTGTTGTTATTTGTTATTAGTCCCATCCTTCAACTCTATTCAATACCTCCCATCTATCTCTTAACACCATCCATATAGGATTTCTATTTGCCATATATATTTCAACCGTACTGTGATGTTTTACAAAAGTTCTGAACCTTTCTATTCTCATTGCTTCTACAGATTGTGAATTAAAAATAAACATTTTTGCTAAAAGTATTATTATATTATTGATCGATTGACTATGACTTTTCAGATCACCAAGTACTTCTATCAGCAAGGTTAGCTCCAGGTAAATATTGCAATCATTTAGCCATTCCTGGACCTGTGTCCAAAAACAAGCTACAAATGGACAGAACCAAAACAAATGATCTAATGATTCTGTCTCTTCACAGCAAAATCTGCAGAGCTGGGAAGATTGTATCCCCCATATAAATAACATTCTATTGGTAGCAAGAATTTTATATAATAATTTAAATTGAAAGATTCTCATTTTTGAATCTGGTGTCGTTTTGCGTGTCAGTTCATTAACACTATGCCATGGGATCGGTACGTCAACTATTTTGCAATCTATATGGGACGGCTGTCAATCCTTTGGTCCTTAAGTGAAACTGATATACTTTTTTATTTATCACAGTTTTCCTTAACCAATTATGTTCTTTAATGCAAGGCCGACAGACAAGTTCCTTACTTTCTACCCCTTCCACTTTCCTCTTCCACTTTTGCGGTAAGGCTGCAATTATTTGGTTGTAATTTTGGGTAGAGCAGACATTTCCATATGTTTTTGTTAGCTGCATGTGCGACATAACTCCACCAGTCCTACCGATGATATCATTTACGAAGATTATACCTTTTTTAAACGTTCTGTCAAAAAATAAAGGTTTTTTGTCAATTAGTATATTTGAATTTAACCACAATATTTGTTGCATTATTTGTTCTGTCGTTTCTGGGGGATTAAATTGAAATTGCAACCAACTTTCCATGGCTTGTTTTAGAAATAGTGAAATTTGGGAGATGATTTCCTTTTCAAATAACTGCAAATGAGTTGTTGTAATCTGAATAAAGGGAAAAAGGCCTTTCTTGAACATTGGGTGAGACAATCTTACTAATTTGCTTGAGGTTTTTTGAAATGTTTGCAAATTTATTAAAACCTTATTTACATAAGTATTCAGACCCTTTGCTATGAGACTCGAAATTGAGCTCAGGGGCATCCTGTTTCCATTGATCATCCTTGAGATGTTTCTACAACTTGATTGGAGTCCCCCTGTGGTAAATTCAACTGATTGGACATGATTTGGATTCTACCTTGAACCAAAAAGGGTGTGTGCTGTATTTGTCTTGATGTTCTGTGTATGCTTGATGATATGTTTTTATGTACACTGAGCAGCAAACAAAATTTCCCCACGGGGATAATAAAGTCCTTATCTTATCTCATGACTGATTTAACATCGAAGTGTTATCATTACAGCCCCCCCCCCCCCTCCCCAGCACAGAGAGGGAAGTTGGTGATAACCAACGGGTGTAAAGACATTTATTAGGCACTGTAATATCATGGGAATTTTATTTGTACAACTTCTCTCTTTCTGATGTAGAATAAATGTATTAAGAAGGATGTAATCTCGGCAACCAGAACACCTACACCAAACACACCCATCAGCCTCAACTGGCTGAGTAGGACATGTGGCTGTAGTGCAGTGGAGGCTGCTGAGGGGAGGAAGGCTCGTAATAATGGCCGGAACGGAGCAAATGGAATGGCATCAAACACCTGGAAACCATGTGTTTGATGTATTTGATACCGTTCCATTTATTCCGCTCCAGTCATTACCATGTAGTATCTGAACATTCCAGAACTTGGCTCTGCTTGCGGAAACATCTGGAAAGCATTACTATAGGGGCCCCCTAAAACAGAGGAGAGTCTGTTATGTGAAGGCCAGGGATTGGTCTGTAGAGAACCACCCATATTATGTTACATATTATAAATACCATGGTTGGAACAAAGGACGGAGAGAAATAACATATTAGAGATTGGGTCAGTTGTTCTCCAGATGTCTGCAGGAGTCTGTAAATTGATACTGTTATCTTTGATGTAATAAACCATTATAATCAAGGACAGTATCAGCGGATTTCTTGTCATCACAGCATGTCAGCATCGTTGTCTCGACACTACATTAATGGCGACGAGGATGGGATTTGGGCCGTGTTGCGTCTTTTCTCAGTCCGATCTGACTCTCGCTCCAGAGTCCGGCAGATAAGGGTGAGTTTTCTCACCACTTTGGGCGCTAGTCGGTTTGTGTGCTTGTGTGTGTGTGTGCGTTGAAGGACTGCACCGTCAAAGGACTTGTGTGTGCGCTTTGCTGTTATTTGCTGTGTGATGAGAATCCGTTCTAAATTTCTAAATTTGTTTGCAAACAGGGGGGAGTGTCTATAGGAATTTATAAAACTGGGCACTGGGAAAAGGAACAGAATAAGGAACTAAGGAAAATGTATACTAATTAGGACGTCGCTGATTTACGGAAGCCCTCAAAAGAGGCGATCATTAGGATGGGCCGAAAATCCTGAAAACTCACTAGGTTGATTTTTAAGGTCAGTTCTGGGAACTGGAGTTTGTGGTAGATACATTCGATTGTAAGTTACCCCTCGACATATAGTTGACGAGGTTTGTGTTCGAAGTAACCTCTCATTGAATATCTGCAACTCGAGGTAGCAGAAATTTTGGAAGGAACGATGAGAAATAAGGAGCGACGGTAGCATGCTTTAGAGGACCGTATGAATGGATGCATTCTTTTCATGTGTGTGTGTGAGAAAAAAAATAAAAATAAAGAGGTCTCTGTTGTGTTTCAGCTGTGTGTCGACTCATGTTATGATAAGATTTATGTTAGAGATATATACATACAGTATATATGTTTTGGTTGAGAACAGGGGTTTTAGTTTTTTGTAAGGAAATATAGGAAGTTAAGGTTAAAATCTTATGAGTCTCTAATAAAAGAGAACGTTTAATAATTGTTAAAAAACTATGAGCCCCTGGGCGGACGTTAAGGTTAAAATCTTATGAGTCTCTATAAAAGAGAACGTTTAATAATTGTTAAAAGACTATGAGCACCCAGGGAGGAGATTATGATTGTATAGAGATGTTTTGTAATGGATAAGAAAATAACTATAAATCTGCAGATTAGGATAAGTGGAGTTAAGAAACTTCGAAGTAGGATTTGTGTTCAATGTTCTGTGTTGGTTTGTGAGTTTTGTTAAGTGTTACTGTTTGTCTGTGTTGGAAATAACGGAGGGACAGCTGGTCTGTCTGCTTTCTGTTGTTTAGCTTGGAGAGAGCTGCTTGGGAGAGCTCTTCTCACTCTGAAATCGCATTGGTGAATGAGCTGCGCATGTGTGGGATTTTATGTGTTTAGAGTTACGTAGAGTAAATATGCCACTCCCCTGCCTGCACTGAGCTGCTGTGACATGCAGACAGAGAAGAAAGGGGGAGACTTACATAAGATTAAAGTATTCTGTTTGTTAAATCGGGTGTTGCTTAACTATGAAACTATTTGATTGAGATCTATTGAATTTATAAATGAGAGATATGTTGATGGATAAAAAAAAAAAAAAAAAAAAAAAAAAAAAAATGTTATTGGGCTATTTATATTATTCCTGAGTTAAGTTGTTTGCTTATTTCTTAGCGCGAATATGAACATAGGTATGTCTAAAAGGGTATTGTATGGTTGAAATAACCCAGTGAGTGCATAAAAGACTAAATTGTTGTCTGTTCCTTTTGTTCTTCTGTCATGTGAGAGACGAGAAGGAGGAGACAGAGAGAGAGGAAGTGCTGAAAAGTGCGTCACGCGACAGTGTGGGCTGCTCCGGATCCAGTCCAATCAAGGCCAGTACTGCTCTGTTCACAAAACGTACTTTCCCATACAGGATATTGTGTGTGCCTAGCATATTTCATGTTGTGAGAATTTGACAGGGACTTGGCAACAGACTGATCAATTGATGTAATTAAGAATTGCACATTGGAGTTTTTTGTGCATGAGTTGGTTTGATTAGAGTTGTGTTGGAAATCCAGCACTGACATTATTCTGTAAAATTAAGGTAATTGGGTGATTATTAAGCAGTTGGTTTGTGAGTGCTGTAGTGTTGCTGGATTACAGGTCTTTCTTTTTTGGATTGCTCTGAAGTTGACTACTTTCCTTTACTTTTCCTGATCGGATGTGGTAAGATTGCCACTAATCAATAATTTGGTTAAATAAAATAAAATAACAATAAATTAATAAATTAATAAATTAATAGAAATAAATAAATATATTGATTAATTAATTAATTAATTGAACCCTTATAGGGGCCCGGAGCAAGGATTCTAAGGGTGCCCAGAAGATCCGAAAGGGGGGTGTCAGCTGGTAGCATCAGGACCGGAAAAAGATCCAACAATTGAGGTGAAAGTAAACAACCGACCATTGGAAGTGATGGCGGATAGCGGAGCTGCTTTCATCTGTGTTCGGCCTGAAGATGTTACACATCTTCCTATGTCCAATCAACTAATTAGGACAATCGGATTTGAGGGAGTGAAACAGCTGATTCCTCTTACGGAACCAATTGAGCTCTGCTATGAAAATCAGAAAATTACAATACCCATACTGGTATCAGAACATACACCTATTGCATTGTTGGGAAGAGATGCATTGTGTAAATTGAACTGTACAATAAAATGTACACCAGACGGCTGTCTGGTAGAAGTGCCAAAGGAAAAGGTTTACCAATTGTTGATGACGACAGAGATGAATTCTTCTTCAGTATTCTGGATTGGAAATCTCAGTGAAAATATTTTTTGAAGCAGGCTAAGATATGGGAGAAATTCATTGTGGCAAATATGCCAGATGCGAGGCTTCCGGAATATCCATTTCATTGTAAGCTCAAGTATATCAAGAATGCTGCCCAATCGAACTCAGAGGAATGGTTGAGTCATCAACCAAAGAAAGTTCAACTCAGCTCATGTTGCATAATTTTAGGACCACAAGGAGCAGCTATGAAGATAAACACAGACGATTATCTGGATAAAGAATTTGAGATTGAGAAGAGTGTGCCACATGTGACCTTGTTGGTTTCTGAAGGCTATGAGCAGAAGCAAATAGGAGAAATGATGACAGAAGCAGAGAAAGTTGTTATTGTACCGATGAAAGATAATTTGGGGATTTGGAGGAGTGAAGTTCAGCGATTTCTCAAAATTATGATTTCAGGGACAAGGAGAGCCACAAGCTGTACGGATGACACATTAATCTATTTGCAGTGCGAAGATGGATTCAGACCCTATGAAAGAGGAGATGTTGCAACAACTTCCAGAATGTTTGTGGTTTCAACATAGTACCGATATTGGACTTGTGAAATCAGCCCAATTGAGGTGAAAGTTGAACTTCGACCAGGAGCCAGACCTCCTTGGAAGAATCAGTATCCATTGAAAGATGAAGCAATCCAAGGGATTGAACCACAAATTGAAGGACTTTCGAAAGCAGGTGTTTTAAGGACAATACAAAAATCCTCAGAGTAACAATCCTTTGTTGCCTTTGGAGAAACCGTGAGGGGTTGATAGTAGCGCCTCTAGACCTATTAGGTCTGATGATTTAGGAAGCACATGGGTTAGCTAATGTTGCAAGGGGGGAGGTTAGGAGAAAGTTCACAAAGGAGTATGGTTTTTGGGAACCATATTTGCTTGAACAGGTTGACTATGTCATAGGCAGGTGCACAATCTGTCTGGAAAATAATGTTTGCAGGGGTGTGACTGTTTTTCTTGGTTACATTCCTACACCAAGAGGTGCATAAGATGTCCAACTAAGCCAAAATATGCTTAATCGGTTGCAAAGTTCTTGTGTAAAGAAATCATAAGCAGGTGGGGACTTCCCGATCGAATATCCTCAAATTAGTGGGAAAGAGTTTTGTGGATAAATCAGTGAAATGGTTTTTGAAAAAATTGTCAGACTAAAAAAAGTTAGGAAAACTAGGGTTGAAATAACTCTAGGACATTTGGAATATCTGATTGTGTGATGATTTTTCACGTCTTTGCATATTATTGTGATATTTAGTATTTTGTTATGAATCAAAGGGGGGAAATGGAATGTGATGCATTTTATATATCATTTTATATATCATTTTAATATTATTGTTGATATTGATGTTTTAATTTGCATGTGTTGTTTTGCAAAATATACTGTTTGGTGTTTTATTTTCTTCCAGAAGCAAATGGGGGAATGTGTAGAGGGGATTCAAATACTCAAACATGGACAATATGAATGTACTGGAGGAAGTGGAACAAGGAAGGTGTGGAAATGTTCAGATTCCATCATCAACGTTGCATTAAAAGTCGACACTGCTGAGGAGATGCAGTGTAGTGGACTACATTCCAGTGTCTGCAATTGTCACGTCCTGACTCTGAGGACTTGTATTTGTTGAGTCAGGGTGTGTATTTTCTGGGTTTGTGTTTGCTATGTCGATGTTCTGTGTTTAAGATCTAGAATGGGTAGATCTATGTTGGCCTGTGTGGTTCCCAATCAGAGGCAGCTGTTGCTCGTTGTCTCTGATTGGGGACCATACTTAGGCAGCCTGTTGGCACCAGTTAATTGTGGGATCTTGTTCCGTGTAAGGTATGTTGTTTGTATGCTACCTTGGACTTCACGTTTCGTTTGTTGTTTTGTCGTGTGTTTAGCCATAAAAAAATATGAATGCATATCACGCTGCGCCTTGGTCCTTCTCGTCCGTAAACGATCGTGACAGAAGATCCCACCAATCCTGGATCAAGCAGCGTGACGAGGAGAGAGGATAGACTTGGGAGGAGATGAGCGAGAGTCTGGCAAGAGGGATGGAGGCCATGATCACGGGGGAGAGACAAGCCCAACATTTTTTTAGGGGTGAGCTCACGCCGTGGACGACGAGGCAGCAGGAGGCCGCGATAGAGCGGTTCAGCTGTTTAGCAGAGGAGGCCACCAGATTAGGGGGGTCATTAGTTCAGTGGGAGCAGAAGGAAAGTGTAGAGGCACGGCGAGAGGAGCTGGTTAGGCAGCAGAAGGAGCGGGGGTTAATGAAGGAACCCAGTCCCGCTCCTCGCACCAATCAAGTGGTGCGCGTCGTCAGCCCAGTCCGGCCCGTTCCTGCTCCCCGCACCAGGCCAGTGGTGCGCGTCGCCAGTCCGGTACGGCCCGTTCCTGCTCCCCGCACCAAGCCAGTGGTGCGCGTCGTCAGCCCAGTCCGGCCCGTTCCTGCTCCCCGCACCAAGCCAGGGGTGCGCGTCATCAGCCAGGTCCGGCCCGTTCCTGCTCCCCGCACCAAGCCAGTGGTGTGTGTGTCCAGTCCGGCACGGCCCGTGCCTGTTCCACCGGTGCCTGGTCCGGCACCGGTCAGCTGCTCCACTCCGGAGCCAGAGCAATCCGCTCCACCGGGGTCCAGTCCAGCTCCGGTCAGCGGCTCCACTCCGGAGCCAGAGCAGTCTGCTCCACCGGTGCCTGATTCAGCTCCGGTCAGCGGCTCCACCCCGGAGCCAAAGCAGTTCGATCCACCGTCATCGGGTCCAGCTCCAGTCAGCGGTTCCAGTCCAGACCCAGACGTCAGCCCCTCTCCAGGTTCGGGGTCTCCCACACCAGGGTCCAGACAGGGCTTGGTACATCGTGGGAGGAAGGAGAGGGGAAGCAGCGCGCCGAGGTCCAGACCAGACCAGGGGCGCAACGGGGAGGTGGAGAGTAAGTGGTGGTCACACCCGGAACCGGATCGGCCACCCGGCCCCTACCCTGTTATGTTTATGTGGCGCGGTCGGAGTCCGCACCTTTGGGGGGGGGGGGGGGGGGGGGGGGTACTGTCACGCCCTGATTCTGAGGACTTGTATTTGTTGAGTCAGTGCGTGTATTTTCTGGGTTTGTGTTTGCTATGTCGATGTTCTGTGTTTAAGATCTAGAATGGGTAGATCTATGTTGGCCTGTGTGGTTCCCAATCAGAGGCAGCTGTTGCTCGTTGTCTCTGATTGGGGACCATACTTAGGCAGCCTGTTGGCACCAGTCAGTTGTGGGATCTTGTTCCGTGTAAGGTATGTTGTTTGTATGCTACCTTGGACTTCACATTTCGTTTGTTGTTTTGTCGTGTGTTTAGCCATAAATAAATATGAATGCATATCACGCTGCGCCTTGGTCCTTCTCGTCCGTAAACGATTGTGACAGCAATGATATACAGTGGGGAAAAAAAGTATTTAGTCAGCCACCAATTGTGCAAGTTCTCCCACTTAAAAAGATGAGAGAGGCCTGTAATTTTCATCATAGGTACACGTCAACTATGACAGACAAATTGAGAAAAAAAATCCAGAAAATCACATTGTTGGATTTTTAATGAATTTATTTGCAAATTATGGTGGAAAATAAGTATTTGGTCACCTACAAACAAGCAAGATTTCTGGCTCTCACAGACCTGTAACTTCTTCTTTAAGAGGCTCCTCTGTCCTCCACTCGTTACCTGTATTAATGGCACCTGTTTGAACTTGTTATCAGTATAAAAGACACCTGTCCACAACCTCAAACAGTCACACTCCAAACTCCACTATGGCCAAGACCAAAGAGCTGTCAAAAGACACCAGAAACAAAATTGTAGACCTGCACCAGGCTGGGAAGACTGAATCTGCAATAGGTAAGCAGCTTGGTTCGAAGAAATCAACTGTGGGAGCAATTATTAGGAAATGGAAGACATACAAGACCACTGATAATCTCCCTCGATCTGGGGCTCCACGCAAGATCTCACCCCGTGGGGTCAAAATGATCACAAGAACGGTGAGCAAAAATCCCAGAACCACACGGGGGGACCTAGTGAATGACCTGCAGAGAGCTGGGACCAAAGTAACAAAGCCTACCATCAGTAACACACTACGCCGCCAGGGACTCAAATCCTGCAGTGCCAGACGTGTCCCCCTGCTTAAGCCAGTACATGTCCAGGCCCGTCTGAAGTTTGCTAGAGTGCATTTGGATGATCCAGAAGAGGATTGGGAGAATGTCATATGGTCAGATGAAACCAAAATAGAACTTTTTGGTAAAAACTCAACTCGTCGTGTTTGGAGGACAAAGAATGCTGAGTTGCATCCAAAGAACACCATACCTACTGTGAAGCATGGGGGTGGAAACGTGAGATATCGTGAGATTTTGAGTGAAAACCTCCTTCCATCAGCAAGGGCATTGAAGATGAAACGTGGCTGGGTCTTTCAGCATGACAATGGTCCCAAACACACCGCCCGGGCAACGAAGGAGTGGCTTCGTAAGAAGCATTTCAAGGAGGAATGGGGAAAAATACCAGCAACAGTGTGTGAAAACCTTGTGAAGACTTACAGAAAACGTTTGACCTGTGTCATTGCCAGCAAAGGGTATATAACAAAGTATTGAGAAACTTTTGTTATTGACCAAATACTTATTTTCCACCATAATTTGCAAATAAATTCATTAAAAATCCTACAATGTGATTTTCTGGATTTTTTCCCCCTCATTTCGTCTGTCATAGTTGACGTGTACCTATGATGAAAATTACAGGCCTCTCTCATCTTTTTAAGTGGGAGAACTTGCACAATTGGTGGCTGACTAAATACTTTTTTTCCCCACTGTATATATAGACATATTTGCATGTGTAATACATAATCTGTGTCATATTCTTTCTGTATTAATTTTTGAAGAATTATGTTTGTACATGTGGGGACCTCAGATGGTTTTTGTTTTTTCGTGGATGCTTAGGGATATTGGGTCTAGGCAGGGACAGAGAGAATCCACAGGAGGGTCCGATGGGTAGACAAGCCTGAATGTGGACATTTTTGATTGTACTTTGTTTTCTGAGGCTTTCATGTGTATTCAATTGCATCATAGTTTAAAATGCATTGATAAAGATTTATAAATTGATCTGGAGTACTTAGGTGGTCGCCTGGGGCAGAGGGGCCGTGAGAGAATTTTACTGTCTTGATTGATTGATGGATATTTGGAAAGAAAGCTGCCAGACAGGTTTTTCGCTCTCACACTCCATAAAGATTTGTTCATATTTCATAGAAATGTATTTACACTCCATAGAAAAATGTGTTTACTCTCCATACATTTTGTTTTATTGTTAAAGTTACACAAGATTTGTCATAATCCTATTCTTTTTGTTTTCGAGACTTAATTAGTCTCGAAGTGGGGAAATATGTAGTATCTGAACATTCCACAACTTGGCTCTGCTTGCGGAAACATCTGGAAAGCTTTACTATAGGGGCCCCCTAAAACAGAGGAGAGTCTGTTATGTGAAGGCCAGGGATTGGTCTGTAGAGAACCACCCATATTATGTTACATATTATAAATACCATGGTTGGAACAAAGGACGGAGAGAAATAACATATTAGAGATTGGATCAGTTGTTCTCCAGATGTCTGCAGGAGTCTGTAAATTGATACTGTTATCTTTGATGTAATAAACCATTATAATCAAGGACAGTATCAGCGGATTTCTTGTCATCACAGCATGTCAGCATCGTTGTCTCGACACTACAACCACAAGCCCGTTCTCTCCAATTAAGTTGCCACCAACCTCCTGTGCTGTATGTAGTGTGTTACATGCTGATTTGAAATCAATAAACAACAGTTTAGCATAGGCCTTGGGGTTCTCCAGGTGCTTAACAATGAGATGCACTGTATTGCACTATGCTGTTGATTGCATCATCAATCCCATGATTTAGCTTATTGGCAAATTGGTAAGGATCAAAGGCCTGCTTATGCAGACAAACTATTGTAGATTGATTTCCAGCCTAGTAGGAACCCAGTCATCAATAACAATTGTGTCAATCACATTAGCACACTCAGAAAAGTCATGTACATGTCACACCCTGGCTCTGGGGACTCTTTAATGTTGAGCCAGGGTGTGTAGTGTCTATGTTGTATTTTCTATGTTTCGTTCTAGTTCGTGTTTTCTATGTTGGCCAGGGTGGTTCCCAATCAGAGGCAGCTGATTCTCGTTGTCTCTGATTGGGAACCATACTTAGGCAGCCGGTTGGCACTAGTTTATGGTGGGATCTTGTTCTGTATAGGTTTGTGTTGGTGAACCTTTAGACTTCACGTATCGTTTTGTTGTTGGTGTAAAGTACTCATTAAAAGATGTACGCATATCACGCTGCGCCTTGGTCCGCTTCTTATAGCGATCGTGACAGTACATCAAACCTTTGTTAGTTGTGCACAGATTATTTTGTGGGGTGAATGTTGGTGAATGTTTTCATTGACTCCCAGTTTTTTTGGAGTTCATTGTAAGGAACTTTTCTCCAAAGATTTCTTGTGTTGTTTCCTTGTCTCCCAGAGCTTTTGGTTGAGCTTCCTTTCACGCACATTTTTGATGGACAACAATACATTTTCACACTAATAATATAAAAAATTACAACGCTTTCCTTTCATTAGTAGGTATTTTATGCATTTCATGCCTGAGTTTGCCCACTTCGCCTTTGAAATAGTCATACAAATAATTGGCAATATCAAAAGGTTTTGTGATGAATGAGCCTTCTGATTCAATGAAAGATGTAGTTGAATTAGTTTTTCTGTCCATTACTTCATTGAAAGTATTTCAAAGCTTTTTTTCATCATACTTTATACTATTTATCTTAGTTTCATAATACAGTGTCTTCTTCTTTTTGTTCAGCGTAGTCACATAATTTCTCAATTTACAGTAAGTTTGCCAATCAGATGTGCAGCCAGACTTATTAGCCTACTCCTTTTGCTTCATCTCTCTCAACCATACCATTTTTCAATTCCTCATCAATCCACGGAGCATTAACAGTTCTAACAGGCAGTTTCTTAATAGGTGCATACTTATCAATAGCTTGAAGAAACAATGTCATAAATGCATCAAGTGCAGCGTCTGGATGCTTGTCATTACACATATCAGACCAACAAATTATTTTTACATCTTCAACATAGGAATCACTACAAAACGTTTAGTAAGATCTCCTATACACTATTTTAGGCCCAGCCTTTGGAACTTTGGCTTTTCTGGATACAGCCCACTACAGTATATTATGGTCACTACGTCCAATGTGTGTGGATACAGTTTTAGAACAAAGTTCTGCAGCATTAGTAAAAATCTGATCAATACACGTGGATTATATATTTCCTGTAGTGTTTGTAAACACCCTGGTAGGTTGATTAATAACCTGAACCAGATTACAGGCACTGGTTACAGTGAGAAGCCTCCTCTTGAGCGGACAGCTTGATGAAAACCGGTCTATTTTCAGGTCACCCAGAAAATAGACCTCTCCGTTAACATCACATACACTATCAAGCATTTCACACATACTATCCAGATACTGATTGCTAGCACTTGGTGGCCTAAAGCAACCCCCCACATGAATAGGCTTGAGATGAGGCAGGTGAACCTTCGACCACAGCACTTCAACAACATTTGACATGAGATCATCTCTAAGTTTGACAGGAATATGGCTCTTAATCAGTGGAGGCTGCTCAGAGGAGGAAGGGGAGGACCATCCTCCACAGTGAATTTGATAAAAATACAATTTTTAAAACATTGAAAAAGTTATCCTTTTTAGATAAAACTATACTAAATATATTAATATGTCACCAAATAATAGATTAAAACACACTGTTTCGCAATGAAGGTCTACAGTAGCCTCAACAGCACTCTGTAGGGTAGCACCTTTTGTTCCGAACCCACTACGGTGTTTCAGGTACTAATCTTAATATTGCAGCAGTATGTAGGAGGGAGATTCCAAATTGTGAGAAGTGTACAGGAGGACATGGGATAAAGGAGTGTGTAGTTTTGGTGGGAAAAGTGGTGTGTTTCTATTGTGGGATTGCCCATGATGAATAAATCCTTTTATTCTGTGATTTACCCTCCTGCGCCTGACTCCTTCAAATCACGCATCACAGAATCACACACCCGCCATGGAGTCAGCAGGAGAGGAGCACATGCCTGGTGTCGTGGCACGGGTCCGGGAGCATTCAACGATGCTCGCCAGCTTGGGAGAAGAGATGGATCGGGTTCTCCAGGTCATCCAACGCCTGGAGAGGAGAGGACCCGATCTGTCAGGACCAGCTGGGCAACCGGATCCAGCCACCCACACCCCAGCACCCAGAGGGATCCATATATCCCGACCACGGGATTTCGACGGGACAGCTGCTCTCTGCCAAGGATTCCTTCTACAACTGGAGCTATATTATTCAAACATCAGCCCAGCTCCATCGGAGCGGGAGAAGGTGTCCGCCCTCGTCTCCTGTCTCTCGGGGAAAGCCCTGGAGTGGGCCAACGCGGTTTGGAGTGAAGGAGGAGCCGCGTTGGACAACTACGGGGAGTTCGCTCGTCTCTTCCGGGCAGTCTTCGACCACCCGCCCGAAGGTAGAGAGGCGGAAGAGCGGCTGGTCCACCTGAGGCAGGGGACGTGGACTGCGCAGGGCTTCGCCCTGGAGTTTCAGACTCTAGCGGCTGGATCCGGGTGGAACGAGCGGGCCCTCATCGACCACTTCCGGTGCCATCTGCGAGAGGACGTCCGAAGGGAGCTAGCCTGCTGGGACACCATGTTGTCCTTCAATCAACTGGTGGACATGGTCATCCGGTTGGACAACCTGCTGGCTGCTAGAGGACGTCCTGGAAGAGGCCTGCCCGTTCCACCCACCCCAACTCAGATCATGAGATGATGGATCTGGGTGGAGCGGCGATCCGGGAGAGCGGAGAACGACAGTGCCAGTGTCACTCTCATGGCGCGAGAGGACATTCTCCTGCACGCTGTCTTCTGCGTTCTTTTGGGTCTGGAGGCGGCAGGCAGGGCACTCTCACGTCACCCCAGGTATCGAACACCCACACTAGTTCAGAGCCCTCTGCTGCGCACTGTACCCTACACATCCACTTTCCTGATTACACAGTAGTTCCCCAGTGTTAGGCGCTGGTCAATTCAGGCGCAGCTGGGAATTTTATGGACAGGTCATTTGCACATAGTCTAGGCATTACATTGGTTCCCCTATCCATTCCACTCCCCATCAGAGCACTTGACAGTCGACCATTAGGGTCCGGATTCGTTAGGGAAGTTACAGCACCAGTCACTATGGTTACGCACGAGACACATCGAGAGCAAGTCACTTTTTTTATTATTGAGTCTCCTGAGTTCCCTGTTGTGTTAGTACTACACAACCCCACCTTTTCATGGCCGCAGAGGGTTCTCACGGGGTGGTCGCGAGAGTGTCAGGGTAGGTGTCTAGGTGATTCCGTTGGTGCAACCACGGTGGAAAGTGCAGACACTACCTCCACCATGCGCATTCCCCCACTGGATTGTTTTGACGCTTTACTGCGTAACTCTGTATTCCGGAATAAATCTTGTTATTCTGTGATTTACCCTCCTGCGCCTGACTCCTTCCAATCACGCATCACATTATCAAGGTGAAAGTGAGGAAGAGAAAGGGAGAGCATGTGGAGAGAGGGTTGGGGAGGTGTGTGTGGGTGTGGGTGGGTGATGGTGCATTTTAAATTTAGCTGATCACTGCAACTAACACACCTGACAAACTTAGTAATGTGTTACTGCTAGGCTGGAACAAAATGTTCACACATCTCCAAGACCAGGATTAAGAAGAAACCCTGGTTTACTGGTGACCAAGGAATGTGTTCAATTGCAGAGAACATAAGCCCTGAAGAGCAGGAGATGATCCAGCTGGCAGAGGCTGCAGAGAGGAGCGCAGGTAGGCCCATGTAGATTGCACTACCTGCATGAGGCAGCTTGATGTACAAGTACACTCCCTGGACAGCACACCAGTCTGTTGCAGGGCCTTGAATTCTTTAAACATATGGCGCGTCGTCCCTACCACATCGTCATTATTTCTAGATAATGCACAGCGCGTCAGCGTATATTCCTTTAGACAAATAGTACGGGGTAGTAATGTAGGCCACAGCAGCACAGTTACTGTGGATTGAAACGCTTTTACTTCTCTTTTGAAGGCATTGAAGTGATCGGGGTTCTGGGAATTACACGGGAAAAAAAGATGTACAGCATCAGTTCTGAGGAGATAAAGAGGCCTACTGATGGGCCAGAAAACGTGAGCCTCAGCTCTCAGCAACTACCTGAGGGTATGTTATTAGTAGTCGTTTTGTCACCACACAGTGCTCATATCAATTGCCATTTTCACTGACACAGTTTTGCCTACTCTTTGATTGATATTATTTAATGTTCATTTTGTTATGCCAGTTATTTTCAACTGGTCTTTCAAATGATCTTTGTGATAGAAAAAAGGTGAAGGACAGGAGAAAGAGGCGAAGAGGCAGAAGACCAACGCTACAATGTTTAGCACAGGAGTTAAGGAGTTTATTAGGTTGATGTGCAAGTCTGCTTCAGCGGACGCAATCATTGGTGTCATGGCCCCAGAGGAGAAAGTGGCAGTCAGGTATAACTGTCTATATCAGAAGCCAGTAATATTTGTGTGCCTCTCTCTGTGTGGTAAGGGTAGCAGCTGAATCAGTTTTTATGAACGTAACATCAGGAGTGGTCAAGGATGACGCACACCTTTGGACCAGAGCTCCTACAAAGGATGTTTACATACAGTGCGTTCGGAAAGTATTCAGACCCCTTCCCTTTTTCCACATTTTGTTACGTTACAGCCTTATTCTAAAATGGATTACAAATACACACAATTCCCCATAATGACAAAGCAAAAACAGTTTTTTTGAAATTTATTAAAACCTTATTTACATAAGTATTCAGACCCTTTGCTATGAGACTCGAAATTGAGCTCAGGGGCATCCTGTTTCCATTGATCATCCTTGAGATGTTTCTACAACTTGATTGGAGTCCACCTGTGGTAAATTCAACTGATTGGACATGATTTGGATTCTACCTGGAACCAAAAAGGGTGTGTGCTGTATTTTTCTTGATGTTCTGTGTATGCTTGATGATATGTTTTTATGTACACTGAGCCGCAAACTAAATTTCCCTGCAGGGATAATAAAGTCCTTATCTTATCTCATGACTGATTTAACATTGAAGTGTTATCATTCATTGTAAGGAACTTTTCTCCAAAGATGTATTGTGTTGTTTCCTTGTCTCCCAGAGCTTTTGGTTGAGCTTCCTTTCACGCACATTTTTAATGGTTGTTGTTCCTTGTTTTTGAACGCTTGCCTCTTCAAATCAAATCAAATTGTATTTGTTACATGTGCCGAATACAACAGGTGTAGACCTTACCGTTAAATGCTTACTTACAAGCCCTTAACCAACAACGCAGTTTTAAGAAAATAGAGTTAAGAAAATATTTAATAAATAAACAAAAGTTTAAAAAATCTATTTAAAAAAAATAACAGTAGGGGTAAATTAAATATGCATAGATAATAAACAGCGAGTAGCAGCAGTGTAAAAACAAAGATTAATTGTTCAGCAATCTTATGGCTTGGGGGCAGAAGCTGTTAAGGAGCCTTTTGGACCTAAACCTAGACTTTGCGCTCCGGTACCGCTTGCTGTGCGTCTTTGACAATTCTTTGGGCCTTCCTCTGACACCGCCTAGTATATACAGTACCAGTCAAAAGTTTGGACACACCTATTCATTGCAGGGTTTTTCTTTATTTTTACTGTTTTCTA
The DNA here is from genome assembly GCF_964263955.1 of Coregonus lavaretus. Taxonomy (NCBI): domain Eukaryota; kingdom Metazoa; phylum Chordata; class Actinopteri; order Salmoniformes; family Salmonidae; genus Coregonus; species Coregonus lavaretus. Next base: position 24,036,260 of record NC_140015.1, on the reverse strand, counting down.
CATTGTAGAATAATACTAAAAACATCAAAACTATGAAATAACACATTTGGAATCATGTAGTAACCAAAAAAGTGTTAAACAAATCAAAATATATTTTATATTTGAGATTCTTCAAATAGCCACCCTTTGCCTTGATGACAGCTTTGCACACTCTTGGCATTCTCTCAACCAGCTTCACCTGGAATGCTTTTCCAACAGTCTTGAAGGAGTTCCCACATATGCTGTGCACTTGTTGGCTGCTTTTCCTTCACTCTGCCGTCCGACTCATCCCAAACCATCTCAATTGGGTTGATGTCGGGGGATTGTGGAGGCCAGGTCATCTGATGCAGCACTCCATCACGATCCTTCTTGGTAAAATAGCCCTTACACAGCCTGGAGGTGTGTTTGGTCATTGTCCTGTTGAAAAACAAATGATAGTCCCACTAAGCTCAAACCAGATGGGATGGCATATCACTGTAGAGTGATGTGGCAGCCATACTGGTTAAGTGTGCCTTGAATCCTAAATAAATCACAGACAGTCTCACCAGCAAAGCACCCCCACACCATAAAATCTCCTCCACCATGCTTTACGGTGGGAAGTACACATGCAGAGATCATCCGTTCACCCACATTGCGTTTCACAAAGACACAGCGGTTGGAACCAAAAATCTCCAATTTGGACTCCAGACCAAAGGACAAACTTAATGATGGTGTTGGAGTCGTGCTTGGCCACGCAGTTGTGGGTGAACAGGGAGTACAGGAGGGGACTAAGCCCGCACCCCTGAAGGGCCCCGTGTTGAGGATCAGCGTGGCAGATGTGTTGTTACCTTCCCTTACCACCTGGGGGTGGACCGTCAGGAAGTCCAGGATCCAGTTGCAGAGGGAGGTGTTTCGTCCCAGGGTCCTTAGCTTTGTGATGAGCTTTGTGGGCACTATGTTGTTGAACGCTGAGCTGTAGTCAATGAATAGCATTCTTACATAGGTGTTCCTTTTGTCTTGGTGGGAAATGGCAGTGTGGAGTACGATTGAGATTGCTTCATCTGTGGATCTGTTGGGGCGGGATGCGAATTGGAGTGGGTCTAGGGTTTCCGGGATGATGGTGTTGATGTGAGCCATGACCAACCTTTCAAAGCACTTCATGGCTACAGACGTGAGTGCTACGGGGCGGTAGTCATTTAGGCAGGTTACCTTTGCTTTCTTGGACACAGGGACTATGGTGGTCTGCTTGAAACATGTAGGTATTACAGACTCAGTCAGGGAGAGGTTGAAAATGTCAGTAAAGACACTTGCCAGTTGGTCCGTGCATGCTCTGAGTACACGTCCTGGTAATCAGAGAATGTTGACCTGTTTAAAGGTCTTGCTCACATTGGCTACGGAGAGCATGATCACAAAGTCCTACGGAACAGCTGGTGCTCTCATGCATGCTTCAGTGTTGCTTACCTCAAAGCGAGCATAAAAAGCATTTAGCCCATCTGGTAGGCTCGCGTCACTGGGCAGCTCGCGGCTGGGTTTCCCTTTGTAGTCCGTAATATTTTGCAAGCCCTGCCACATCCAATGAGCATCAGAGCCGGTGTAGTAGGATTCAATCTTAGTCCTGTATTGACGCTTTGCCTGTTTGATGTTTCGTCTGAGGGCACAACGGGATTTCTTATAAGTGTTCGAATTAGTGTCCCGCTCCTTGAAAACGGCAGCTCTAGCCTTTAGCTCGGTGCGGATGTTGCCTGTAATCCATGGCTTCTGGTTGGGATATGTAAGCACGGTCACTGTTGCGACGACATCGTCAATGCACTTATTGATAAAGCCGGTGACTGAGGTGGTATACTCCTCAATGCCATTGGATAAATCCCAGAACATATTCCAATCTGTGCTAGCAAAACAGTCCTGTGCGTAGCATCCACGTCATCTGACCACTCCCATATTGAGCGAGTCACTGGTACTTTCTGCTTTAGTTTTTGCTTGTAAGCAGGAGTCAGGAGGATAGTGAGGGAGCGCTTTGTACCCGTCTCTGTGTGTGGAGTAAAGGTGGTCCAGAGTTTTTTTCCCTTTGGTTACACATGTGACATGCTAGTAGAAATTAGGTAAAACTGATTTAAGTTTGCCTGCATTAAAATCCCCGGCCACTAGGTGCACCGCTTCTGGATGAGCATTTTCTTGTTTGCTTATGGCCTTATACAGCTCGCTGAGTGCGGTCTTAGTGGCAGCGTAGGTTTGTGGTGGTAAATAGACGGCTATGAAAAATATAGATGAAAACTCTCTTGGTAGATAGTGTGGTCTCCAGCTTCTCATGAGGTACTCTACATCAGGCGAGCAATACCTTGAGACTACCTTAATATTAGACATCGTGGACCAGCTGGTATTGACAAATAGACACACACCCCACCCCTCGTCTTACCAGACGTAGCTGTTCTGTCCTGCCGATGCACGGAAAACCCAGCCAACTGTATATTATCCGTGTCGTCGTTCAGCCATGACTCGGTGAAACATAAGATATTACAGTTTTTAATGTCCCATTGGTAGGATATTCTCGAACGGAGCTCATCCAGTTTATTCTCCTGTGATTGCACATTGGCTAATAGAACGGATGGTAGAGGCGGATTACCCACTCGCCGACAAATTCTCACAAGGCACCCTGATCTCCGACCCCTGTATTTCCTTATTTTCTTCATGCGAATGACAGGGATTTGGGCCTTGTCTGGGAGCAACATTACATCCTTCGCGTCCGACTCATTAAATAAAACATCTTCGTCCAGTTCAAGTTGAGTAATCGCTGTTCTGATATCCAGAACCTCATTTCGGTCATAAGAGACGGTAGCATCAACATTATGTACAAAATAAGTTACAAACAATGCAAAAAACCCACATAAAATAGCACAATTGGTTAGGAGCCAGTAAACCGGCAGCCATCCCCTCCGGCACCATTCATCTCTTGCGGTTGTGTGTGTGTGCCTCCTCTACAGGCTGGTTGAAAAAGAGTGCCACCAACTGGTGGTGGACTCCGATAGAGGTGCTGGTTTAGATATAGGTGCAACTGTCCCATTTACACTGTATTACCACATACCAAACAAATAAATGTTTATTGGTTGCATACTAGTGGAGCCTGCTGAGGGGAGGACGGCTCATAATCATGGCTGAAACGGAGCGAATGGAATGGCGTCAAACCATGTGTTTCATGTATTTGATACCATTCCACCTATTCAGCTCCAGTCATTACCAGGAGCCTGTCCCCCCAAGTAAAGTGCCACCAACCTCCTGTGTCACATACACATGTTTAGCGGATGTTTCTGTGGATGTAGCAAAATGCTTGTGTTTCTAACTCCAACAGTGCAGTAGTATCTAACAATACACAACAATACACACAAATCTAGAAGTAAAATAATGGAATTAAGAAATAAAGAAATATTAGGACGAGCAATGTTGGAGTCTGGAGTATAAATATATATGTGATGGGATGTACAGTATAGATAATATGGACAGTATGTGGATAGAATATGTAGTATATATGAAGAATACATAGAATAGAATAGTATATGTACAGCAATAGTTGAATAGGACTATAATACAGTATATACACATATTAAATGGGTAAAACAGTATGTAAACATGATTAAAGTGACTAGTGTTCCATTATTAAAGTGACCAGTGTTCCATGTCTATGTACATTGGGCAGCAGACTCTAAGTTGCAGGGTTAAGTAACCAGGTGGTAGCCGGTTAGTGACAGTGTCTAAGTTCAGGCAGGGTAATGGGTGGAGGCCGGCTAGTGATGTCTAGCGGTCTGCGGCAGCTGTCCCCAAAATGAAGACTGTCCCTGAAACAAAGACAGTTCTGCCAAGTTGTTCTGCAGAAGTTAGTTGAGGGAGGCCCCGCTCTCTCGCTTCCCCAGATGTTTAGTTAAAATCATTCCGATCTCTTTTGCATTATTGTAGCCTTTTCTGTAGCCTGTCAACTATGTGTCTGTCTATCCCTGTTCTCTCCTCTCTGCACAGGCCATACAAACGCTTCACACCGCGTGGCTGCTACCACTCTAATCTGGTGGTCCCTGCGCGCACGACCCACGTGGAGTTCCAGGTCTCTGGCAGCCTCTGGAACTGCCGTTCTGCGGCCAAGTTCATCTCAGCCTATGCTACCCTCCAGTTTCTCGACTTCTTGGCGCTGACGGAAACATGGATTACCACAGAAAACACTGCTACTCCTACTGCTCTTTCCTCGTCTGATCATGTGTTCTCGCATACCCTGAGAGCATCTGGTCAGTGCGGCGGTGGCACAGGAATCCTCATCTCTCCCAAGTGGACATTCTCTCTTTTCCCCCTGACCCATCTGTCTATCTTCTCATTTGAATTCCATGCTGTCACAGTCACTAGCCCATTCAAGCTTAACATCCTTGTCATTTATCGCCCTCCAGGTTCCCTTGGAGAGTTCATCAATGAGCTTGAAGCCTTGATAAGTTCCTTTCCTGAGGATGGCTCACCCCTCACAGTTCTGGGTTACTTTAACCTGCCGACGTCTGCCTTCGACTCATTTCTCTCTGCCTCCTTCTTTCCACTCCTTTCCTCTTTTGACCTCACCCTCTCACCGTCCCCCCCCCTACTCACAAGGCAGGCAATACGCTTGACCTCATCTTTACTAGATGCTGTTCTTCTACTAATCTCACTGCAACTCCCCTCCAAGTCTCCGACCATTACTTTGTATCCTTTTCTCTCTCGCTCTCCTCCAACACTACTCACTCTGCCCCTACTCAGATGGTAATGCGCCGTCGCAACCTTCGCTCTCTCTCCTCTTCCATCCTATCATCTCTTCCCTCTGCTAAATCCTTCTACCTCCGGTCTCCTGATTCTGCCTCCTCGACCCTCCTCTCCTCCCTTTCTGCATCTTTTGACTCTCTATGTCCCCTATCCTCCCCTCCTGCTCCGTGGCTTGACGACTCATTGCGAGCTCACAGAACAGGGCTCCGGGCAGCCGAGCGGAAATGGAGGAAAACTAGACTCCTTGCCACCTGTCGTCTTTTCACTCCCTCCTCTCTACTTTTTCTTCGTCTGTTTCTGCTGCTAAAGCCAGATTCTAGCACTCTAAATGTCAAGCCTCTGCCTCTAACCCTAGGAAGCTCTTTGCCACCTTCTCCTCCCTGCTGAATCCTCCTCCTCCTCCCCCTCCCTCCTCCCTCTCTGTGGTTGACTTCGTCAACCATTTCGAAAAGAAGGTTGACGACATCCGATCCTCATTTATTAAGTCTAATGACACCGCTGGTCCTGCTCACACTGCCCTACCCTATGCTTTGACTTCTTTCTCCCCTCTCTCTCCAGATGAAATCTTGCGACTTGTGACGGCCGGCCGCCCAACAACTTGCCCGCTTGACCCTATCCCCTCCTCTCTTCTCCAGACCATTTCTGGAGACCTTCTCCCTTACCTCACCTCGCTCATCAACTCATCCTTGACCCCTGGCTATGTCCCTTCCGTCTTTAAGAGGGCGAGAGTTGCACCCCTCCTCAAAAAACCTACACTCGATCCCTCCGATGTCAACAACTACAGACCAGTATCCCTTCTTTCTTTTCTCTCCAAAACTCTTGAGCGTGCCGTCTCTAGCCAACTCTCATGCTATCTCTCTCAGAATTACCTTCTTGATCCTAACCAGTCAGGTTTCAAGACTGGTCATTCAACTGAGACTGCTCTTCTCTGTGTCACAGAGGCTCTCCGCACTGCCAAAGCTAACTCTCTCTCCTCTGCTCTTATCCTTCTAGACCTATCTGCTGCCTTTGATACTGTGAACCATCAGATCCTCCTCTCCACCCTCTCCGAGTTGGGCATCTCCGGCGCTGCTCACTCTTGGATTGCGTCCTACCTGACAGGTCACTCCTACCAGGTGCTGTGGCGAGAATCTGTCTCCACACCACATGCTCTCACCACTGGTGTCCCCCAGGGCTCAGTTCTAGGCCCTCTCCTATTCTCTCTATACACCAAGTCACTTGGCTCTGTCATATCCTCACATGGTCTCACCTATCATTGCTACGCAGACGACACACAATACATTTTCTCTTTTCCCCCTTCTGATAACCAGGTGGCAAATCGCATCTCTGCATGTCTGGCAGACATATCAGTGTGGATGTCGGATCACCACCTTAAGCTGAACCTCGGCAAGACGGAGCTGCTCTTCCTCCCGGGGAAGGACTGCCTGCTCCATGATCTCGCCATCACGGTTGACAACTCCATTGTGTTCTCCTCCCAGAGTGCAAAGAACCTTGGCGTGACCCTGGACAACACCCTGTCGTTCTCTGCTAACATCAAAGCGGTGACCTGATCCTGCAGGTTCATGCTCTACAACATTCGCAGAGTACGACCCTACCTTACACAGAAAGCGGCACAGGTCCTAATCCAGGCACTTGTCATCTCCCGTCTGGATTACTGCAACTCGCTGTTGGCTGGGCTCCCTGCCTGTGCCATTAAACCACTGCAACTTATCCAGAACACTGCAGCCCATCTGGTGTTCAACCTTCCCAAGTTCTCTCACGTCACCCCGCTCCTCCGCACACTCCGCTGGCTTCCAGTTGAAGCTCGCATCTACTACAAAACCATGGTGCTTGCCAACGGAGCTGTGAGGGGAACGGCACCTCCTTACCTTCAGGCTCTGATCAGACCCTACACCCAATCATCCACCTCTGGCCTGCTAGCCCCCCTACCTCTACGGAAGCACAGTTCCCGCTCAGCCCAGTCAAAGCTATTCGCTGCTCTGGTGGAACAAGCTCCCCCACGACGCCAGGACAGCGGAGTCACTGACCACCTTCCGGAGACACTTGAAACCCTACCTCTTTAAGGAATACCTGGAATAGTATAGTAAAGGGGGGGGTAGAAGTATAGTAATCCTTCTACCCCCCCCCCCCCCCCCCCTTTACTACCACTGTCTTTTGTCTAAACTAACACCTGACTTATTTACATTTTAGTCATTTAGCAGACGCTCCTATCCAGAGCGACTTACAGGAGCAATTAGGGTTAAGTCGGCTCGGGGATTAGAACCAATTAGAACCAATTTTTATCATAGGTACACTTCAACTGTGAGAGACAGAATCTAAAACAAAAATCCAGAAAATCACATTGTATTATTTTTAAGTAATTAATTTCCATTTTATTGCATGACATAAGTATTTGATCACCTACCAACCAGTAAGAATTCCGGCTCTCACAGACCTGTTAGTTTTTCTTTAAGAAGCCCCCTTGTTCTCCACTCATTACCTGTATTAACTGCACCTGTTTGAACTCGTTACCTGTATAAAAGACACCTGTCCACACACTCAATCAAACAGACTCCAACCTCTCCACAATGGCCAAGACCAGAGAGCTGTGTAAGGATATCAGGGATAAAATTGTAGACCTGCACAAGGCTGGGATGGGCTACAGGACAATAGGCAAGCAGCTTGGTGAGAAGGCAACAACTGTTGGCGCAATTATTAGAAAATGGAAGAAGTTCAAGATGACGGTCAATCATCCTCGGTCAGGGGCTCCATGCAAGATCTCACCTCGTGGGGCATCAATGATCATGAGCAAGGTGAGGGATCAGCCCAGAACTACACGGCAGGACCTGGTCAATGACCTGAAGAGAGCTGGGACCACAGTCTCAAAGAAAACCATTAGTAACACACTACGCCGTCATGGATTAAAATCCTGCAGCGCACGCAAGGTCCCCCTGCTCAAGCCAGCGCATGTCCAGGCCCGTCTGAAGTTTGCCAATGACCATCTGGATGACCCAGAGGAGGAATGGGAGAAGGTCATGCGGTCTGATGAGACAAAAATAGAGCTTTTTGGTCTAAACTCCACTCGCCGTGTTTGGAGGAAGAAGAAGGATGAGTACAACCCCAAGAACACCATCCCAACTGTGAAGCATGGAGGTGGAAACATCATTCTTTGGGGATGTGTAGTGTCTGAGGGTCTATGATTTTGCTGACGTTTGCAAAAAGTGTGTTATAGGAACTTGGCTCTGCTTGCGGAAACATCTGGAAAGCATTACTACATAGGCTTCTTGGAATAGAGGATATGGGGAGATATGTGGAAAGCCAGGGATTGGTTTATTAAAATCACGCCATATTATGTCACATAGGATATAAATACCATGTCTTGAACAAAGGACTGAGAGAATAGCATATTACAGATCGGGTCCGGCTGTTCTCCAGATATCTGCAGATATTTGTAAATCGACGCTGAAAATCCTTTGTTATGAATAAACCTTTATAATCAAAGTACAGTGTCAGCGGACTTCTTATCATCACAGCATAATTAGCAGCATATTTTCAGACACAACAGAATGGCGATGAGGATTGGGGCGTCTTGCATCTTTTCTCAGCATTCCATTCATGGGCTACGAAGTGACTCCCGCTCAAGAGGCATGCAGATACGGTGAGCTTTCTCACAAACTTTGGGCGCTGGTCAGTTCGTGTGGCTGTGTGTGTGCGCTGGGGGGATGTACCGTCAAAGAACTTGTGTGTGTGCTTTGCTGTTATTTGCTGTGTGATGAGAATTCCGTTCTAAATTTTCTAAATTCGTTTGCGTTGGGAACAACGCAAAAAGGGGGGAGTGTTTATAGGAATTATTAACACTGGGCACACTGATATTTGGCTTGAATAAAATTAAAAGGAGTGTCCAGGAAAAGCATGAAGGAATAAGACCAGGAATAAGGAAAAAGTATACATTTAGGACGTCGCTAATTAAGGAAGCCCTCAAACGAGGCGATCATTAAGATGTGCCATAAATCCTAGGAGAGTTATTAGATTGACTCTCGGGTCAGTTCTGGGAACTGTGGGATTGTAGAAGATATATTCAATTGTATGTTACCTCTCGGGATATGGTTGCCGAAGTGACCTCTCATTGAATATCTACAACTCGAGGTAGCTCAAATTTAGAAGGAACAAGAGAAATAAGGAGCGACGGTAGCATGCTTAGTGTATTGTCTGACTGGATGCATTCCTCTTGAACTGTGTGTGTGAGAGGAACGGAGCCTGTGTGTGTGTGAGACAGAGAGAGCCGCTGCATGTCTGTACATGGAGAGGTCTCTGATGTGTTCCAGCTGTGTGTCGACTCATGTTATGTTAACATTTATGTTAGAGATATATACATATATATATGTTTTGGTTGAGAACAGGGATTTTTGTTTTCATAAGGAAATATGAGCCCCCTAGAAGGAAGTTAAGGTTAAAAAAAATATATCTTATGAGTCTCCGTTTGTGAGAATGTTAATAATTGTTAACTATTAGGGGTGTAACGATTCGTTTTAACAACGATTCGATTTGTATCACGATTCGTGGTTGTCGATACGATTCAAGGACGATATTGGTTCATTTAGAACGATACGATCCGAAACGATTCAGTGACTTGAAATCGATTCAGTAACCTTTTAGCCAAAAATTCAACCAGTGTGACTGAAATAAATACCTGGATACTGGACAGTGCAGGTGAAGTTTCCTAGATTCCTGTTTCTTGTAAGGACCGCAATGGTGGCTTGATAATTTCTCGCTCGTCGGCTTCTCCTCTGTCGTCCGCCATGCTATGTTTTGTTGTCTTGGCGCCTTTGCGCTGCTGCTGGCGCGATGACGTCACGGATAGGCAGACTGAATCGAGTAATGTTTAAAGCCTTTATCATTAAAAGTGCTAAGAAAAAACATCCATATAAAGTCTGACGTGCTTAAATCCAATGGGTTATTTCCTAGTATCGATACAATCGATTTATTACATTTTAAAACGATGTTAGATCGATATATGTTGTCCAAAAGGCCAACTCGCCGAGCACAGATCGATGTAGTTGGATCATAGGAATATAAATCGATACATCGATGTAGTAGATGGATCGTTACACCCCTATTAACTATATATGAGCCCCCTGGAAGGAAGTTAAGGTTACAAAATCTTATGAGTCTCCGTTTGTGAGAACGTTAATAATTGTTAACTATATATGAGCCCCCTGGAAGGACATTACGTTTAAAAATCTTATGAGTCTCTATAAAAAGAGAACGTTTACTAACTAATCATGAGCCTACAGGGAGGACTTTTTAACAGTGTATAGAGATGTTTTGTAATTGATAACAACATAACTATAAATCTGCAGATTCCTGTTGTTTAGCTGGGAGAGAGCTGCTTGGGAGAGCTCCTTCCACCCTGAAATCGCATTGGTGACTCAACTACGCAAGCGTGGGATTTTATGAGTTTAGAGTTACGTGGAATGTTCTGTTTGTTGAATTAACTGTTGCTTGGCTGTGGAACTGTTTGGTTGACATCGGTTGAGTTGATGAATGAGAGATATGCTGATGGATTAAAAAATAATAATAATTAAATAAATAAATAAAATAAAATGTTATTGAGCTATTTATAATATTCCTGAGTTAAGCTGTTTGCTTATTTCTTAGCGTGAATGTGAACATAAGTATGCATAAAATACTAAATTGTTGTCTGTTCCTTTGTTCTTCTGTCATATGAGAGACGAGAAGGAGGAGACAGAGAGAGAGAGAGGAGGTGCTGACCAGTACATCAAGCGACAACAATCAAGTCCAATTAAGGCCAGTACTGTTCTTATCCACAAAACCTACTTTCCCTTACAGGATATAATACATACATTGTGTATACAGTGGGGAGAACAAGTATTTGATACACTGCAGATTTTGCAGGTTTTCCTTCTTACAAAGCATGTAGAGGTCTGTATTTTTTATCATAGGTACACTTCAACTGTGAGAGACGGAATCTAAAACAAAAATCCAGAAAATCACATTGTATGATTTTTAAGTAATTCATTTGCATTTTATTGCATGACAAAAGTATTTGATACATCAGAAAAGCAGAACTTAATATTTGGTACAAAAACCTTTGTTTGCAATTACAGAGATCATACGTTTCCTGTAGGTCTTGACCAGGTTTGCGCACACTGCAGCAGGGATTTTGGCCCACTCCTCCATACAGAACTTCTCCAGATCCTTCAGGTTTCGGGGCTGTCGCTGGGCAATACGGACTTTCAGCTCCCTCCAAAGATTTTCTATTGGGTTCAGGTCTGGAGACTGGCTAGACCACTCCAGGACCTTGAGATGCTTCTTACGGAGCCACTCCTTAGTTGCCCTGGCTGTGTGTTTCGGGTCGTTGTCATGCTGGAAGACCCAGCCACGACCCATATTCAATGCTCTTACTGAGGGAAGGAGGTTGTTGGCCAAGATCTCGCAATACATGGCCCCATCCATCCTCCCCTCAATACGGTGCAGTCGTCCTGTCCCCTTTGCAGAAAAGCATCCCCAAAGAATGATGTTTCCACCTCCATGCTTCACGGTTGGGATGGTGTTCTTGGGGTTGTACTCATCCTTCTTCTTCCTCCAAACACGGCGAGTGGAGTTTAGACCAAAATCTCTATTTTTGTCTCAACAGACCACATTACCTTCTCCCTTTCCTCCTCTGGATCATCCAGATGGTCATTGGCAAACTTCAGACGGGCCTGGACATGCGCTGGCTTGAGCAGGGGGACCTTGCGTGCGCTGCAGTATTTTAATCCATGACGGCATAGTGTGTTACTAATGGTTTTCTTTGAGACTGTGGTCCCAGCTCTCTTCAGGTCATTGACCAGGTCCTGCTGTGTAGTTCTGGGCTGATCCCTCACCTTCCTCATGATCATTGATGCCCCACGAGGTGAGATCTTGCATGGAGCCCCAGACCGAGGGTGATTGACCGTCATCTTGAACTTCTTCCATTTTCTAATAATTGCGCCAACAGTTGTTGCCTTCTCACCAAGCTGCTTGCATATTGTCCTGTAGCCCATCCCAGCCTTATGCAGGTCTACCATTTTATCCCTGATGTCCTTACACAGCTTTCTAGTCTTGGCCATTGTGGAGAGGTTGGAGTCTGTTTGATTGAGTGTGTGGACAGGTGTATTTTATACAGGTAATGAGTTCAAACAGGTGCAGTTAATACAAGTTATGAGTGGAGAACAGGAGGGCTTCTTAAAGAAAAACTAACAGCTCTGTGAGAGCCGGAATTCTTACTGGTTGGTAGGTGATCAAATACTTATGTCATGCAATAAAATGCAAATTAATTATTTAAAAATCATACAATGTGATTTTCTGGATTTTTGTTTTAGATTCCGTCTCTCACAGTTGAAGTGTACCTATGATAAAAATTACAGACCTCTACATGCTTTGTAAGTAGGAAAACCTGCAAAATCGGCAGTGTATCAAATAGTTGTTCTCCCCACTGTACATAGAATATTTCATGTTGTGACCATTTCGCAGGAACTTGGCAACAGACTGATTAATTGATGTAATTGATAATTGCACATTAGAGTTTTTGTGAATGACTTGTTTTGATTAGAGTTGTATTGGAAATCCAGCACTGACATTATTCTGTAAAATTAAGATAATTGGGTGATTATTAAGCAATTGGTTTGTGAGTGCTGTAGTGTTGCTGGATTACAGGTCTTTCTTTTTGGATTGCTCTGAAGTTGACTACTTTCCTTTACTTTTCCTGATCGGATGTGGTAAGATTGCCACTAATCAATAATTTGGTAAAATAAAATTCATAAAATAAATTGATATATTGATTAATTAATTAATTGATTAATTAATTACTTGTAATAAAAAAAATTATACAAAAATATATAAAAAAAACTAACAAATATTTTTTACAAAATATGAAAAAAATATATAAACAAAAATTACTAAAATACTAATTAAAAAACAATAACAAAAAAATAATAAAAAAGAGGGAAAAATATAACAGAGTCGTTACAATGGGGAAAAAGGACATCAAAACTACAAAAGCAATTACTCCTCTTGATGTAGTACAGAATAGTAATCCTCTAGTTAATGGTATTGCAAGGTTATCTGAAAAAGGGAATAAACGTTGGCCTGACATTGAACAACCATGGCCAGTGGAAGGGACTCTTAACCCAGACATCATCACGATAATGCAAGTGCTTGTATCCACGTATAAGGCAGATCAAAAGAAGGGGAAAAAAGGAGAACAACGTAACGAAAAGAGACAAAGAGAGCTGGGTGTTCTTAAGCTGTTTGAAAATGAAGGACAAAAACTGATAAAAGATACAAAAGATAAAAGAGACAGAGGTACAGAGAAAATGGCAAAAGAGGTGAAGGTAACAGAAAAACTAATGGCAGAAGTCAATACACCTTTCTCACATATGGATTCAGCAAAAAAAAAAAAAACTTATGAGAAAGAAGTAAAGTTTAAGGACGTCTATACTCAGCTTCCAGTGATCATTCAGGAGGGTGATTATTGCATCAGAGATGAAGATGAACGAATAATAGAGAGAGGACAAGCAGAAACGACCATAAAGATGAATCCAAACTCCAAAAGTAGGAAGAAAACGAGATGTCTGGAAACTAAGGGTAGAGTGAGGTTCAGGAGGATGGAACTTGAAGATGATGATGATGATGATGATGATGATGATGATCAGAGTGATTCAGAAGAGATGATGGGTGGATAAGACCCTGTCATCAGACAGAGGTTGGCCAGAGCGGAAAGAAGGGGTGATGGAAGTTGGAAGAAGAAGAATACAAGAGATTAGAGTTCTGATGAAAATGAAGATGGAGACAACAATGAAGATTTGGAGATTAAAGGTGCTTCATATTCAAGAGGATTTTATCCTACAATGACTAGCACAGAAGAAATAGAAAGAGATATAGACCGATGCGTATCATACCTGGATAAGGCCAATAATTTAGAAGAAGTAAGAGAACTGGAAGAACAACTCAAGAAGCTGAAGATACAGAAGAAAAAACTGCTGAAAAAAGGATCCCAAGAATTGGAGAAGAAGTATACATTGAGGCCAAGACAAGGGAGCACAAGTAAGAAGATGATGCCAGTGATCATTCGAGGACAAAACCTAGAATGTAAGCCTTTGCAGAATACCGATATGTCACCTCTGTAGCTCAACTGGTAGAGCACAGCGCTTGTAACGCCAAGGTAGTGGGTTCGATCCCCGGGACCACCCATACACAAAAAATGTATGCACGCATGACTGTAAGTCGCTTTGGATAAAAGCGTCTGCTAAATGGCATATTATTATTATTATTATAGAAGCTGCCTACTCTTCAAGATGGAGCATATCCTTGGATTTCAAAGTTGGAAGAAATTATGGTGGGAACACAGTCTGCCATAGGAGACATTAAGATAATTTTGGCTAATCTCCTTGGGATTCCAGGCATGTAAGACATTTTTCAGAGAGCTGGACTTCATAGATATGTGGGGACTGCAGTGAACGACCCTGAATTGTTGGCTGCAAGTAGAAATCGGCTGTGGAGAGCATTGAAAGATATGTTTCCAACAAATGTGCATCCTGACAACATTCTGATTGATCCACTAGGACAACAAGAAAATCCGAGAGCCTACGTGTCAAGAGTTCATCAAGTGTGGAGAAATATTACCGGAAATGATCCAGATGTGAGTCAAATTGAGCAGTCAATTTTGAGAGCTAAACTACAGATGGGACTGCCCTCACCAGTAAGGAGCAAACTGGCAGAGGTGGTTGGACTTAGAAGCATGACAAAAGGTGTCTATACAGATCATATAGCCCATCAAGTGGATCTGTACCGGAAAAAGGAACACAACCAGAAAGAACAGGACCAAGAAACTCTCAGAAAACTCAATCAAATACAACTGGTGGAGAATAAGAAGGAGAAGAAACAAGCTTTGGTTATGCAGAATCAGTGTGAACCAAATCAACAATCACTGCCACAGCTTCAACCGAACCAGTTCCAACCGCAATTGTACCAGCCACCAATAGCGGTACCAGTTGTTTCATATCCACAGCCAGTTTCTGGACAGAGACAGAATTGGAGAGGAAGAGGACGAGAAGGTTTAGGAAGAGGAAGAGGAGGAAAATGTAAGCCATACTTCCAGCAATCTTCAGAAGTGTGTTAAAATTGTGGACAGGTTGGTCACTTTGCCCGTGAGTGTAATGGGCCAGGAGGAAACACCAGAGGAATTTCAGAGGAAGATACAGGGGCAAGTCAAGATCATCTGGAGGACCAGTGAACCCTTATAGGGGCCCGGAGCAAGGATTCTAGAGGTGCCCAGAAGATCCGAAAGGGGGGTGTCAGCTGGTAGTATCAGGACCGGAAAAAGATCCAACAATTGAGGTGAAAGTAAACAAACGACCATTGGAAGTGATGGCGAATAGCGGAGCTGCTTTTATCTGTGTTCAGCCTGAAGAGGTTACACATCTCACTATGTAAAATCAACTAATTAGGATAGGGATTTGGAGGAGTGAAGATCAGCAATTTCTGAAAATGATGATTTTGGCTCAAGGACAAGGAGAGTCATAAGCTGTACGGATGACAAATGAATCTATTTGAAGTGTGAAGATGGCTTGAGAATCTATTAAAGAGGAGATGTTGCAAAAAGTTCAAGAATGTTTGTGATATCAAAGTAGTACCGATATTGGACTTGTGAAATCAGCCCAATTGAGGTGAAAGTTGAACTTTGACCAGGAGCCAGACCTCCTTGGAAAAATTTGTATCCATTGAAAGATGAAGCAATCCAAGGGATTGAACCACAAATTGAAGGACTTTCGAAAGCAAGTGTTTGAAGAAAATAAAAATCCTCAGAGTAACAATCCTTTGTTGCCTTTGGAGGAACCATGAGGGGCTGATAGTAGCGCCTCTAGACCTATTAGGTCTGATGATTTAGGAAGCTATGGGTTAGCTAATGTTGCAAGGGGGAGGTTAGGAGAAAGATCACAAAGGAGTAAGGTTTTTGGGAACCATATTTTCTTGAACAGGTTGACTATGTCATAGGCAGGTGCACAATCTGTCTGAAAAATAATGTTTACAGGGTGTGACTGATATTCTTGGTTACGTTCCTACACCAAGAGGTGCATGAGATGTCCAACTAAGCTAAAAGATGCTCAGTCGGTTGCAAAGTTCTTGTGTAAAGAAGTCATAAGCAGGTGGGAATTTCCCGATTTAATATCCTCAGAAAATGGGAAAGAGTTTTGTGGATAAATCAGTGAAATGGTTTTTGAAAAAATTGGAAAAAAAGTTAGACTAAAATGTTATGAAAACTAGGGTTGAAGTAACTCTAGGAAATTTTGAATATCTGATTGTGGGATAATTATATTATTGTGATATTTAGTATTTTGTTATGAATCAAAGGGGGTAAATGGTATGTGATTAATTTTATATATCATTTTATATATCATTTTTATATTTTTAGTTGATATTAATGTTTTAATTTGAATGTGTTGTTTTGCAAAAGATACTGTTTGGTCTTTTCTTTTCTTCCAGAAGCATATGGGGGAATGTGTAGAGGGGATTCAAATACTCAAACATGGACAATATGAATGGACTGGAGAAAGTGGAACAAGGAAGGTGTGGAAATGTTCAGATTCCATCATCGACGTCGCATTGAAAGTCGACACTGTGGAGGAGATGAAGTGTAGTGGACTATATTCCAGTGTTATATTCTTTCTGTATTAATTTTTTGAAGAATTATGTTTTCTGTTGTTGGGTACATGTGGGGACCTCAGATGTTTTTGTTTATTTCGTTGAAGCTTAGGGATATTGGGTCTAGGCAGGGATAGAGAGAATCCACAGGAGGGTCCGATGGGTCGACCAGCCGGAAAGTGGACATTTTTGATTGTATTTGTTTGCTGGGGTTTTCATGTGTATTCAATTGCATCATGGCTTAAAATGCATTGATAAAGATTTATAAATTGATCTGGAGTACTTAGGTGGTCGCCTAGGGCAGAGGGGCCGTGAGAGAATTTTCCTGTCTCGATTGACTGATGGATATTTGGAATGAATGCTGCCAGACAGGTTTTTCGCTCTTACACTCCATAACAATTTATTTACATTCCATAACAATTTATTTACACTCCATAACAATGTATTTACACTACATACAAAAATGTGTCTATATAAACATGTGTTTACTCTCCATAAATTTTGGTTTATTGCTAAAGTTACTCAAGAACAAGAATTGTTATTTGTCATAATCCTATTATTTTTGTTTTCGAGACTTAATTAGTCTCGAAGGGGGGAAATATGTAGTGTCTGAGGGTCTATGATTTTGCTGACGTTTGCAAAAAGTGTGTTATAGGAACTTGGCTCTGCTTGCGGAAACATCTGGAAAGCATTACTACATAGGCTTCTTGGAATAGAGGATATGGGGAGATATGTGGAAAGCCAGGGATTGGTTTATTAAAATCACGCCATATTATGTCACATAGGATATAAATACCATGTCTTGAACAAAGGACTGAGAGAATAGCATATTACATATCGGGTCCGGCTGTTCTCCAGATATCTGCAGATATTTGTAAATCGACGCTGAAAATCCTTTGTTATGAATAAACCTTTATAATCAAAGTACAGTGTCAGCGGACTTCTTATCATCACAGCATAATTAGCAGCATATTTTCAGACACAACAGATGCTTTTCTGCAAAGGGGACAGGACGACTACACCGTATTGAGGGGAGGATGGATGGGGCCATGTATCGCGAGATCTTGGCCAACAACCTCCTTCCCTCAGTAAGAGCATTGAAGATGGGTCGTGGCTGGGTCTTCCAGCATGACAACGACCCGAAACACACAGCCAGGGCAACTAAGGAGTGGCTCCGTAAGAAGCATCTCAAGGTCCTGGAGTGGCCTAGCCAGTCTCCAGACCTGAACTCAATAGAAAATCTTTGGAGGGAGCTGAAAGTCCGTATTGCCCAGCGACAGCCCCGAAACCTGAAAGATCTGGAGAAGGTCTGTATGGAGGAGTGGGACAAAATCCCTGCTGCAGTGTGTGCAAACCTGGTGAAGACCTACAGGAAATGTATGATCTCTGTAATTGCAAACAAAGGTTTTTGTACCAAATATTAAGTTCTGCTTTTCTGATGTATCAAATACTTATGTCATGCAATAAAATGCAAATGAATTACTTAAAAATCATACAATGTGATTTTCTGGAATTTTGTTTTAGATTCCGTCTCTCACAGTTGAAGTGTACTTATGATAAAAATTACAGACCTCTACATGCTTTGTAAGTAGGAAAACCTGCAAAATCGGCAGTGTATCAAATACTTGTTCTCCCCACTGTATAAGCTGTTTTTCAGTCTCTCTGTCCCAGCTTTGATGCACCTGAACTGACCTCGCCTTCTGGATGATAGCGGGGTGAACAGGCCATGGCTCAGGTGGCTGAGGTCCTTGATGAACTTCTTGGCCTTCCTGTGACACCGGGTGCTGTAGATGTCTTGGAGGGCAGACAGTGTGCCCCCGGTGATGCGTTGGGCAGACCGCACCACCCTCTGGAGAGCCCTGCGGTTGCAGACAGTGCAGTTGCCGTACCAGGTGGTGATACAGCCCGACAGGATGCTCTCAATGGTGCATAACCAGGGCAAGGTGACTGGGAATATTGTAGAATACAAACAGTCCAGTTATGCCTTCCGTAAGGCAATCAAATAGGCAAAAGGTCAGTGCAGAGACATAGTGGAGTCACAATTCAACGGCTCAGACACAAGACGTACAGGGCATTCGGAAAGTATTCAGACCACTTCCTTTTTTCCACATTTTGTTACATTACAGCCATATTCTGAATTGGATTAAATAAAACATTTTCCTCAGCAATCTACACACAATACCCCATAATGGCAAAGCGAAAACAGGTTTTTAGACATTGTTGCTAATGTATTAAAAATAAAAAACATAAATACCTTATTTACATAAGTATTCAGACCCTTTGCTTTGAGACTTGAAATTGAGCTCAGGTGCATCCTGTTTCCATTGATCATCCTTGAGATGTTTCTACAACTTAATTGGAGTCCACCTGTGCTAAATTCAATTGATTGGACATGATTTGGAAAGGCACACACCTGTCTATATAAGGTCCCACAGTTGAAAGTCCATGTCTGAGCAAAAACCAAGCCATGAGGTCAAAGGAATTGTCCGTAGAGCTCCCGAGACATGATTGTGTCGAGGCACAGATCTGGGGAAGGGTACCAAAACATTTATGCAGCATTGAAGGTCCCCAAGAACACAGTGGCCTCCATCATTCTTAAATGTAAGAAGTTTGGAACCACCAAGACTCTTCCTAGAGCTGGCCGCACGGCCAAACTGAGCAATCGGGAGAGAAGGACCCAATGGTCACTCTGACAGAGCTCCAGAGTTTCTCTGTGGAGATGGGAGAACCTTCCAGAAGGACAACCATCTCTCCAGCACTCCACCAATCAGGCCTTTATGGTAGAGTGGCCAGACGGAAGCCACTCCTCAGTAAAAGGGACATGACAGCCCGCTTGGAGTTTGCCAAAAGGCACCTAAAGGACTTAGACAATGAGAAACAAGATTATCTGGTCTGATGAAACCAAGATTGACTCTTTATCCTGAATGCCAAGCGTCACATCTGGAGGAAACCAGGCACCATCCCTACGGTGAATCATGGTGGTGGCAGCATCATGCTGTGGGGATGTTTTTCAGCAGCAGGGACTGGGAGACTAGTCAGGATCAGGGGAAAGATGAACGGAGCTAAGTATAGAGAGATCTTTGAAGAAAACCTGCTCCAGAGCACTCAGGACCTCAGAATGGGGTGAAGGTTCACCTTCCAATAGGACAACAAACACACAGCCAAGACAATGCAGGAGTGGCTTTGGGACAAGTCTCTGAATGTCCTTGAGTGGCCCAGCCAGAGACCGGACTTGAACCCGATCAAACATCTCTGGAGAGAACTGAAAATAGCTGTGCAGCGATGCTCCCCATCCAACCTGACAGAGCTTGAGAGGATCTGCATAGAAGAATGGGAGAAACTCCCCAAATACAGGTCTGCCAAGCTTGTAGCGTCATACCCAAGAAGACTCAAAGCTGTAAACGCTGCTTAAGGTGTTCAACAAAGTACTGAGGGAAGGGTCTGAATACTTACAGTATCAGTCAAAAGTTTGGACACACCTACTCATTTAAGGGTTTTTATTTATTTTTACTATTTTCTACATTGTATAATAATAAGGAAGACATCAAAACTATGAAATAACACATATGGAATCATGTAGTAACCAAAAAAGTGTTAAACAAATCAAAATATAACTCTGGGTCTTCCATTCCTGTGGTGGTCCTCATGAGAGCCAGTTTCATCATAGCCCTTGATGGTTTTTGCGACTGCACTTGTAGAAACTTTAAAAGTTCTTGAAATTTTCCGAATTGACTGACCTTCACGTTTTAAAGTAATAATGGACTATTGTTTCTCTTTGCTTATTTGAGCTGTTCTTGCCATAATATGGACTTGGTCTTTTACCAAATAGGGCTATCTTCTGTATACCCCCCCTACCTTGTCACAACACAACTGATTGGCTCAAACACGTTAAGAAGGAAATAAATTCCACAAATTAACTTTTAAGAATGCACACTTGTTAATTGAAATGCATTCCAGGTGACTACCTCATGAAGCTGGTTGAGAGAATGCCAAGAGTGTGCAAAAATATATTTTTGATTTGTTTAACACTTTTTTGGTTACTACATGATTCCATATGTGTTATTTCATAGTTTTGATGTCTTCACTATTATTCTACAATGTAGAAAATAGTAAAAATAAAGAAAAACCCTGGAATGAGTAGGTGTGTCCAAACTTTTGACTGGTACTGTATAACCCAAAAAAGTTGTACCTGGAACCAAAAAGGGTTCTTCAAAGGGTTCTATGGGGACAGCAGAAGAACCCTTTTAGTCTCTAGATAGCACCTTTTGTTCTAAGAGTGTACTAACAGAGTCTAGTCAAGAGCACAGTTCTTTTTTTCTGCCATTGTGTGTTAATTTAACAATAAGATGTATCCAAGACAAATGGCTCTCTCAATACAACTGACAGAATATTAAAGTGCTGGAGATGAAAGTCACACATGAAGTAATGATCAGAGACAAGTCGTTATTTGATTACGGAGAGCAACAAAGTCCTTGCAATAACCAATAAAAAATGTATCATGGCCAGGCGGTGACAATACATTTACATTTTCGTCATTTAGCAGACGCTCTTATCCAGAGCGACTTACAAATTGGTGCATTCACCTTATGATAGCCAGTGGGACAACCACTTTACAATATATCCATTTTTATAGTAATCCTTTTTTATTTTTTTTATTCTTTTTGGTGGGGTGTGGGATAGAATGATTACTTTTATCCTATCCCAGGTATTCCTTAAAGAGGTGGGGTTTCAAGTGTCTCTGGAAGGTGGTGAGTGACTTCGCTATCCTGGCGTCGTGAGGGAGCTTGTTCCACCAGATGCAATTTAGATGCAATTTAGTAAGTGAAATGGATTAATTGGATCGACAATCAACCACAAGAAAGACTTGTTATATCTACCAGGTAGTTGATTCACAATGGTGCTGCTGATTCTAGCAGGCTTAGTTCGCTCTTTGCCATTCTACTTTCTGTAGGATCACCTGTGCATTACAGAAGTTCCTCACAGTGTGGGCCCCCGGAGCCCCCAGTCTAAGCAGTGTCGACAGGGTGGGCCGTGAAGCATGAGTTCTAGAGGGTGATTCATGAGGTCATCACGGTGTGCATGTGGTGGTGGTGGGGTATTGAGGATCCTGCAGTGGAGCAAGTGAGAAAAGGTCACCTGATAACCAGTGACAGGAGCAATTACAAAGCTCCCCCTAACAAATCAAATAAATGTGTATTTGTCATGCGCACTGAATACAACAGGTGTAGACCTTACCGTGAAATGTTTACTTACGAGCCCTTAATCAACAATGCAGAGTTTTAAAGAAGTAAGTAAGACACATTTTCTAAATAAACTAAAAGGGTGGTTGGCGGAGCCTAGGGTTAGAGCAGAGCCAACTCCCCATACTCACGCGAGAAGGCGTATGACTGGGCAAGCTCCGTGTTATGCGGAGCTTCGTACTGTGTCACCAGTGCGCCGGCACAGTCCTGTACGTCCTGTGCTTGCACCACGCACGTGCCTTGCGAAGATGGGCATCCAGCCAGGACGGGGTGTGCCGGCTCAACGCTCCTGGTCTCCAGTACGCCTCCTCGGTCCCACATATCCTGCGCCAGTTCTACGAGCTGTATCGCCAGTACGCGTGCACAGCCCAGTGCGTCCTGTGCCAGCGCCCCGCACGTGTAGTGCGTAAGTGGGTAGCCAGCCAGGACGGGTTGTGCCAGCTCTCCGCTCCAGACCTCCAGTCCGCCTTCGCAGTCCGGTCCGGCCCGTTCCTGCTCCTCGCACCAAGGCAGTGGTGCGCGTCGCCAGCCCGGCCCGGCCTGTTCCTGCTCCTCGCACCAAGCCAGTGGTGCGCGTCGCCAGCCCGGCCCGGGCTTGTTCCTGCTCCTCGCACCAAACCAGTGGTGCGCGTCCCCAGCCCAGCCCGGCCTGTTCCTGCTCCTCGCACCAAGCCAGTGGTGCGCGTCGCCAGCCCGGCCCGGCCTGTTCCTGCTCCTCGCACCAAGCCAGTGGTGCGCGTCGCCAGTCCGGCCCGGCCTGTTCCTGCTCCTCGCACCAAGCCAGTGGTGCGCGTCGCCAGTCTGGCCCGGCCCGTTCCTGCCCCTCGCACCAAGCCAGTGGTGCGTGTTCCTAGTCAGGTCCGGCCTGTGCCTGCTCCTCTCACCAGACCAGTGGTGCGTTTGTCCAGTCCGGCACGGCCCGTGCCCGTTCCACTGGTCAGCTGCTCCACTCCGGAGCCAGAGCAGTCCGCTCCACCGGTGCCTGATCCAGCTCCGGTCAGCGGCTCCACTCCGGAGCCAGAGCAGTCCGCTCCACCGGGGTCTAGTCCAGCTCCGGTCAGCTGCTCCACTCCGGAGCCAGAGCAGTCCGCTCCACCGGTGCCTGATCCAGCTCCGGTCAGCGGCTCCACTCCGGAGCCAGAGCAGTCCGCTCCACCGGGGTCCAGTCCAGATCCGGTCAGCGGCTCCACTCCGGAGCCAGAGCAGTCCGCTCCACCGGTGCCTAGTCCAGCTCCGGTCAGCGGCTCCAGTCCGGAGCCTGAGCAGTCCGCTCCACCGGTGCCCGGTCCAGCTCCGGTCAGCGGCTCCAGTCCAGACCCAGACGTCAGCCCCTCTCCAGGTTCAGGGTCTCCCACACCAGGGTCCAGACAGGGCTTGGAGTATAGTGGGAGGAAGGAGAGGGGAAGCAGCGCGCCGAGGTCCAGACCAGACCAGGGGCAAAACAGGGAGGCGGAGAATAGGTGGTTGTCACGCCCGGAGCCGGATCCGCCTCCGAGGCGGAATGCCCACCCGGCCCCTACCCTGTTAAGTAAAGGTTGTGCTGTCGGAGTCCGCACCTTTGGTGGGGGGTACTGTCATGCCCTGACTCTGGGGACTCTTATTTGTTGAGTCAGGGTGTGTATTTTCTATATGGTGTAGATCTATGTTATAAGTCTAGTATGTCTAGATCTATGTTGGCCGGTGTGGTTCCCAATCAGAGGCAGCTGTCGCTCGTTGTCTCTGATTGGGGACCATACTTAGGCAGCCTTTTGGCACTAGTGGGTTGTGGGATCTTGTTCTGTATAAGGTTTGTTGTGTTACCTTAGGACTTCACGTGTCGTTAGATGATTGTTTTGTCGTGTGTTTATTCGTGTAATAAACATGTTTGCATATCACGCTGCGCCTTGGTCCGTCCCGTCTGTCAACGATCGTGACACACTATCTCCCTTGTTGCAGCTCCATCCACCCACTTACCTGTCTTTCTCTCCATCTAATAATCAGCACACTCACAAAACTTTCCTTTTAATCTCTTCTTCAGCCAGACTATTGGTATCTTAGCAACATGACTCATTCCCTTAGAGTGGGACATGTCTGACTGCAGTGGCCACACATGTTTATGTGGTCCTGTAAGGCTCAGTTGGTGGAGCATGGCACTTGCAATGCCACGATTGTGTGTTTGATTCCCGGGGCCACCTGTAAAATGCGTGCTTATTAGTAACTGGAATAAGCAATTTCATAAATGTGTCAAGTGCAGCGTCTGGTTGCTTCCTCATTACACACAACAGACCAACAAATATTCTTTACACCATCAACATATGAATCACTACAAAACTTATTGTATAACCTCTTATACACTATATTAGGCCCAGCCTTTGGAACTTTGGTTTTCCTAGAAATGGCTACTATATTGTGATCACTACATCCTATGGATTTGGATACTGCTTTAAAGCAAATTTCTGAAGCATTAGTAAAGATGTGATCAATACATTTAATTCCTGTGCTGTTTGTAAATACCCTGGTAGGTTGACTGACAACCTGAACCAGGTTGCAGGCACTGGTTACAGTTTGAAGTTTTTTCTTGAGTGGGCAGCTTGATGAGAGCCAGTCAATATTTAAATCAAAAAATATACTTCTCTGTTGATATCACATACATTATCAAGCATTTCACACATGCTATCCAGATACTGACTGTTAGCACTTGGTGGTCTATAGCAGCTTCCCACAAGAATGGGCTTTAGGTGAGGCAGATGAACCTGTAGCCATGTTACTTCAACAGTATCTAACATGAGATCGTCTCTAAGCTTTACAGGAATGTGGTTCTGAATATAGACCATGTATTGCTACCACTGTATTATCAAAGGTATTATCTAAGTGAGTTTCAGAGATAGTCAGAATATGAATGTCATCTGTTACAAGCAGGTTATTGACCTCATGGACCTTGTTTCTCAGGCCGGATATGTTAATATGGGCTATTTTTGCTTGATTGTTTTTAATGCTTTACTGGGAAGCTTAAAAGAAGTAGACTTACTCATGTTATTTATATTGGAGCTGATAGTGCAGGGTGAGCTGCACACAATGGTCTTCCTACTAGGGCACACTGCCTCAGTGCTGATTACTGCATACAATAGCTATAGGATCAACAGAGGTATTCAGGGCAATTAAGGGGACATACATTAAGTTACTTACATTGTGTCTGCCAATGCCCCTAGGATAATGTACATTTGATGCAGCATTATGACAACTCATTGTCACAATGGTAGGGATTAACTTAACTTGTATTGGGTCATTGATAAGTCATTGTTTCAACGCAGCCTTGAAATGCGTGGACAGAGTCCAGGAGCCAAGATGATTTGGATGGACTCTGTCATTCCTGTAGAGTTTCTTCTGTTTCCAGAAGGTGTCAAAGTTATCTATAAAAGGGATTCCAGCGGAGCTACAGTAATTGATGGTACTAGACCTGAAATGATTGGCCGTTTTTTTGAGTCTTTTAATGCTAAAATCAGTTCTTTACAACCCATTTTCAGATGTTTCGAGCTAGCCCTCCTGATGTCATTTGACCCCACATGGACTATGACAGCGTCAGCTCCCGGTATCTGTCGTAGAATAGTCGGAAGCAGCTTTGTGATGTCCTGTACTCGTGCTCCTGTGTAGCACAGGGGTTTTGCATTGGGAACCGAGATGTTTCTCACCATAGAGCTGCAGAACATGACAGCTGGTGATATTGAATGGGCCGGTCTCTCAGGCAGCCTCACGGTCTGATGAGGGTGGGAGCTCTGAGGATCTGAACACAAGGTAGAAGCCACCGGAGGGGGCGAAGACGCAGGTACCTCCGGATCCGATCTTGAATGGGAAGTCCCTAAGGAAGAAGGTGCCGGAACCTCTGGATCCAGGGCGGCAAAGCCATTTCTGGTCTGTGTCAGGTCTGTGCTTAACATCTCCAAGGAGACCCCCGTTGCCAGAGGACGCTTTCTTAGATTTCCACGTCGAGTGACGTATCTCCATGGCTGGTTGGTTGGGTCGAGAATGTTGGGAATTTTTGGTTAACTACTCTGTCTCACTTAAGGGCAGACAACATAACAAACCAATTATATGAATTATGCATGTTGTAGAATGAAACGCCTATATGCCTTATATGCCTATGGATTAAGAACCAATTAAAGGGTTAAAACAGAGCCATGATGAAATCGCTCTATAGGTATTTCTCCACTACATATATTATAATTTGCTTGAACATAGTAGAGACATTCTGTTAGTGCAAATGCTGTGCTTCTGAGAAAGGATGGTTCCCTCTAGCTCCCTGCAGCTGGTCTGGGTGTGTAGTCAAGGACATGGGATGGAGATATAACTTCAGGAACAGATAGACCTGTACAGGCCTGTATTGTTTCTTGTTGCTTCTGAGTAACCTGGTCATACAGTCAGGACAAAGAGCTTCAGAATGACCACAGGTTTTTCAGTTAATCCTAGACAAAGAGCCTCAGAGTAATCACAGTTTTTCAGTTCATCCTGTGTTGTGCCATCATCCAAGGGTGCAGCTGTGTGGAGATAGGAGTAGCAACGGAACTAACGTTATCACTTGTTTGTGCGCTATGACCCGATACACATAGCCTGACCCGATACACATAGCCACATACACATAGTCACAATAAGAAACCATAGTGGCTCAAGGTCCAGGGAGGATGGCTGTTAGGAATGTAAATGTATATGGTTGAGAATGGGTTATGGACATTACATGTTTAAACCATGTTTAAGTATTGATTGATATGTTTTATAATGTGTTATGGGTTAGATGGGGTGTTTTATGTGCAAATGTATTTGTGGCTGGAAGACTGTGTGTGCAGAGGGGGCCTATCTCTGAAACTGGTGAACTGGGACAGGCTGCAGGAGTGTGTGCACTCCCTAACCTCAAGGCTTCTCCTGACTGATTAAAGATGGCTCTGTTATTTTTTGATTGAGAAAGATTGGTCCTGCCACTAATGGTTCCAAAATCTGAATACACAGAGAAATCAGATTTCACCACTATCATAAATTAAGAGAGTGGGCAGAGCGGTCAAAAGATGGAGATTTGGGGACAATGGTGGAAGAACTAAACAGAGAGGGATTAGGCAAAAAGTATGTAAAATGTGCAGGAATAGAACTGTATATAAACTGAGTGTTGGGAGTTTAGTTGCTCTGCAGACCAGCTCGGCTTTTGTTGCTTTGTGTAATAAAGTCTATCTTGATTCTACAAAAACTCTGGAAGAACTTTGATTTTTAATAAGTATAGTGATACATTTCTACGACAAGAACAGCTCTGTTCTCCAGGGAAGGGGGAGACCCCTTTGGGGATGGATCCCTGTTGAGCACCGAACAGTTGGCTGTGGAGTGCCGACACGGCGGCGACACTTCCACCAGACCCGAGCGGCGTCCGGCTATTGGGGTGGAAGAAAAATAAAAAGTAGGCGGGCGTGGATTCCCCAGTAGCTTGTGTAGGTTTGCTACTTGCTTGCTAAGAGTAGCCACTTTGCCCCTGTAGTCCTCCGCAAGCAAACAGTTGCTACATTGAAAGTCAGCGCGGCCCACATTGTCCCGGAACAAAGCAAAAATAAACACAGCTCCTGCAGCGCTGGAAATGTTCAATAGCGACCTCCATTTGAGACCGCAGAGCCAGCTAGCAGGATCCCGGGACAGACAGCAGCGCTCACAACAACTAAGCCCAACAGAGCCGCAGTATCCAAAATAAAATAGAAGTATATAAAAACACTGTCAGCTTTACAAAAACAATAAACCGTGGTCTCTTGTTCAGCTTTCATTCAGCTTTCAGCTTTCAACAACAAACAACATATGTCACGCTCAGATGACGTCAGATGACTGTCAGATGACTGTGTGTGTGTTCATGTGTGTGTGTGTGTGTGTGTGTGTGTGTTGGAGTGTCAGTGTAGTATGTGTGAGTGTGTGGTTAGAGTCCAGTGAGTGTACATCGAGCGTGCTCAAGAGAGTCAATGCAAAAAATATGAATAAATAATAATAAAATAAGGGGGTCAATGCAAATACTCCAGGTAGCCATTTGATTAACTGTTCAGCAATCTTATGGCTTGGGGTAGAAGCTGTTAAGGAGCCTTTTGGTCCCAGACTTGGCGCTCCGGTACAGCTTGCTGTACGATAGCAGAGAGAACAAACTATGACTTGGGTGGCTGGAGTCTTTGACAATTTTTAGGGCCTTCCTCTGACACTGCCTGGTATAGAGGTCCTGGATGGCATGAAGCTTGGCCCCAGTGATGTACTGGACTGTATGCACTACCCACTGTAGCGCCTTGCAGTCGGATGCCGAGCAGTTGCCATACCAAGCAGCGATGCAGCCGGTCAGGATGCTCTCGATGGTGCAGTTGTATAACGTTTTGAGGATCTGAGATCCCATGCCAAATCTTTTCAGCCTCCTGAGGGGGTATAAGCGTGGTCATGCCCTCTTCACAACTGTCTTGATGTGTTTGGACCATGATAGGTCCTTAGTGATGTGGGCACCAAGGAACTTGAAGCTCTCGACCCACTCCACTACAGCCCCTTCGATGTGAATAGGGGTCTGCTCAGCCCTCCTCTGTAACATATGAGTTGTAATTTGTATGAAATGGACGATGGACATCCACAAATGAATATATACTAAACGAAATGTAACATATCATATTAATTGGAGTATCCCGGATTTACATTTACTATGTTATGTCTACCCCTGAGTCCAGGTTGTGGACATACCCTGACAATATGGCTGGTATGAGAGCCAAGAAGCTTTTATAGACCAACTTCTAAAGACATCTCTAATTTATAATGTTAAAGGATATATGAGAAATGTCCTCAGAGTGTATTGTGATATATTAAGGCACTGTGAATATACTATTTTCACAGGTAGATGTTAATGTGGTGGCTGCTTGATCCTTCCAGTGTTAGAAGAGTTGAAATGGAAATAGCAGGCCATTAGGTATCATGGGTAGGATGTGGGCATTTACACTCAAATGTCTGGGGGCCCTCCAAAAGGCAGAAAGAGCCTTTTCCTCTGACGTTCCTTTTAAGCCTTCTGTGAGAAAAGCCAGGATACAGAACAAGAGAGACCTGAAGGCCTATGCTCTCTGTTCAAAGGCTATCCAGATCCAGTGGTGTTGTTTTGTTGTTGCATTTTGCAGAATTTATGATACAGTGTGAAGGAAGTTTGAGGTTGTATTGTATGAGTTAGGGATCCACTGTTTTTGTTAATGGAAGCTAAAGTAAACTTTTCCATGGCTAAACATTAGGACCAAACACAAAACCTTTGGATTTTTTAAATCCCTCAGGAAATGTGATGCGTATTCATTAATACATATTAATTTAACAATATTCATTGTTAAAAGATTTGTTAAAACTCGCTGAGCTGCTGAAACCACTTCTATAATTTTTCTGGGGATTCTTGGCCAGTATTCAAATAACAACAATAGTCGAGATTTCAATGGATCTCTATTATTTCCCTTTGAATAATACTCCAAGTCAGATGCTATGTGCAGTACTGTGTGTGAGAAGGAAGGCAAAGGTTAATGGTTAGCAACACTGCAGTCAACACCACCAGACTGCGACACATTCAGAAAGCTGCACGTTACCCATCTGCTTCTTCTGTGCTGAACTTGCAGTTTGCACTTGAATGCTAATGTTAATCGAGGTATTGGATGTGCTCCAATATGTGGGAAGGAAATTACTGACAGCTGCTATGTATTAAGGCCTCCATTGTGTGCTCTGTGTCTCTGCCTACACCTTTGGATGTTGTATTGCGGTGTGCTCCTTCTTCCACTTACTTCTTCCACTTTTTTGTGTGTGATTCAGATGTACATTATCTCAAGGTCTCCAAACAGCTTGAAGAACTCAGATCCTGTCAACATATTTCCTTTCTTCTTCAGTCTTTTTTTTAGCTCTTTCCTTTCATCCTGGATCCTGTTCCCTGTGTCTCCGTGTAATGATTCGCTTTTGGGAGGATGCAGTTCTGATCTTTAGAAAAGAAAATGTAAGGCCACTTATTCATAGTTTGACAAATAATGTACCCCGCAAGTATTTAACTCGGCTAACCAGAGTAAGTTCTGGATCCGGAGGAGTCCAAACGTAATTCTCATTCTGTATAATGAAGGGATCATCAACCGTACAGACTGAGAGCCCCCACGTTTGTTTATCTCTGCAATCGGCCGTACATCACATTCACATCTCCCACTATTTTTACCACCCAATAGGGGTGATTGTCTGAAATTAGGATGCAACAGAGAGCACTCCTCAGCTCTGAAGGGAATCAGAGAAATCAAACTGTGGTGAAGATGCTCATATTACTCCTCCTTTAACAGTTTGTCGATAAGATAATATACACTGTACGGTAGACAGTGAACGAGCACTGACACTTTGCTTGTGTAAAAGCCCCATGAGCACTAACGTGAAGTTCATAGGAGCACATCAAATTAGGTGTCAAATGAAAGCTAAGTCTATATTTTTGAGAAATTAAGGCTTACAGTTTCTTCAGAAAGTATTCACATCCCTTGACCTTTTCCACATTTTGTTGTGTTACAGCCTGAATTTGAAATTGATTAAAATGAGATTGTTTGTCGCTGGCCTACACACAATACCCCATAATGTTAAAGTGGAATTATGTTTTTAGAAATGTTTAGAAATGAATTAAAAATGAAAAGCTGAAATGTCTTGAGTCAATAAGTACTCAACCCCTTTGTTATGGCAAGCCTAAATAAGTTCAGGAGTAAGAATTTGCATCACAAGTCACATAATAAGTTGCATGGACTCACTCTGTGTGCAATAATAGTGTTATTTTTGAACGACTACCTCAGCTCTGTACCCCACACATACAATTATCTGTAAGGTCCCTCAGTCGAGCAGTGAATTTCAAACAGAGATTGAACCACAAAGTCCAGGGAGTTTTCCCAATGCCTCGTAAAGAAGGGCACCTATTGGTAGATGGGTAAAGAATAAATAAAAGCAGACATTGATTTTGAGCATGGTGAAGTTATTAATTACACTTTAGATGGTGTATCAATACACCCAGTCACTACAAAGATACAGGCGTCCTTCCTAACTCAATTGCCAGAGAGGAAGGAAAACGCTCAGGGATTTCACCATGAGGCCAATGGTGACTTTAAAACAGTTACAGAGTTTAATGGCTGTGATAGGAGAAAACTGAGGATGGATCAAAAACATTGTAGTTACTCCACAATACTAACCTAAATGACAGTGAAAAGGAGGAAGCCTGTACAGAATAAAAATATTCCAAAACATGGATCCTGTTTGCAATGAGGCACTAAAGTAAAACTGCAAAAAATGAATGCAAAGCGTTATGTTTGATGCAAATCCAACACTACACATCACTGAGTACCACTCTTCATATTTTCAAGCATGGTGGTGGCTGCACGTTATGGGTATGCTTGTCATCGGTAAGGACTAGGACGTTTTTTAGGATTTTTTGAAAATGGCTGTCTAGAAATTATCAACAACCAACTTGACAGAGCTTGAATAATTGTTTTAATAATAATGTGCAAATATTGTACAATCCTGGTGTGCAAAGCTCTTAGAGATTTACCCAGAAAGACTCACAGCTGTAATCGCTGCCAACGTGGATTCTAATATGTATTGACTTTCCTTCTGTAAGTTTAATTAATGCCTAGTGTCTTGTCATTCTGTTACCAAAACCCCACATACTGTATCTTTCAAATATTTTCAAATTTCATGAGGAGGGAGGATAATAAAAGTTCACAGAAGTAACAAGTAAAGGTAGACCTACCAATTAGTTATAGTGTTTTTACTGATAACAATTTGGTTTATAATTTATGAAGTGATTAAAACGCGTCACTCTGTTACTAAATCGGTAACAGAATGACCAAAAAATCTGAAACTGAATGACTGCAACTGAATTGGCTACAATGGGAATTCATAGCAGTCACCTGCTCCACTCCTCCCTTCCACTGACATACTGTTATGTTCAGCTAATAACTGTTTTCTATCTCTTTCTGTCGCATGGTGCGTGGTCAAAGCAAGAGTGTGAAAACAGTCTGGACAGCTGAAGAACACTTTGGAACCCTTTTTTTCTATGAGTGTACAGTACAGTACAGCAGTGGCGGCTCCTGAAAAAATTCTCAGGAGGGGCAATTTTTCTGATGATTTAGGTGACCTACACACGTGCACGAGTCCGTGCACGCGATTCCAGATATCTTTACCTCTGAATAAACTGCCTTTATTATACCATATCCACCCTGTCCAAAGTCTCTACTTGGTCTCAGTTCTCCAGTAAACTTGTGATTATCAACAGTACACAACGGTAACAAACAATTGGGGGAACTCACGGGGCAGATAGTAACCACTTAAAAGGAAGCGATTCCCAAACCTTCCATAACAAAGCCATCACCTACAGAGAGATGAACTTGGAGAAGAGTCCCCTAAGTAAGCTTGTCCTGGGCCTCTGTTCACAAACACAAACAGCCCCCACACAGCCCCAGGACAACAACAACAACAACAACAACAACAACACAATTAGACCCAACCAAATCATGAGAAAACAAAAAGAGAATTACTTGACACATTGGAAAGAACAAACAAAAAAACAGAGCAAACTAGAATGCTATTTGGCCCTAAACAGAGAGTACACAGTGGCAGAATACCTGACCACTGTGACTGACCCAAACTTAATGAAAGCTTTGACTATGTACAGACTCAGTGACCATAGCCTTGCTATTGAGAAAGGCCGCCGTAGGCAGACCTGGCTCTCAAGAGAAGACAGGCTATGTGCACACTGCCCACAAAATGAGGTGGAAACTGAGCTGCACTTCCTAACCTCCTGCCAAATGTATGACCATATTAGAGACACATATTTCCCTCAGATTACAGCGATCCACAAAGAATTCGAAAACAAACCCAATTTTGATAAACTCCCTTATCTACTGGGTGAAAAACCACAGTGTGCCATCACAGCTGCAAGATTTGTGACCTGTTGCCACAAGAAAAGGGCAACCAGTGAAGAACAAACACCATTGTAAATACAACCCATATTTATGTTTATTTATTTTCCCATTTGTACTTTAACTATTTGCACATTGTAACAACACTGTATATATACATAATATGACATTTGAAATGTCTTTATTCTTTTGAAACTTCTGAGTGTAATGTTTACTGTTAATATTTATTGTTTATTTCACTTTTGTTTACTATCTACTTCCCTTGCTTTGGCAATGTTAACACACGTTTCCCATGCCAATAAAGCCCTTAAATTGAATTGAATTGATAGTAAGGTCGCAATGACACAGAAAGCAGTTCAATGTCGGGGTACAGAGTCGCTCTCTTACCAGGATCGCGGTCCGCTCTGACCAGGGTGAAGGTGGCCGGCTCCACTTCTCTGTCCGGGACTCATCCAGCCAAGTCTCCCAGCTGTATTGGGATTCAGCTGCCAGCAGCGTTTTCATTATTTAGTCCGTTCGTAGCGGGTATGTACACGATCAACAAGATCAGTCCAAAACCAACCACTGGAAATCCATGGTTGGCAGAATGTTTGTAAACTAAGTCTACAAATTAAAAACATAAAATAACGCCGCACTGCAGGTCGCAACAGAGACGCTTCTAGCCGCCATTGTCTTAGTTACGTTCAACGTTACGTCACGTATGACGAAAGCGCGTAAGTGCAAGCCCACAGACACCCATAGAGAATGTATTGAAAGCTTTGAAATGTGAAAAAAATAGATTTTACATGACAGGCTATGAGAGACTTCTGGGCGATTTTCAACTTGACTGAAATCGCCCCAAAAACGGGCGGGGCCATTTGAAGCACGACTTTAGCCTGATTTGACATTTAGTGGCTGGCAGATCAGACGTGAACACTGATAACTGCTGTTGCCGTGATATAATTGATTAGAAAAAAAATCCCTTCCTTTTCCCGTTTGGCAGTGCGTCGCCCATATCGCCCTATTGAACAAGCCGTCCCTGTCTGCAGTACAGTAAAGAAAAGTAGAGTCGAGTATAAGTCAGTACAGTACAGTAAAGTTTAGTACAATACAGTACAGTAGAGCACACTAGAGTAGAGTACAGTATAAACTACTGTATTATACTGTACTGAACTATACCCTACTCTACTTTACTCTACTGCTGTGCACAGTACTGTGCTGTGCTGTACTCTACTGTGCTCAACTGTGCAGTACTGTGATGTCCAAACTTGTGAAACATAGAAGTCTATTATTGGTACAGATTTCACCGTGCGGGACCATCTTATTTGGGGGCAGAGCTCATTAGAATAATAGCCAGTATGTATAATAATACCCAAACATGCAAAGGAGGATATCAAATTTTTCTACCTTTGTGTACATATTCAGGACACATCAGCATGAAGAGAATGAAATCCATAATTATAATATAGTACAGATCAATGACCCATGATCTGTTACCGTCATTCTGTTATCGGGTGTTGATCCACTTTACTGACTGTAGTTCAATACCCTGTGCAAGTGCCGCGTTCCTACATCATACTTCTGTGTTCATGTCCCTGGTCTTTTGAATGGGCTTGACAATTATATAGTCAAATTCATGAAAACGTGGTCATATAACATAACATAACATAGAGTACCAGTCAAAAGTTTGGACACACCTACTCAGTCAAGGGTTTTTCTTTATTTTTACTATTTTCTACATTGTAGAATAATGCCAAGAGTGTGCAAAGCTGTCATCAAGGCAAAGGGTGGCTATTTTAAGAATCTCAAATATTGTCACGGTTTCGGCCGAGGCTGCCTCTCTCCCTTGTTCGGGCAGGCTTCGGCGTTCGTTGTCTCAGGAGTACTAGCTGCCACCGTTGTATGTTTCATGTTCGTTTGCTTTTGTCTGAGTGTTGTCACACCTGTTTTCAGTTAGTGTCATTAGTGTCCTATTTAGTTCCCGTTGTGTGTGTCAGGTGTTGTGTATTATTGTTTTGTGTCAGACGTGTTTTCGCTCGGTTGAGCTTCTCTCCACTGCGCTGGAGTTTTCGCACATGTTTGTGCGCTGTTTTGTTTCTATTTCGCCTTCGTGCGTATTTCGCCTTCGGGCAAGTGTTGTCCGTTTGCCGTGTTTCGGCTCAATACAAGTTTATTGGATTATCCGTCTGCGTCCTGCATTTGATTCCGCCACTGCACCTACAGCACGCCTTGACAGAATAATACACCACCTATGGAATCAGCAGGAGCCGTAGCAGCCCAGGCGACTCTGGAAGACAGGGTCCGGGAGCAAGGGGACCAGATCCTGCAGATGGGGACCGCACTGCAGGAGGTGATCACCACCATCCGAGGCTGGGGGACGCCTCCACCGCCACCCTCCGTGCCAGCACCATCGGCCAGTCAGCCTAGTTCCGCACCAGAACCCCGAGGAGTCCGACTCTCGCTCCCGAGGGCTTACGAGGGGACCGCGGCCGGGTGCCAGGGTTTCCTTCGCCAGGTGGAGCTGTACCTGGCCACCGTGCATCCGGCGCCCTCGGGACATGAGAGCGTGTCCGCCCTGATCTCCTGCCTGTCCGGGAAGGCGTTGGAATGGGCCAACGCGGAGTGGAGGAGGATCGACGCGGACACCATCACGTACAACGAGTTCTCCCGCCGCTTCAAGGCGGTGTTTGACCATCCCCCGGAGGGGAAAGCGGCGGGGGAGCGTCTGGTCTTTCTCCGGCAGGGGAGGAGGAGTGCTCAGGAGTTCGCCCTCGAATTCCGTACTCTAGCGGCAGATGCAGGGTGGAATGATCGGGCCCTCGTCGATCACTACAGGTGTAGTCTACGAGAGGACGTCCGTCGGGAGCTGGCCTGTAGGGACACCAGCCTCACGTTCGACCAGTTGGTCGACATGTCCATCAGGCTGGATAACCTGCTAGCTACCCGCGGGCGTTCCGAGGGGGGTCCGTCCATTTCACCCTCCAGCGCTTCCGAGCCGTGCCCCATGGAGCTCGGGGGCGCTGGCGCTAGAGAGAGGAGGGGTCGGCTTACTAGGGGGTCCATCCCTTGCACCAACTGTGGTCGGGGAGGACACACCGCGGCTAGGTGCTGGGGATGGCCTCCTAGGGGAGAGGACGACAGGTCCCGCACTGGGGATTCCCTCCAGGTGAGTAGGCGCCCCACTCACCCAGAGCTCTCTGTTGCACATTTTTGTATGCCTGTGCGTTTTCCACAGGTAGCACCTCATTCCCAGCATAAGGCGCTGGTAGATTCAGGCGCGGCTGGGAATTTTATTGATAAAAAGTTTTGTTTAGCGTTAGGGATTCCCCTTCTTCCTGTTGATGTTCCTTTCCCCGTTCATGCCCTAGATAGCCGTCCGTTGGGTACGGGCTTGATCAGGGAGGTCACGGCGCCACTTAGGATGTGTGCGCAGGGGGGTCATCAGGAGATGATTCAGCTATTCCTGATTGACTCTCCTGCGTATCCGGTGGTGCTGGGCATGCCCTGGTTGAGTACCCATAACCCATCCATTTCGTGGCAGGAGAGGGCTCTGATGGAGTGGTCTGCTCAGTGTGTGGGTAGATGTTTGGGCGTTTCCGTAGGGGCTACCTCGGTGGAGAGTCCAAACCAGGTGCCCGCATTGCACGTTCCCCCTGAGTATGGGGATTTGGCTATTGCGTTTAGTAAGGCGAGGGCGACGCAGTTGCCGCCCCATAGGCAGGGAGATTGTGCGATAGACCTCCAGGCAGGAGCTGCGCTCCCACGGAGCCATGTGTATCCTCTGTCTCAAGAGGAGAAGAAAGCTATGGAGACTTACATAGACGAATCTCTGAGACAAGGATACATACGGTCTTCCACTTCCCCTGCGTCCTAGAGTTTCTTTTTTGTGAAGAAAAAGGATGGTGGTTTGCGCCCGTGCATCGATTACCGTGGTCTCAATCAGATTACGGTGAAGTACAGTTATCCACTCCCGCTGATTGCGACCATGACTGAGTCGTTGCATGGGGCGCGTTTCTTCACTAAATTAGATCTCAGGAGCGCGTACAACTTGGTGCGCATCAGGGAGGGCGATGAATGGAAGACAGCCTTTAGTACCACCTCGGGCCATTACGAGTATCTGGTCATGCCATACGGGTTGATGAACGCTCCGTCAGTTTTCCAATCATTCGTGGATGAGATCTTCAGGGACATGCAGGGGCAGGGGGTGGTTGTGTACATTGATGACATTCTCGTGTACTCGCCTACCCGTGTCGAGCATGTGGCCCTGGTGCGTAGAGTGTTGCGGAGGCTGGTGGAGCACGACCTGTATGTGAAGGCAGAGAAGTGTCTGTTTTTCCAGGAGTCGGTCTCCTTTTTGGGGTATCAGTTGTCTGCATCAGGGGTGAAGATGGAGGTAGACCGGGTGTCGGCCGTGCGTAATTGGCAAACACCAACCACTGTGAAGGAGGTGCAGCAGTTTTTGGGGTTTGCGAATTACTACCGGAGGTTTATCCGGGGTTTTGGACAGGTGGCAGCTCCCATCACGTCTCTTTTGAAGGGGGGTCCGGTGCGTCTGCAGTGGTCGGCCGAGGCGGACAGGGCGTTTGGGAGGCTGAAGGACCTGTTTACCTCGGCCCCGGTGCTGGCGCATCCGGATCCCTCTTTGCCGTTCCAGGTAGAGGTGGACGCGTCAGAGGCCGGTCTAGGAGCCGTGCTTTCACAACGGTCTGGCGCGCCACCTAAACTCCGCCCCTGTGCTTTTTATTCTAAGAAGCTCAGTCCGGCGGAGCGGAACTATGACGTAGGGGACAGGGAGCTGTTAGCCGTGGTACAGGCTCTAAAGGTGTGGAGGCACTGGCTTGAGGGGGCTCAACACCCTTTCCTCATTTTGACGGACCACCGTAACCTGGAGTACATCCGGGCGGCGAGGAGGCTGAACCCTCGCCAGGCAAGATGGAATATGTTCTTGACCAGGTTTACTTTTAAGATCACGTACATCCCTGGGTCACAGAATGGTAAGGCAGATGCGCTGTCTCGGCGGTATGACACGGAGGAGAGGTCCATGGAGCCCACTCCCATACTGCCGGAGTCGTGTCTGGTGGCACCGGTAGTGTGGGAGGTCGATGCTGAACTCGAGCGGGCGTTACGCACCGACCCTAGTCCACCACAGTGCCCGGAGGGTCGGAAGTACGTTCCGCTCGAGGTTCGGGATCGATTGATCTATTGGGCTCACACGTCACCCTCCTCTGGACATCCGGGTATCGGCCGGACAGTGCACTGTCTTAGTGCCAAGTACTGGTGGCCCACGTTGGCAAGGGATGTGAGGGTTTATGTTTCCTCCTGCTCGGTGTGCGCCCAGTGTAAGGCGCCTAGACATCTGCCTAGGGGTAAGTTACTACCCCTGCCCGTGCCACAACGACCATGGTCCCACCTCTCGGTGGATTTCCTTACTGACCTTCCTCCGTCACAGGGGAATACCACTATCCTGGTCGTTGTGGACCGGTTTTCTAAGGCCTGTCGTTTGCTCCCCATGCCGGGCCTTCCTACCGCCCTGCAAACTGCCGAAGCCCTATTCACCCATGTGTTCCGGCACTACGGGGTACCCGAGGATATTGTGTCTGATCGGGGTCCCCAATTTACCTCCAGAGTCTGGAGGGCCTTTATGGAGCGGTTGGGGGTCTCGGTGAGCCTCACCTCGGGTTACCACCCGGAGAGTAATGGGCAGGTGGAACGTGTAAACCAGGATGTGGGCAGGTTTCTTAGAACATACTGCCAGGACCGGCCGGAGGAGTGGGCAAGGTACGTTCCCTGGGCCGAAATGGCCCAGAATTCCCTACGCCATTCCTCCACTAACCTAACCCCTTTCCAATGTGTGTTAGGTTACCAGCCGGTTCTGGCACCCTGGCAGCAGAGCCAGATCGAGGCTCCTGCGGTGGATGAGTGGGCGAGGCGCTCGGAGGAGACATGGAACGCTGCACACGTCCACCTGCAGCGGGCCCTCCGACGTCATAAGGCGAGCGCTGATCTCCACCGCAGTGAGGGACCGGTGTACGCACCTGGTGATCGAGTCTGGCTCTCTACCAGGAACCTGCCCCTCCGCCTGCCCTGTCGGAAACTGGGTCGGCGGTTTGTAGGGCCATTTAAAGTCCTGGGAAGGTTGAACGAGGTGTGTTATAAATTACAGCTACCTGTTGAATATAAAAGTATTAACCCCTCCTTCCATGTGTCCCTTCTCAGGCCGGTGGTAGCTGGCCCACTCCAAGACAGTGAGATCAGGGAGACTCCTCCGCCCCCATTGGACATCGAGGGGGCACCGGCGTACTCCGTGAGGTCCATCTTGGATTCGAGACGTCGGATGGGGGGTCTCCAGTATCTAGTGGAGTGGGAGGGGTACGGTCCGGAGGAGCGGTGCTGGGTGCCGAGGGGAGACATTTTGGACCCGTCTCTCCTGACGGAATTCCATCGTGAGCACCCGACTCGCCCGGCTCCGCGTCCTCCGGGTCGTCCCCGAGGCCGGAGTCAGCGCACGTCTGGAGCCGCGCGTCAAGGGGGGGGTACTGTCACGGTTTCGGCCGAGGCTGCCTCTCTCCCTTGTTCGGGCAGGCTTCGGCGTTCGTTGTCTCCGGAGTACTAGCTGCCACCGTTGTATGTTTCATGTTCGTTTGCTTTTGTCTGAGTGTTGTCACACCTGTTTTCAGTTAGTGTCATTAGTGTCCTATTTAGTTCCCGTTGTGTGTGTCAGGTGTTGTGTATTATTGTTTTGTGTCAGACGTGTTTTCGCTCGGTTGAGCTTCTCTCCACTGCGCTGGAGTTTTCGCACATGTTTGTGCGCTGTTTTGTTTCCATTTCGCCTTCGTGCGTATTTCGCCTTCGGGCAAGTGTTGTCCGTTTGCCGTGTTTCGGCTCAATACAAGTTTATTGGATTATCCGTCTGCGTCCTGCATTTGATTCCACCACTGCACCTACAGCACGCCTTGACAAATATAAAATATATTTAGATTTGTTTAACACTTTTGGGGTTACTACATGATTCCATTAGTGTTATTTCATAGTTTTGATGTCTTAATCCCAGGAGTATATGGTAAAGCACAGAAACTCCATCTATGTGAAGAAAAATGATGAGTACTAGACTATTAGACTACGTTAAGACATTTTGCTAAATGTGAATATTATGATGTTGGTTGTTATGGATTATTTCCACTTGTTTTGGATAATAAACACATTCAATCAAACAGACAGCCGTTTCACAGCCACAAAATCTTTATTTTTACATTTTACATTTACGTCACTTGGCAGATGCTCTTATCCAGAGCAACTTTTTATTTTATTAATCCAATTACTTTTAGGGATTGGCTCCTGCTGAGGCACAAAACACAGCAACTTCAAAACAGTCCCTTCTCCCACAAACCACCAGCAAATCATCTACTTGTTATCCACCAGATGTCTCTTTGAGCAATACTTAAACTGTCAGACTAAATTGGCACAATGAGATGCTTGAGACATCATCAAAAAAAGAGGCACAATAACACTAATGGTGTTTTTGCATGGCCCATTGGAATGCAATGGCCATGCCACAGAATGCTCCTGTACTGATAGGTAGCCGAGAACATGTCCAATGCATGTGTGTTGCCCTTGGATTGAGAGATTTAATCCCAAACCAAATAGCCCATCTGTGTTAGATAAATACTAGGCCTATTCTTTGACTTTCAGGTCTCTGTTGTGTTCTTACCCTTGCGCTACAGGCACTGTTTAAATAGTGTTTCCATAGTAGCCACTCCCAAAAAGAATGAATAATATCAGTGTTATCAGAGTCAGCCGCAGTTCTGTTTGCCTCTTTGTGTGTCCATATCGTACTTAGGTGGGCGTCTGGGGGTGGAGAGAGCGTACAATGAATCACACAGATTCATAAAGATATCACCCGTCGACCAATCAGGTGGTCAGTTGCTTGCCACCTCTCCGTCTACAATAACCACTACGCTGATTATCACTGAGGAAAGATCACACAAACAGTGGGAAACAAACATCACGTGATAGAATAATCCCATACATAACTCAAGCATGAGTAAACAGGTGTATATTTTACAGGACAGTGGCAATTATACAACACTTCACAGTATGCTGCTTTTTTACAAGTCTGCACAGGGGAATTGCAGGTATGGCATTAGTGAAACAATTCACTTTTCATAAGCCTTTACTTATGTTTTCACACATCTTAATACAGCTGTGTGAGAGAGTGTGTGTGTGGGAGTGGGGCAGCGGTGGGGGTGGCAGAGAAAATTGATTTATCATGGATCAGATAGCATTGTTCAAGTGAATTAACTAGTTTCTACAATACAGTGCTATTTGTATCATTGAATTCAGTGAAAGGGACCCAAGAGTCAACAATGTAAGTGGAGTGTAATAATATACTGAGGCACTTTATGTGTTGGTCAGTGTGGTTTCACCTAATGCCTTCCTCTCCACTGGGCAAATTGGTTTATGAGGGCTTGTGGCTTTGTGATAACTCTGGTGTAACTGTCTAATAATACATATTTTGTGTGCACCTACAGTACCAGTTTCTTTTTCATGGCTTGGTGTGTGCATGATCTACAGTAGTCTTTTCCCCTGATGAACTAAACTTCTAAAGAGAACATCCACTATTTTTAAATTCTGCGCTCCTTTTGTTGTCCAAGTAAATATCTATGATAAAACAAATACATTTATTACACATTTAGTCATATGAATCACCTAGATGTTAGTGTCCCTGTAAAATATCAGATATTGTAGATACCATCCCTACAGTGTCGTGATTTCAGCCATTCTTATCTTATCCGTC
This sequence comes from Coregonus lavaretus, assembly GCF_964263955.1. NCBI lineage: Eukaryota > Metazoa > Chordata > Actinopteri > Salmoniformes > Salmonidae > Coregonus > Coregonus lavaretus. Next base: position 23,994,951 of record NC_140015.1, on the reverse strand, counting down.
TATATTCTCATATCCTCTGTCTGTTCAACCCCAATGCCTCCAATGTGACTCCCCTGTCATAGCTGCCAGATAGCATTCAAAAGAAAAGGAAAAAGTCGTTCTTAAAATAAACAATCAGTGTATAGGAACTCTCTAGTTCAATAAGGTGGCCTTTCCTTGTCCTTGGATCCTTTCAAATGGCATACTATATAGGCTGAGTTACAGAAACCAGAGGATCAAGTGTTGAACAACAACACAACAACAATCAGCTTTGCGCAACATTGGTATGCCCTCAAGCAAATGAAACACTCTCACCAGATATTCCACCTTGATATTCAGTAATACGAAGCACTGTCACTGGATGCCAAGTTGCCCTTTTCTTACCCCATATACCTGTAGCAGCATTACAAACATAACCACGGCTCATAACACACAAGCAAAAATAAACACCCAAAAAACTACAACCACCATTTGATTTTATGCCAATCAGGGCACCTGTGTTCCTCTTTTGATTGTGCACTCCCCAGTCCTCAACAATCTAAACAAACAAGTGGTACACTCTTAGAAAAGAGGTGCTATCTACAGCCGAAGAACCCTTTGGGCACCCTTTTGGAACCTTTTTTTCTAAGAGTGTAGGGCCATTGTGTTGGCGTGGAATAGAAGCTACACAAGGTGCCTTCTTTTTCTACTGTCCTCTGTTCCTCCAGCTAAGGTGTAGCGAGGTGAATGACTATGATATAAAAGTGACACTACATTCATCTATATAGAATTGATTGTCACATTTTGCAGTAAAAACGTAATACAATTACAATCAGATATGTCAGATAAGTGTGGATAAAGGCACACACATAATGAACATACAGTGATCATGTGGTAAAACTTATAAACACAGATTGAAATTATACAAATATCTTCAGAAACAAACTAGTTCATATATTATATACACCGTTTTACAGGCAGGATCAAGTCATTATAACATAAATTCCATTGGCTTGATGCAGAGTTCAAACGCTCTCAGCCCATTGATCAGAAATTTAGTAATAAATTGTGAAAGGTGCTATGGCCTTGCAGAGTGCTTCTCTTCTCTATATGTGTATAGCTCTGGACATTTAAATAGAGGCGCACTATAGTGTGGCTCTTTCCATAGACATTACATGAATGCTACAAAATGTTAGTGCAAGTTCCCTCAGGTAACAGACAGTTATTTTACATTACAGGTAGCTTATCTCCAGGGAGGTGTTCTTCTCCACTGGCTCCTCTGGCAGTGGTTTGACACTCCCATTTGTGTTTCCATTATGCAGGGATGCTGGAGGCCCCAAGCCTTTCCCACCAATGTCCCCAGCTTTGGCTTTCCTTTCTGGGGATGCCACATGCTCAGATGCCCCTGGGGCTGGCACCTTGGGTGTTAACAGGGCCTGGGAACTCTCAGGATGTCCGTTCCCATTCTGGGCGATCCTACAGATCTCCGTCATCTCTGTGACGTCCTCCCTGTCTTCGTCATCTTCCTCCTCCTCATCTCGTACGACCCTCCTCAGGCTCTCTCGGGGCTTCAGCACCCTCCCCCTCTCCTCCTGCTGCTGCTGGCGCTCTGTCAGGTCGTGGCTCTCCACCTTGCGTGAGGAGCGACACAGGGCCTTGCGGAAGCCCCGCTTAAAGTTTTCCGAAAGGAAGCCATAGACGATGGGGTTGGCGCAGCTGTTGGCGTAGCCCATTACCACAACAAAGTAGTAGAGGCCCTGGTACTCTGATGGCAGAGACACCAGCAGGTTGAGGATGTTGAGGGCGTAGAAGGGCAACCAGCAGAAGACGAACACGGCCACCACGATCACCACCATGCGCGTCACCTTGCGCTCTGACTTCCTGCGCTTGGTGGATGTGGCGTGGACCTTCTTGCCAGAGCTGCGGATCTTGAAGACGATGAGCAGGTAGCAGAGGCAGATGATGAGGAGCGGGCAGAAGAAGCCCACTGTGGACGTGTAGATGATAAAAGCCGCCCGCCAAATGTCGGCCGGCCGAGGCCAGGAGATATTGCAGGTGCCACCCGTCTTGTGGACGTTGGCGAAGATTACCACAGGCAGGACCACCAGGAAGGAGATGGCCCACACTGTGCCGTTGACCATCTTGGCCACCTGGGGCCGCCGCCACTTGGAGGAGCATATGGGATGGACCACTGCCAGGTAGCGGTCGATGCTCATGACGGTCAGGCAGAAGATGGAGGTGAACTGGTTGATGGAGTCCACGGTCATGACCAGGCGGCACATGAAGGAGCCAAAGGGCCAAAACTGGAGGGTGTTCTGGACAGCCAGGAAGGGCAGGCCCAGCATGAAGAGCTCATCAGCGATGGCCAGGTTCAGGATGTAGATGTTAGTCACAGACTCCGTCTTGGAGTAGTGCAGCACAATGTGGATGACCAGGCTGTTGCCGCCCAGGCCGATGACGCAGACGATGATGTAGATGAGTGGGATGAGGACCCCTGCTACACTGGGACCTGATGACATCTCTGGGCTGGTTGTGTTGGTGGAGTTGGTGCAGTTGAAGAGGGTGTCGTTGAGGAGGGTGTCATTGAGGATGGTGTCATTGCATAGTAGCAGAGAAAGGGGAAGGTTGGGGTAAAGGCTGGGGACTGTGCTGTTCTCCCACATGTCCTCTGCCATCTCTGAGGGGGCAGTGAGCAGACGTCCAGGCAGGAGAGATGGAGGACCAGGGGGATGTCTGTCTGTCTCTCTCAGATCCCACCCATCTGTCCTGTGGAGAGACCAGAAAGACTTATTAAGCTGAGGAGATCTTTCATATCTCATCCTTTATCGAGAAGCATCTGTAGCTCAAAGGAGAGAAGGAGAGACACAAATTAAAAGGGACCTTAAAAGGGATGTGCCAGACAGCGTCTTTATGTCTGTTATACCTCTTTCAGGGCCAAGGCACAATAGCAGCCAGACAATACGTGATTGAGGGTTTTTCAAACGGCTTTAATTCAGGTGAAAGCCTTGTTTGGTAAATGAGGTACATGAGAGAATAAGACGTCAGTGTCTGGCTGTGTGAAAAGCTGCTGTTGAAACACGTCTCAAGACAAATTAAGAGTTGGGGAAAACAAAGAGAGTTTAAGATTAAACAAAACAGGGAGAACAAAAAAGAGCAGGTGGCAGAGGTTAAATTAAATGATAAGAATAAAATGATGAAAAAGGACACCCAAATGTCACTAGGTACGCAGCCCGGCATGAGTCAGACAGGAAACAATTAAGGCCAGACGAGGAAAGAGGGCATGGGGAGAAATTGACCAGGCCGCAACACCTGTGTTTGGCTTCTCTTTGTGGCTATTGACCCCTCAGACAAATTAAACAGAGTGTGTTCCCACACACAGCCACTGCTGGAGCTAATCATTTACATTTTATTAGTAACTAGGCACTCTGGGGCGGCACAGACCACTGTGTGCAGCTCTTCTGCCAACACATACCTTGTCATCGGTGTGTATGTATGTGTGTGAATGTAAATATGGAGTGTGTGTATGTGTGCACAGTTTGTGTGAGAGGAGAGAAGGCTCAGGTAAACTCAAAGGCTTTGGAGGGCCCTTTTCGTATGTGGCTGTGGAGTCGCAATGCCACGCTGGGTAAACATCCACTGCTGATGACGTGTAGGGGTTCTGGAACAAATTAACACCTGGCTTTCTCTCTCTATCCATCTCCCACCATCGTACTGTGTAGATCCCATGAAAACACAGACAGGAATGTCTTAATGTCTTTATGCTAAGAATCTGTAACAGCAATGTATATCGTTTTAAATCACTTGCAAAAATGTGACCTGTTTTTTTTATTAAAGAGGAGATTATGTATTGTCCTGGGTCAAGAAGGTCATCCTTTGTCCCTTGTGTCATAGGTACCATCATCACGAGAGAGGTATTTGTTCAGCAATGGATGTTCTGAACTACAAAATGGACACATACACATGAATTCTAGGGACTTCAAACTGGGCAAAAACTGGTTGAATCAAGGTTGTTTCCATGTCATTTAAAAATATAAAATGTGATAACGTGAATCAACATGGAAAACTGATTGGATTTGCAAAAAGTTATCAACATAAGGGAATTTTGTCTTTTTTTCACCCAACTTTTAACCTAAACCCAATGTCATGGTGCAACTTTTTGTTGATTTCACGTTGAATTCACGTTAGTTGACAAGTCAACCAAATAAATCTAAAATAGTTTTTGAACAGACATCTGTACCAAATGGGTTAGAACATGTCATATCTATCACCACAGTTAAATGTAATCCCATATTGCATATTATCATGGTTTTAAAATCTACTAGTTTCTGTCCCATGAAATATGCATAATACTATTTTTGGAAATGTAATTTAATGTTTTCTCAGTTCACTAAAAGGTTCTCATCACTTCAAAATCTGGCTGCTGAAGTGAGGTAGATTCAAAGCAGACTGAAGCTCAGGTTCTGATCTGAGGGAGCTACATGAAGAAAGACCAACTGTGAAAGTGTATAGGCAAAGGAACGTGAAAGATGAACAGATGTTTTAGGGGTTGAAGAGAAATATTATACAGTATATACACTGAGTGTACAAAACATTATGAACACCTTTCCATGACAGACTGACCAGGTGAATCCAGGTGAAAGCTATGATCGCTTATTGATGTCACTTGTTAAATCTACTTCAATCAGTGTAGATGAAGGGGGGGAGACAGGTTAAAGAAGGATTTTTAAGCCTTGAGACAATTGAGACGTTTATTGTATATGTGTGCCATTCAGACGGTGGTAGTAGGCGCAGCGGGTGGTGTCAAGAACTGCAACGCTGCTGGGTTTTTTCACGCTCAACAGTTTTCTGTATGTATCAAGAATGGCCCACCACCCAAAGGACATCCAGCCAACTTAACACAACAGTGGGAATCATTGGAGTCAACATGGGCCAATATCCCTGTGGAACGCTTTCGACACCTTGTAGAGTCCATGCCCCGATGAATTAAGGCTGTTCGGAGGGCAAAAGGGTGGGTGCAACTCAACATTAGGAAGGTGTTCTTAATGTTTTGTACACTCAGTGTATATTTCTTAAATTTTTCATTTTGACTAGGAGCATTTTCCTCCATCGCACAATTTCTATATTCTAAATTGTTTGATTATTTTCACGCTAGGTACATACATTTACCATCCTCCAACATTGGTGCTGTTCCCCAAGCTGCATAGACACCAGGGAGAAGGAATGCATTGGGATTGCTGACATAAATCAAACAGAACCAAATAAAGGGCACACATGACAGGATAACAAGATCACGCTTTTTATCACTCTGAAGTCTTCAGCTCCACATGGAGAAGAGAGGGAAGCCACTGCATTTCTCTTTATCCTTAGGTTATGAACATAACATTGTCACTAATGCCAGGATTTCCTTCAGTTATTAACATATTGTTAGTGGAATGGTCCATGCACGATGGAACAGTTTTTCTCTGAAGGCTCTCTCTTATCTCCAGCATTTCTCTTCTCTGCACTGAGCAGCTCAGGACCTGTGGGGCAGCCTTAAAAAAAAAAGACTATTACATTTACAAATTGGGGTTCTGAGCTGGTCAGGGTACCATGGGGAAGGCAGGCATGAATGCAGAACACACATGCATTTTAATCAATGTCCTTCTCTTTTACTGCCACTCGGGAGCCATTTGTCCAGTGAACAAATATTTCTGAATGAGCCTGGCCAGTCAGTGCGGCAGTGCGGAGCTACTTTGGGAAAAGAGACGCAAAAGCTAAGTGACTACTCCAGACCCGCATCCACGTAATCAGCCTTCTAAGCCAGATCAATTATGTTCCATAGCTGGGAAGAACAGAAGACACATGCCTCTTAGAGATGATCAATAATGCACATGCACATACACAGTTTATTAGGTACACCCATCTAGTACTGGGTAGGACCCCCTTTGCCTCCAGAATAGCCTGAATTATTCGGGGCATGGAAACAATTCTCAATTGGTATTGAGGGACCTAACGTGTGCCAGGAAAACATTCCCCATACCACACCACCGCCACCAGCATGTACCGTTGACACCAGGCAGGATGAGGCCATGGACTCAAATCCTGGGATTCGTCGGAACAGGCGATGTTTTTCCACTCCTCAATGATCCAGTGTTTGTGTTCGTGTGCCCACTGGACACGACGATCATACCACGCTGAAAGTTGCTTAGGTCACTTGTTTTTCGCATTCTAACGTTCAGTCGAACAGCAACTGAATGCCTCGATGCCTGTCTGCATGCTTTCTATAGCAAGCCACGGCCACATGACTCACTGTCTGTAGGAGCTAACCATTTTAGTGAATGGGGTGGTGTACCTAATAAACTGGCAACTGAGTGTATATTTTTGTATGTTTCCGGAGGCGCTTTCATTTTACTGTCATGAGGATATATTGCTATGGCAAGGTTATTGAGGGACAGGGAGTGCTCTCATTTTCTTGGGCATGATACAAATGGGACGACAATAACAACAACAAAAAACAGCAATCCAATGTTGTTTGCCACCTGCCACCCGGTCCTACTCTTGGCTTCGTCATGCTCTTTGATACCGGTGTTACAGCCTTTGATGCCAGTTTATTTTGATGCTCTTCGATTTTGTCGAGGGCCTTGACTCAATGCTGAGCACTCTCTGTCATTTCTCCTCTTTGCCCATCTGAGATAATGGATACAACATGAAGTTCATAGAGATGAAGGTCCCTTAATTAATCATTTATAAACAGTTTGTAAAGAGTTTACTTACCATTTATTAATCATTGTTCCTACATTTGTAAATGTCAATAAGCAATCTCTAAATAGTTATTTAATGATTATTTGATCATTAATAAGGTGTTTGATCATAGTATGTTCACAATTTGTAAATTATGAATAATGTACTACTAATGTACTTATCAACCAGTTATAAAGGAGTTATTGTCAACTCATAATATTATTTATAAGGCATTTGTTAATGGCTGACTAATGGTTTGATATTTATAAACGTATTTATATATAGTGCCTTCAGAAAGTATTCACACCGCTTGACTTTTTCCACATTTTGTTGTGTTACAGCCTGGATTTAAAAAGGATTAAATTAAGATTTATTTTCACTGGCCTACACACAATACCCCATAATGTCAAAGTGGAATTATTTTGACAAATGATTTACAAATTAAAAGCTGAAATGTCTTGAGTCTAAATGTATTCAACCCCTTTGTTATGGCAAGCCTAAAGAAGTTCAGGAGTAAACATGTGCTTAATAAGTTGCATGGACTCACTCTGTGTACAATAATAGTGTTTAACATGATTTTTGAATGACTACCTCATCTCTGTACCCCACACATACAATTATATTTAAGGTCCAGTAGCGGTGGGTGGGTAAAATCACTGGGGAAGCCAGAAAAAAAAGCCATATTACAACCTATGTGTTGTGAAAATTGCGTTGTTTGCTCTTTAACCTGTTAGTTAATAAAGTATGCCTTGCGGCCGAGATATATAGACCTAAGGCCTAGACAATAAAAAGACACAGTGGCAGAATAAATTCAACCACATCTTTGTTTCATCACAAAACCGGAGAGCAACCTCTGTCCGGTGAAGTCCACAAAGCATATTGTATGTATAACTATTCAGTCCAATCAACGTAACCTAAATATGATGTGGCTGTCCATGGTTCTGATTTATGTGTGTGTGTTGACTCACCCTACTTGTAGAGAAACACCAATGCCATCCTCCTCTCTTTAATGTTCACAAAACATATATGTCCTAGGCTACCTGGCTAAAATGCTTGCTCGCTAGCCTAACTTCCTTTCATGGACAATGTTAGCTAGTTAACATTAACCTTCTACATCTAGCTACATATTGAACTTCCATCCTCTCTGGCTGGGGGCACAATATATGAATTTATGGTTGGATCAGAATCGCCGTTATAATCATTGGCCAGTATGGAGTTAAACCACAAGTCCAAATCCTTATCTCCATCCATGGCTAATTTAGGAATGGGCCAATTTTAGCTAGCTAGTTAGCCACCGGAGGACAACAACACAACAAGACGCAACAATTCAAGTTGTTTCTGTTAATGACGTATTGCTCTCGATGTGATGTGAATGGAGTGAAGCCAAATCCAAATTGGCTTCCATTGACACTTTGTTTTGGTGCGCCAGGACCATTCACGGTTGCGCTCACTCAGTTTAGCTCAACACTGATTGGCTATTATTTTCTACGTTTTTTTTATCAAGGGAGGCCAAATTCTGGCTTCCTTTGCATTCAACGCTACGGGCGGCAACAATGTCATACACTGTTTGACCAGACAGCATCAGATAGATGGCCTACACATACAGAGACAGAGGGGCGCTGTTTTGCTCGCTCGGATGCTTTCTCCGGTGAGACACATTCAGCCTCTTGCGAATTGAAGGAAAATTATGAAACACAGAGAGACGAAAGATACATTATTTTACATGTTTTTTTCTTGGTACATTTTTTGGGGAAGCCACTGGTAAGGTCCCTAAGTCGAGCAGTGAATTTCGAACACAGATTCCACCACAAAGACCAGGGAGGTTTTCCAATGCCTCACAAAGAAGGGCACCTATTGGTAGATGGGTAGAAAAAAAGCAGACATTGAATATCCCTTTGAAGTTATTAATTACACTTTGGATAGTGTATCAATGCACCCAGTCACTTCCTAACTCAGTTGCCGGGGAGGAAGGAAACCGCTCAGTGATTTCACCATGAGGCCAATGGTGACTTTAAAACAGTTACAAAGAAAACTGAGGATGGATCAACAACATTGTAGTTACTCCACAATACTAACCTAATTGACAGAGTGAAAAGAAGGAAGCCTGTACAGAATAAAAAATATTACAAAACATGCATCCTGTTTGCAACAAGGCACTAAAGTAATACTGCAAAACATGTGGCAAAGCAATTAACTTTTTGTACAAAGTGTTACGTTTGGGGCAAATCCAATACAACACATTACTGAGTACCATCTCCATATTTTCAAGCATAGTGGTGGCTGCACCATGTTATGGGTATGCTTGTAATTGTTAAGGACTGGGGAGTTTTTAAGGATAAAAAAGAAACAGAATGGAGCTAAGCACAGGTAAAATCCTAGAGGCTTTCCACCAGACACTGAGAGATTAATTCACCTTTCAGCATGACAATAACCTATAACAAAAGGCCAAATCTACACTGGAGTTGCTTACCAAGAAGACAGTGAATGTTCCTGAGTTACAGTTTTGACTTAAATCTACTTGAAATTCTATGGCAATACCTGAAAATGGTTGTCTGGCAATGATCAACAACCAATTTGACAGAGCTTGAAGAATTTTGAAAAGAATAATGGGGAAAATGTTGCACAATCCAGGAGTGGAAAGCTCTTAGAGACTTACCCAGAAAGACTCACAGCTGTAAATGCTGCCAAAGCTGGTTCTATAAAGTACTGACTCAGGGGTGTGAATACTTATGTAAATGAGATATTTCTGTTTTTCATTTTCAAAAAATTTGCTAACATTTCTAAAAACATGTTTTCACTTTGTTATTAAATCAAATCAAATCAAATCAAATCACATTTTATTGGCCACATGCGCCGAATACAACAGGTGCAGACATTACAGTGAAATGCTTACTTACAGCCCTTAACCAACAGTGCATTTATTTTAAATAAAAAAGTAAAATAAAACAACAACAAAAAAGTGTTGAGAAAAAAAGAGCAGAAGTAAAATAAAATAACAGTAGGGAGGCTATATATACAGGGGGGTACCGGTGCAGAGTCAATGTGCGGGGGCACCGGCTAGTTGAGGTAGTTGAAGTAATATGTACATGTGGGTAGAGTTAAAGTGACTATGCATAAATAATTAACAGAGTAGCAGCAGCGTAAAAAGATGGGGTGGGGGGGGGGGGGCAGTGCAAATAGTCCGGGTAGCCATGATTAGCTGTTCAGGAGTCTTATGGATTGGGGGTAGAAGCTGTTGAGAAGCCTTTTGGACCTAGACTTGGCACTCCGGTACCGCTTGCCATGCGGTAGCAGAGAGAACAGTCTATGACTAGGGTGGCTGGAGTCTTTGACAATTTTGAGGGCCTTCCTCTGACACCGCCTGGTATAGAGGTCCTGGATGGCAGGAAGCTTGGCCTCAGTGATGTACTGGGCCGTACGCACTACCCTCTGTAGTGCCTTGCGGTCGGAGGCCAAGCAGTTGCCATACCAGGCGGTGATGCAACCAGTCAGGATGCTCTCGATGGTGCAGCTGTAGAATTCTTTGAGGATCTGAGGACCCATGTCGAATCTTTTCAGTCTCCTGAGGGGGAATAGGCTTTGTCGTGCCCTCTTCACGACTGTCTTGGTGTGTTTGGACCATGATAGTTTGTTGGTGATGTGGACACCAAGGAACTTGAAGCTCTCAACCTGTTCCACTACAGCCCCGTCGATGAGAATGGGGGCGTGCTCAGTCCTCTTTTTTTTCCTGTAGTCCACAATCATCTCCTTTGTCTTGGTCACGTTGAGGGAGAGGTTGTTATCCTGGCACCACATGGCCAGGTCTCTGACCTCCTCCCTATAGGCTGTCTCATCGTTGTCGGTGATCAGGCCTACCACTGTTGTGTCGTCGGCAAACTTAATGATGGTGTTGGAGTCGTGCCTGGCCATGCAGTCATGGGTGAACAGGGAGTACAGGAGGGGACTGAGCACGCACCCCTGAGGGGCCCCCATGTTGAGGATCAGTGTGGCAGATGTGTTGTTACCTACCCTTACCACCTGGGGGCGGCCCGTCAGGAAGTCCAGGATCCAGTTGCAGAGGGAGGTGTTTAGTCCCACGATCCTTAGCTTAGTGATGAGCTTAGAGGGCACTATGGTGTTGAATGCTGAGCTGTAGTCAATGAATAGCATTCTCACGTAGGTGTTCCTCTTGTCCAGGTGGGAAAGGGCATTGTGGAGTGCAATAGAGATTGCATCATCTGTGGATCTGTTGGGGCGGTATGCAAATTGGAGTGGGTCTAGGGTTTCTGAGATAATGGTTTTGATGTGAGCCATGACCAGCCTTTCAAAGCACTTCATGGCTACAGACGTCAGTGCTACGGGTCGGTAGTCATTTAGGCAGGTTATCTTAGTGTCCTTGGGCACAGGGACTATGGTGGTCTGCTTGAAACATGTTGGTATTACAGACTCAGTCAGGGACATGTTGAAAATGTCAGTGAAGACACTTGCCAGTTGGTCAGCACATGCTCGGAGTACACGTCCTGGTAATCCGTCTGGCCCTGCGGCCTTGTGAATGTTGACCTGCTTAAAAGTCTTACTCACATCGGCTACGGAGAGCGGGATCACATAGTCATCCGGAACAGCTGGTGCTCTCATGCATGCTTCAGTGTTGCTTGCCTCGAAGCGAGCATAGAAGTGGTTTAGCTCGTCTGGTAGGCTTGTGTCACTGGGAAGCTCGCGGCTGTGCTTCCCTTTGTAGTCTGTAATAGTTTTCAAGCCCTGCCACATCCGACGAGCGTCAGAGCCGGTGTAGTACGATTCAATCTTAGTCCTGTATTGACTCTTTGCCTGTTTGATGGTTCGTCGGAGGGCATAGCGGGATTTCTTATAAGCGTCCGGGTTAGAGTCCCGCTCCTTGAAAGCGGCAGCTCTACCCTTTAGCTCAGTGCGGATGTTTCCTGTAATCCATGGCTTCTGGTTGGGGTATGTACGTACGGTCACTGTGGGGGCGACATCATCGATGCACATATTGATGAAGCCAGTGACTGATGTGGTGTACTCCTCAATGCTATCTGAAGAATCCCGGAACATGTTCCAGTCTGTGCTAGCAAAACAGTCCTGTAGTTTAGCATCTGCGTCATCTGACCACTTTTTTATTTACCTTGTCACTGGTGCTTCCTGCTTTAGTTTTTGCTTATAAGCAGGAATCAGGAGGATCGAGTTATGGTCAGATTTGCCAAATGGAGGGCGAGGGAGAGCTTTGTATGCGTCTCTGTGTGTGGAGTAAAGGTGGTCTAGAGTTTTTTTTCCTCTGGTTGCACATTTAACATGCTGGTAGAAATTAGGTAGAACGGATTTAAGTTTCCCTGCAATAAAGTCCCCGGCCACTAGGAGAGCTGCCTCTGGATGAGCGCTTTATAATAATAATTAGTCATTTAGCAGACGCTCTTATCCAGAGCGACTTACAGGAGCAATTAGGGTTAAGTGCCTTGCTCAAGGGCACATCGACAGATTTTTCACCTAGTCGGCTCGGGGATTAGAACCAGCGACCTTTCGGTTACTGGCACAACGCTCTTAACCACTAAGCTACCTGCCGCCCTGTTTTCCTGTTGACTTATGGCCTTATACAGCTCATTCAGTGCAATCTTAATGCCAGCATTGGTTTGTGGTGGTAAATAGACAGCTATGAAAAATATAGATGAAAACTCTCTTGGTAAATAGTGTGGTCTACAGCTTATCATAATATACTCTCCCTCAGGCGAGCAAAACCTTGAGACTTCCTTAGTATTTGATTTTGTGCACCAGCTGTTGTTTACAAATATACACAGACCGCCACCCCTTGTCTTACCGGAGTCAGCCGTTCTATCCTGCCGATGTAGCGTAGAGCCCGCTAGCTGTATGTTATCCATGTCGTCGTTCAGCCACGACTCGGTGAAACATTATGGGGTATTGTGTGTAGATGGGTGAGAGAAAAAATATAAATTTAATCCAGTTTGAATTCAGGCTGTAACACAACTAAATGTGGAATAAGTCAAGGGGTATGAATACTTTCTGAAGGCACTGTATATCATGAATGGGATATTTAGGAATTCTTAATGAGTGCATTTATAAATGTGAGTATGCACTTACTAAAACCTCAGTTGATGATTAATGTAGATGCTTATAAACCATTTACTAATTATTAATCAACTATTTTGCAGCCCCTAATCTAAAGTTCATAAATGACTTGTTACTCCCTAAAAGCTGACCACATTTGTAGATAGTACCTGACACTCCACCAATGGCTAAAAATAACCTAAAACATGCAATGGTAAAAGAAGAAGTACACAATAAAAGGACGTATAAGACATTAAAAATTTTTAAAAACAGAGTATCTCCAGAATACATTTTATTGCATGAACTTGCTTGAACAATTTCAGTTACATATTTCATAAACTTCATAACTGCAGCCATTAACAAAGACCTGATAAATCACAAGTGATCATCAACTTCGGTAACTTGCAGTTGAACCAGAAGCATATGCACAGTGCTATATGGCCGCTGAACACTAGAATAGCCTGGCCTCGACGATTCAGTTTATTTCTAAGAATCTCTGATAAAATGTTGATAATAGCTCTCCGTGGGAATGAAGACTCTCAGCTGTTATTTGGTCCCATTAACTGGATGACTAGACTGGGAAGATGTAGAACACCCTCCTTTGCTACCTGGGAGGTATAATCACTGCTTCCTTGAACTGTTATTTTCTGTTCTTTTTGCCTTCTGGCATTTGACGATAAAGCTTTTTGCGAGCTGTTATCATCTAGGGAACACAAAAAAAGACGGAAAAAACAGAAGGGCCATTTAGTTTTTAATTAAGTATCAGTCCAATTTTTTTTTACCCAATCTAATCTTGCCCTTCAAACAGAAAGCAATCTCAAAGATTCTTGCCTCATAAATATAAATCTTGTTTTTCCATGTCGTGCCACTGTCAGAGTCAATAAAAGCTGATGATTTAGCAGCCACATTGTTTGAGGAAATAAGGGAACTGAACACAATTACATATCTATCAGTACAGAAAGACTTCAATGTCCCTGAAATCTAGCACATAGCTAACCATTTTCACCAATCAGAAAGCATTCAAGCACAAATTGGCCAAAAGATTATCCTGCCAGATAGGTGATCACAACACACTAACTAATCCAACTAGCACTGCATTACTCCGAACATATAGTACTGGGCTTACGTTTTGGCACTTAATCTGTTTTTACTGTAAAATGTTTTACATGAGGTAAAAATAGCTGTTGTGACAAGTTGTCTAGATAGTTGGTGGCAAAGATAACCTGTAAACCAAACACAGTCTTAGCAGACAGGCCTCTTGATAAAAGCCTTGTTTTACCCATATGGGCCAATCAGTTAATTAGTCGGTATGGGAAACACTACTTAGATAGCCAATAAATCCATTCCTTCAGACAGGGTCAACTCCACCCACAACACCCCTCACATAGCCTGGTTTGCTTGAGCCAACTCCTCTCTTGTTGTCATGCCAAACGATAGTTGGCTACAGCACAAAGAGCATGGGACCAGGCTACCTCACACATTCTTATGAAATAATGATCAGATATGCTAAACAACATGCAAAACCAAAGCAACCTAACAAAAAATCTCAACTAAACATTCAAGGAGGGATAAATAAGGTTTCTTTAAACAGACAGCCAAAGCCAATGTAGTGAAGCAGGAGAGTAATTTATTCTGGCGGTAGATATGGCAAAGATTGTGCCTGTCAAACACATCCACATTCTTTGACTCTGAGTCAGGCTCCATCACAAACCCTGACAGCCGAGAGAAGCTGAAGCTCACTTGAAAGGTGCACTCCGATATGGTGAGGGGTTTCATCTTTAAGAAGAAGGGTTATACAGCATGGCAGAAAGCCCTCAAGTAAGTTGGCATGTGTCATGTTAGTAACTGAATAATATGCAACCAAAGGTATGGGTCTAAGTCAAGTACCATCATACAGTTGTAGGATCTTAATTTGATCACCCTGTTGCAGGAGAACTTTCCTGCAATGCAATACATTTTTTACTTGTAGTGTATTTGAGGTTTAAAAATACTTTTGAAGTTTGTAATTTCCACTTTGAAATTTCAAACTTGATTTTACCTACGACAAATGTATCAATCAACCCCTACAAAAATGTCCATGAATTATAATCCACATAATAATCCACATTTCCTGTTGCTGCAGGATTACTTTCCTGCTGTAGCAAACTGGCTCAAATGGAGATCCTACATCTGTACATAACCACCATGTATGGCTTGGACACAGCATTCGAATCAGTCTCCTTCAGTGTTGAATGCAAACAGGACCACGTGAGAACCAAGGTCATAGTCATTGCCATGCAAAGATGTTTACATACCTTATCTGCTTCCATCTTTCTGCCATCATCTAAAAATCCCATCCCAACAGTCACAGAACTAAGACACTGCTCTACTGACACAACTCATAATATACCCTCTTAGAAAAAAAGGTGCTATCTAGAACCTAAAAGGGTTCTTCGGCTGTCCCCATAGGAGAACCCTTTGAAGAACCCTTTTTCGTTACATGTAGAACCCTTTCCATGGAACCCAAAAGAGTTTTACCATTCATTGTTCTCTTATTACAACAAACATAATTGGACCACCTACAGAAGTTCCTAACATGGTGTGTTTGTACTGTATGGACTGTAAATACCACATGACCACACATACTGAGTGTGCATGTGTGTGGGATGTGCCAGATTCAATAGGTGGGGAAGTGTTTGTGTGTGTGTGTATGTGTGTGTGTGTGTGTGTGTGTGTGTGTGTGTGTGTGTGTGTGTGTGTGTGTGTGTGTGTGTGTGTGGCAAGCTGCTGGGAACCCAGATTTCCCATCTGAGCGAGGTCCCACCCACTCCCATATTCAAATCTGCCAGGAGGCTTGAATAAATTAAGGAGTGATGATCCAGCATGTCTATAATTGAATTTTTGATGATTTATTAATGTTATTATTTTTATCCTCCTCTCTCTCCAGAGCCCGCAGAATCCCCATAATCATGTGGGTGTTCTTCTACGGGGTATAAAAAGAAGAGGAGAGAACAGACCTGCTCTTCAGGGCTTGCTGACTCACATACTGTACCTCCAGAGCCACGGACAGACAGATGGAGCTCATCATGCTCATTGGTGAGTCTGCTCTCCTATCATCTTTAACTTTAACTGAGCTCTAGTTTTTTTCTTTTGATAGCCCCCGGGCCCTCTGTACCAGTTTTTCCACCAATCTCCCAGACTGAGTGCTAAAAACATCACCTCAACTCTGTGCTCTGTCCATCTGCTTGTCCATTAATCTCCAGCAGACATCAGCCCCCAGCTTTTTTCTTATCAAAACTAAAGAAGTAAAAAAAGAAATATCATTTATTGTATTTTTCGGCTGGTGAGAGGAGGTGAGCAGGGGGGTGGGGGGTGTTTGGAGTGGGCATGGTTTGCAAGAACACCTTGCCCCTCTGTATTTTACACCTACGGAACGTTGGTGAGACACTGTGATGAACAGCACACGTCTAACAACCCAAAGGTTGCGAGATCGAATCTCATCACGGACAACTTTAGCATTTTAGCTAATTAGCAACTTTTCAACTGCTTACTACTTTTTAGCTACTTTTTTTTTTTTTTTTTTTTTTTGCAACTACTTAGCATGTTAGCTAACCCTTCCCCTAACCCTAACCCTAACCTTAACCCTTTTAGCTAACCCTTCGCCTAACCCTAACCTTAACCCTTTAACCTAACTCCTAAACTTAACCCTGACCTTAACCCTAACCCCTAGCCTAGCTAACATTAATGAGCTAGCTAATGTTAGCCACCTAGCTAGAATTTGTAACAGATCATATGTTTTGCAAATTCGTAAAACATATTATACGTTTTTCGCAAATGTGTAACTTATTGTATGTTTGCAATTTTGTAACATATAATATGAATTATAATTCATAACATATCATACGAAATGGGTGATGAAATCCACAAATTAATAAATACCATACGAAACGTAACATATCATATTAAATGGAGTGTCTTGGATTTACATACAGAAAAATATGAAATGCTCTGAGACCAGGTTGCATTCAAAGGCACTTAAATCATTTTCTTGCCCATTCACCCTCGGAATGGCACACATACACAATCCATGTCTCAATTGTCTCAAGGCTTAAAAATCCTTCTTTAACCTGTCTCCTACCCTTCATCTACACTGATTGAAGTGGATTTAACAAGTGACATTAATAAGGGATCATAGCTTTCACCTGGATTCACCTAGTCAGTCTATGTCATGGAAAGAGCAGGTGTTCTTAATGTTTTGTACACTCAGTGTATATTGCTCTAGTAATAGGCTAAACAAAAACCATACAAAAAGCATAGAAATCTTACCTTTCACTTTTGCAGACACGTTTATTCGGTAAGTATCCACAGCTGGGTGATGAAATAATGGTGAAGTTGTGCTTTCTCTTGAGAAATTACCCAAAAATGTTTACTTAATAGGCTACACAATTGTTCTTTCTTAAGTGTGTCCGAAATAAAATAAATAAATAAAAACGGCATGAACTTTCTTTTACGCTCACTTCCACCTGACTGTTCACAGTCCGAGAGGTAGCCTGCACTGAAAGCCACCAACATTACATTAGGCTACTCGTCGCACCATCACTCGCTTGTAACTAGGTAACGGGTCTTCTGCTCGCAGGCGCCCCAGAGAGAAAAGTAGGAGGTGTTGAAATAAATTACTGTGCGTTTGTGTGTGTGTGATAGAGAGAGAGATAGATGAGGGGCTTTGGGGATTCTACTCTTTGAATTACATCTAGAGTCACTTGGACATTGCACTCCACCAGTCTCTGCCCACTTAATCTGTAGCCTAGTGTATGCCCTCTTGATAATATGCCCTCTTGATAATAACCATAGTATGCTATTGTTGACATGGAAGGTGTGGCGATCTTATTCACAAGGGAGCAGTGGCGACCCACCTGTTTTGAGCCCCACATTTTTAACAAAAATAAAATACAAAAATAATATATATAAAACATTTTTGGGGGGTTGTCTGTTTTGCATGTTATTTTGGTATTAATACGTGTCACATATCAGTTTCCAAATCATTGAGTTAATAAAGCCGCATACAAACATGGTCTCTTTGCAGGTGTTTAAGCCTAGCTCAATGCTTTCTGTGGTGGTGGGGCAGGCAGCGGAAAATATGGAGCGTAGGGTTGGTAATGTTCTGTAGTTGCGCCGTGATTGGCTCAGTGTTCTGTCACTCATGGGGACACTACATCACCGCCAAATCTAAGGGTTGAGCTCGAAAATTCAAGAGTTACATTAGAAGTGCCCATCCAAGAAGGCTCAAGGTCATTGGCCACAGATAAAATGACGTCAAATCACGTTATATCTACAGTAGCTTTGATTGGACTGATCATGTCAACATCACACTTTCAAAATCTTAGCTAGCAGTCATCATCATGAATCAAGTTGACAATCTACTGGCAAATCCTTTTTAATCCTTGTCATATGAAGAGAAATAATGAAGAGAAATTATAGATAAAACGTATAGGTGCTCATCGGCCATTGGACATAAACATTACACAACAAGTTGGAAATTGTAAATTCAACAATGAGTGGTTTGGAAGGAATCAGTGGCTAACTGCAAGCATTGCAAAGCAATCACTAGCATGCTATTCAGTGGAGTGGGTGTGTGGTTCCAAGTCTGGGTTTAAGGGTCTCTTTTCCAAGCTCAACATTGGCCATGATGTCAATCCAGCATGATTTCTGCCGCGCTCAAAACAACTGTTAACTCGGAACTGGGAAATCTGACTTCAGTAAGTTCAAGACAACTGGGAACTCGGGAAAAAAATTGCTCAGACTGGGAAAATTAGTTTTCAACGGTCATCCAACTCGGAATTGTAAATCGGGAACTCAGGCCTCTTTCTAAAGCTACGACCTGAAGATCACTGACGTCAGCATGATACGACCTTGTTTTTTTCAGAGTTCCCAGTTGTCTTGAAAGCACCATACATCCAGAGAATGCCAGACAAAATTTGTCCACGATGGACCGCCGCGCCTACTTCCTGTTCAAGTAAGCACAGCACAACAAGGTGAGTCCAAAAATGTATTGTATGCTGCTGCTGCATAAATGATGTAATATGCCAGGGAGATATGTATACTGTAGCTAAGAATGTAATACTAAGTGTATGTTGTGTAGTAAGCTGTTAGTAGCCCATGTGCCTCACCCTAATCATTTGGTCTATTTTCCCCTCTTAATTTCGCCTACTGTTCTGACTTGGTGGTGCACATGTAGCCTATAACCTGTTTTAGAGAAATGTAATCATCAAATATTGTAAGAGCTTTCATTGTCTGCTTATATGCCCCCTTTATTTATCCTACGGTTCTGACTTGGTGTACAGGGAGAATACTTTAAGAACGGCCCATGTTCTGAATTCCCATGTTCAAAAGTGCTTAACAAATAGTTATATTGACTACGTCCGTCCTAGCTCACTCATTAATGTCTTAATCGAAATTACGGATGGCCTCTTATCCGCTTGTCGTCCCCTTATGCCATAGTCTGTACATCTCAATTGTCAGTAGAAACCACATTTGTTTAAGCAAGTCAGCCATATCAGCTATGTTTTTTTTAAAGGCAGTAAATGAGGCTGAATGAACTGTTTACCTGCCAGACAAGGCTCCGCTGATAGCCAGGTGTAGCAGTGGTAAGGTGTTGGGACTGCTGTTGGGACAGTTTTAGGCCCTAACAGTTTGTGGGCACTGTTTGTCACCGTTATAGTGCAATTAATGTATTGTTTAGTGTTGTGTTGTGTTGTGTTGTGTTGTGTAGTGGCTTTGCTGGCTAGCATCCCAATTGTTTTTGTTTTGTTTGCCACACCTAGATTTACATGCTAAAATCGCCACTGCAAGGGAGTTCAGGATAAATGTTCCAGCCCAATAATCAGTCACATACTTTTATAGCATGAGAACATCTGATAAGTACTGGTTTATAACGGCACAATAGACCCTATTGGACCACAGAAACCAGGAACATTTGGTCAAGACTGCAGGCTTAAGAATAGCTCCATCGGCAGAGATGGATTGGCCATACGACAATTCTGGCAAATGCCAGGTGAACTGTTCCATCTATAGCCCAGTCTAAATTGTGGTTTTCTTGTTTAAAATTGTCATTATTTGGCTTATAATGGGCCTCAAATGAAAAATGGGCTGGTGTGGGGGCTTCAAAGAACAAAACAGGCCAAAGATTTCTGTTCCCAGTCCGTCCCTGTCCATTGGCGATTAAGAGTGGTCAGTCAGCTAACTGAGGGATTCCCTCCCTGATGCATATCCCCAGTGGCAGCAGACCTCTCTATATTACAGAGATATTGCGTCAGGGAGAGACCTCCCCCACAGTGCCTGAAAGGTCACAAACAGCCCCCATCTCTCTCCTGCCTCCATCATTAGAAGAAAGTCTGGTTGTAAATGATAAACCAGCAGTCCCCTCTAGCCCATTGGAGTTGCTACGCAGGTGAATAAAAAACAGAAGCAACCAAACCAAAGTTACTGCACACTGTTATCACTTCCTGTGTTCCCCATCTCCTCTCCCAGAGCCCAAATGCCTGCTGAGGACACTGCATCCTCAGTTACACATCATGTTCATTTCCTGGAATAATGTGTCCTAATTAGATTTTTTCACTCAAAAGGGTGATTTACATTCTGTGCAGGAGGAGACGATCCACAGCAAGCTGCTCAGTGTTCTCAGGATCATGGAAGTTGTGGTTGAGTGGGAGGTGTTGTGTAAGAAATGGCTCAGTTGTTACTCTGCCTACAATGGCATTGACAAATAAGGTATGAAATGGAGTGGTGAGCTGTGTGTAGGAGTGTGTGCTTTATAGAAAACAGAGTTCTAGACCCAGGAGGACTTCTTTTCCATTCTCTATCTTTTTCCTCTTCCTTTCAGCTGAAGAGACACAATCGCTGGCTCACCTCAAAACATTAGACAGCCTTGAAGGGCACACACAGACAAAATAATAATATGCCATTTAGCAGACGCTTTTATCCAAAGCGACTTACAGTCATGCGTGCATAAATGTTTTGTGTATGGGTGGTCCCGGGGATCGATCCTACTACCCTGGCGTTACAAGCGCCGTGCTCTACCAGTTGAGCTACAGAGAACCACAAACATATGCACACACACTATCTCTCTCTCCCTAATTTTCTTGAGGCAATCATAACATTGTGCTAAAAGCTTGATGAGTAACGCAACAAAAACATTTACATTTGTATCAGAGCAATGTCAATGCTTTCCCCTGCTCCACAAGTGTTCTCCCCCTTTAGTTGGAAGCCTACGTTGCTTTGATGAGGGATTGAGTATTTGCTGTGCTACTCAAAATAACATGATGTGTATCGTAGTATTTCCAAGAAGATTTGTAGTATATGTGCACCCACTTCATTTGTTTTTATAATTTGTTTTATTTAACTTTTAGGGGGGGGGGTCACCATTGAGACCAGGGTCTCATTCTTAAGGGAGCACTGTGTCATGAATCCTGCTTCCTGAGTCTGTTTTTGCCTGAGTTGCCTGTTTTCTGTCTTGGAGTCTGTTTCCTGAGGTTCCTGAACGCACCCTGTCTGGTTGCCGGGCGACGAGGCTAGGCGGTAGATCTCTCGATTATCCACACCTGCATCTCATCAGCTATCTGCACACCTGGTCCTGATCATCACCTCTCCACTTCATAAGCTCTGACCTGACATCCATTCCCTGCCGGATCGTTAGCCATGAACAGTATGTTGTGTCAGCGTATCAGCCTCAAGTTTACTAGAGTTAGTTTTGTTGTTCTGTACTTTTTGCTTGCCATGTACTCACCTCAGTTTACTCTGTCTACAGTCATTCTCCCGGAACATTCACCCCACCCCTGCCTGGTCGTCAGTGGCTTCTGTGACACCATTGGATCTGCCTATTCACTCCCACCAACTCACCTCCGCTGCCCGCTCCGTCTCCTGGATTATTCTGCTTCCACATTTGAGTCTGTAAATAAATACTCACCTTCGTTCTACTCACCTTTTTTATTTATTTTATTTTTTCACCTTTATTTAACCAGGTAAGCCAGTTGAGAACAGGTTCTCATTTACAACTGCGACCTGGTCTGCTTCTGGATTCTGCTTTAGAGAATCATGACAGAACGATCCGGCCAAGGATGAACCCAGCGGACCTGGACTCCGTTCGCCATGCCATTACCCATCAGGAGAAGATGTTGGGACAACACAGCACGGCGCTACAGGAGATAGCGTTTTCGGTTCGGAACTTTTCTGCTAGTCTGACGAGTATCCAGGCTCAGCTCAGTTTGCCGGCGGATCATCCACCACCTGCTTCACCCCTCTCACCTGCCGCTTCTGGAGCTGTTTCCTTCCGTGAGCCCAAGGTTCCGACGCCAGATAAGTACGAAGGGGATTTGGGAAGATGCCATTCATTTCTTATGCAGTGTGGATTAGTGTATGATCTGCAGCCCCACTCTTACGCCACAGACAAAGCTAGGATAGCATATGTTATTGAACTGCTGCGTGGAAGAGCTCTGGAGTGGGCTTCAGCCATATGGGAACGACAGGACACCTGCATGGCGTCATACCAGGAGTTCACGGCAGAGATGAGGAAGCTTTTTGACCATCCAGTCCGAGGTAAGGACGCAGTTAAGTGTTTGTTCTCTCTTCGCCAAGGAGCTCGCAGTGTGGCAGACTTTGTTATCGAATTCAGGACCTTGGCTGTGGAGAGTGGGTGGAATGAGGAGTCACTACAAGCGGTTTTTTATCAGGGGTTGTCGGAGAAACTCAAGGATGAGCTGATCTCCTATCCGGAGCCTAGTGACCTGGACAGTTTGGTAGCATTATCTATTCGGGTGGATAACAGAGTCCGAGAGAGGAGGGAGAAGCAATCGGGCCCGTCCAATCAATCAGCTACTCGGTTACCATTCGGGTCAGGAAGTGGACCAGAACGAGTCGATCATTATTCACCACACGGGATTAGTGGAGAGGTCCTGCCTCCAGATCCTGAAACCATGCAAGTGGGGCGGCACGGGTTAACCAAGGAGGAGCGCCAACGTAGACGTGAGACCAACAGCTGCCTCTACTGTGGTAGCTCGGGACATTACATCTCCGCTTGTCCCCAGCGCCCGTTAAACTGCCCGGCTCGCTAAGTTTGGGAAGACTTTTAGCGAGCCAGTTTCAACCTCTCAATAGCCCTGTCAGACCCCGTTTTCCTGCAACCCTCATGAACAAGAATCAGAGTTTAGCGATTAACGCTTTTATTGATTCAGGTGCCGATGGCAGCTTTATGGATGCCGACTTGGTGGAACAGCTGGGGCTTTCCATGGAGTGATTACCAGAAGCCATTGAAGCTACCACTCTGAACGGCAGTAGTCTGGCATGCATCACTATGACGACTGAACCTGTTAAGATGCTGTTGTCAGGGAATCATTCAGAGGTTATCTCCTTCTTCATTCTGCCTTCTCCCCATGTTCCTCTGGTTCTTGGATACCCCTGGCTGAGAGAACACAATCCCATGTTCGATTGGGTGACTGGCAAGGTAACTAGTTGGAGCATTGAATGTCATGCTAACTGCCTTAAGACTGCCTGTTCCCATTCTGTTCCCAGTCAGGTCATTGATTCTACCCCCCCAGATTTGTCCCTGGTTCCTGAAATATATCACGATTTGGGTGAAGTGTTCAGTAAGCAGAAGGCTCTGTCACTTCCTCCCCACCGACCATATGATTGTACCATTAACCTGTTCCCTGGAGCTGCCTATCCCAAGGGACGGTTATACAGTATCTCTCGACCTGAACGTGAAGCTTTGGAGACCTACATAAAGGAGTCTCTAGCTGCTGGTCTCATTCATCCCTCGTCATCACCCCTGGGGGCAAGATTATTTTTTGTGAGTAAGAAGGATGCCTCTCTTCGACCTTGTATTGATTATCGGGGTTTGAATGATATTACGGTCAAGAACAAGTATCCCCTGCCCTTGATGAGCTCTGCTTTCGACTACTTACAGGGTGCTACTGTGTTCACTAATCTGGATCTACGCAATGCGTATCATCTGGTCCGGATCAGAGAGGGGGACGAGTGGTTGACTGGTTTCAATACACCGATGGGTCATTTCGAGTATCAGGTGATGCTGTTTGGACTGACCAATGCTCCAGCAGTGTTCCAGAGTATGGTGAATGACGTCCTGAGAGATATGATCGGTCTTTTTGTGTTCGTGTACCTGGATGACATTCTTATCTTCTCTAAGGAGCTTTCCAGCCATGTCAAGCAGGTTCTGCAGCGATTGTTGGAGAACCGGCTGTTTGTGAAGGCCGAGAAGTGTGAATTTCATGCCCACACTACATCCTTCCTCGGGTACATCATCTCCAGGGGAGAGATTAAGATGGACCAAGAGAAGGTTAGGGCGGTTCTGGATTGGGCCCAGCCCGGTACGAGATTGCAGCTCCAGAGGTTTCTGGGGTTTGCGAATTTCTATCGTAGATTTATCCGTGATTACAGCCGTGTGGCCGCTCCATTAACTGCCCTGACTTCTAGTACCAGAATCTTCTGTTGGAATCCTGAGGCAGACCGAGCATTTCTGGATTTGAAGAGTCGATTCACCAACGCCCCGATTCTCTCTCAACCTGACACTGCCCGTCAGTTTGTCGTTGAAGTGGACGTGTCTGATGTGGGGGTTGGCGCCATCCTGTCCCAGCGAAGCTCCACTGACGGTAAACTCCATCCCTGCACCTTCTACTCTCGTCGTCTTTCGTCTGCGGAGAGGAACTACGATGTGGGTAACCGGGAGCTTCTCGCGGTTAAACTTGCCTTGGAGGAGTGGCGCCACTGGTTGGAGGGGGCGGAGCAACCGTTTATTGTCTGGACTGACCACAAGAATCTTGCTTATGTGCAATCGGCTAGACGTCTCAACTCCCGTCAGGCCAGGTGGGCTTTGTTTTTTGGACGCTTTAATATTTCCCTGACGTTCCGACCTGGGTCTAAGAACGGCAAGGCGGACGCCTTGTCCCGGATGTTCTCCAAGACGGAGGAGAGTGGGGCCAAGACTGAGACGATTCTTCCCCGGAACTTCGTCGTGGGAGCAGTTACGTGGAGGATTGAGGAGGAGGTTATGGCTGCCCTTCGGACGCAGCCCGGTAACGGTCCACCCGGTTGGTTGTTTGTGCCAGAGTCTGTCCATTCTGCTGTCCTCAAATGGCCCCACGCCAGCAAGATGGCTTGTCACCCTGGCGTGGCTCGGACGATGGCGTTACTACGCAGACGATTTTGGTGGCCTGCCATGGGAGAAGATACCCGGAGGTTTGTTGCTGCCTGTCCAGTTTGTGTGTCAATCGGCCCAGCTCTGGACTTCTTCACCCCCTGCCTATTCCCCGGCGACCATGGTCGCATCTGGCCCTGGACTTTGTCACTGGGTTGCCCTCTTCTGAGGGGAACACGGTCATTCTGACTATTGTGGACAGATTCAGCAAGTTCGCCCACTTTGTGCCCATCTCTAAGCTTCCCTCTGCCTCTGAGACGTCCGAGATCCTGGTTAGGGAGGTTTTCAGGGTCCACGGGTTGCCCAGTGACATAGTTTCCGACCGTGGTCCTCAGTTTACCTCTGCTGTCTGGAAATCCTTCTGTTTGGCCATTGGAGCTACAGTCAGTCTCACATCTGGATTTGACCCCCAATCTAATGGTCAGGTAGAGAGAGCCAACCAGAAGATGGAATCCACGCTGCGCTGCCTTGTCTCCTCCAACCCCACCTCTTGGGTCTCTCAGTTGCCATTGGTCGAGTATGCCCACAATACTCTCCCTACATCTGCCACTGGGATGTCTCCCTTCCAGTGCCTGTACGGCTACCAACCCCCCTTGTTTCCTTCTCAGGAGAAGGATCTCTCGGTTCCCTCTGTCCAGGCCCACATTCGTCGTTGCCACCGGACCTGGCATCAGGCCAGAAAGGCCCTCCTTAGAGTTTCTGACCGGTATCAGCTCCAGGTCTGGTTGGCTACACGGGATCTTCCTCTGCGGACTGAGTCGAAGAAACTGTCACCGAAGTTCATTGGACAGTTTGTGGTGGAGAGAGTGATTAATCCTGTTGTGGTTCGACTCAAGTTGCCTAGAACGCTCAGAGTCCATCCCACCTTTCATGTCTCCTGCCTCAAGCCTGTTCTCCTCAGTCCTCTGCTGCCCCCTCCGCCTCCTCCTCCTCCTCCTCCTCCTCCTCGGATGATCGGAGGTGGTCCTGTCTACACGGTGCGCCGCATCATGGATTCCAGACGGCGGGGTCAGGGTTTCCAGTGTCACGTGGACTGGGAGGGGTATGGTCCTGAGTTAGTTTTGTTGTTCTGTACTTTTTGCTTGCCGTGTACTCACCTCCGTTTACTCTGTCTACAGTCATTCTCCCGGAATATTCACCCCATCCCTGCCTGGTCGTCGGTGGCTTCTGTGACACCATTGGATCTGCCTATTCACTCCCACCAATTCACCTCCGCTGCCCGCTCCGTCTCCTGGATTATTCTGCTTCCACATTTGAGTCTGTAAATAAATACTCACCTTCGTTCTACTCACCTTGTCCTGGTCTGCTTCTGGGTTCTGCTTTAGAGAATCGTGACACCCTGTGAACATGAACACACAATTCTATACAACATAAAGCAAAATAACAATATCAACACATTACAATACATACAACACAAATAATCAAAACAAGCACCACTATCACATATCTCCCTCAAAATGGATCTAAATTGTCCAATGGTGACCAGCGAGTCCAGCTTCAAGTTGGCCTGAAGGCTATTCCACGTGCTCATCATTGAAATTAAATATACCTCCTGTTATCTCATCCTCAAACAGCCACGCTCAGTCTTTTATCCAAGACAGTTTGTATCTATGTGTGTATTCATGTTTGGTGGAGTGCTTGGCAGTGCTCTCTTTCATCCTTCAAATGAGAGTGAGATGCAGGTGCCCACACTCCTCTTAATGAGATAGACTAGCCTCCTCTCATTCTCTCAACTACTTCTGCTTTTCAAGCAATAGGACATACAGTGGGGGGAAAAAGTATTTAGTCAGCCACCAATTGTGCAAGTTCTCCCACTTAAAAAGATGAGAGAGGCCTGTAATTTTCATCATAGGTACACGTCAACTATGACAGACAAAATGAGAAAAAATCCAGAAAATCACATTGTAGGATTTTAATGAATTTATTTGCAAATTATGGTGGAAATAAGTATTTGGTCAATAACAAAAGTTTCTCAATACTTTGTTATATACCCTTTGTTGGCAATGACACAGGTCAAACGTTTTCTGTAAGTCTTCACAAGGTTTTCACACACTGTTGCTGGTATTTTGGCCCATTCCTCCATGCAGATCTCCTCTAGAGCAGTGATGTTTTGGGGCTGTCGCTGGGCAACACGGACTTTCAACTCCCTCCAAATATTTTCTATGGGGTTGAGATCTGGAGACTGGCTAGGCCACTCCAGGACCTTGAAATGCTTCTTACGAAGCCACTCCTTCGTTGCCGGGCGGTGTGTTTGGGATCATTGTCATGCTGAAAGACCCAGCCACGTTTCATCTTCAATGCCCTTGCTGATGGAAGGAGGTTTTCACTCAAAATCTCACGATACATGGCGCCATTCATTCTTTCCTTTACACGGATCAGTCGTCCTGGTCCCTTTGCAGAAAAACAGCCCCAAAGCATGATGTTTCCACCCCCATGCTTCACAGTAGGTATGGTGTTCTTTGGATGCAACTCAGCATTCTTTGTCCTCCAAACACGACGAGTTGAGTTTTTACCTAAATATAAAATTTGGTTTCATCTGACCATATGACATTCTCCCAATCCTCTTCTGGATCATCCAAATGCACTCTAGCAAACTTCAGATGGGCCTGGACATGTACTGGCTTAAGCAGGGGGACACGTCTGGCACTGCAGGATTTGAGTCCCTGGCGGCGTAGTGTGTTACTGATGGTAGGCTTTGTTACTTTGGTCCCAGCTCTCTGCAGGTCATTCACTAGGTCCCCCCGTGTGGTTCTGGGATTTTTGCTCACCGTTCTTGTGATCATTTTGACCCCACGGGGTGAGATCTTGCGTGGAGCCCTAGATCGAGGGAGATTATCAGTGGTCTTGTATGTCTTCCATTTCCTAATAATTGCTCCCACAGTTGATTTCTTCAAACCAAGCTGCTTACCTATTGCAGATTCAGTCTTCCCAGCCTGGTGCAGGGAAGCTCTTTGGTCTTGGCCATAGTGGAGTTTGGAGTGTGACTGTTTGAGGTTGTAGACAGGTGTCTTTTATACTGATAACAAGTTCAAACAGGTGCCATTAATACAGGTAACGAGTGGAGGACAGAGGAGCCTCTTAAAGAAGAAGTTACAGGTCTGTGAGAGCCAGAAATCTTGCTTGTTTGTAGGTGACCAAATACTTATTTTCCACCATAATCTGCAAATAAATTCATTAAAAATCCTACAATGTGATTTTCTGGATTTTTTTTTCTCAATTTGTCTGTCATAGTTGACGTGTACCTATGATGAAAATTACAGGCCTCTCTCATCTTTTTAAGTGGGAGAACTTGCACAATTGGTGGCTGACTAAATACTTTTTCCCCCCACTGTAGCAGCATCTTCAGTGGAGTGCCAGAGAGGATCATGTGGCCCTGCACCAGCTGGCCCCAGGGTCAGTACCAGAGCCCAGTAACAGGGGGACAGACAGGGAGATTGAGGGCTGGAAGGATGGAGCATCTTCTGGTTTAACTAATGATGGAAACACACCTCATCTGCTTAGACCCATGCCCCTATGTTAATACCACACACACACATTTCAGTCAGAGATTGACCCGTATTGGAGTGAAGAGTTGGCCTACATACTAGGTTTCTGTTGTGGTTGTGTAATAATGACGTCTCAGAGGAAAGGTCGTACAAGGTCATCCTCGGTCAGGGAAAGAAGGAGGGAAAATAAATTAATGAATATCCTCATTCTCTCCCCCTTAGCCTGTTAGGAAAGAGAGAGACGCCACACACTAGAGTTTGGAGACTTCAATAGAACAAGGATGAAAGAAGAAGATTTGGGTAGTGTCGTGCCAAGAGAGTGCCATAGTTCAAGAGTGAATCTCAAACCATATATAGAGATTTAAATAATGATTTGATTTTGTATTATACCAATAGTGTAACGATGAGATAATATATTATATTAATTATTCAGTATGAAACATAGTATCTTTATGCTGTTAAGAGATATGGACAAACACTATTTTTGTTACTACCTTTGATTCTGCCTACTGTATTGTGAATAGAGCATGTTGTTTCTGTATTCAGTACAAGATATGTGCCAGAGGAAACTGCAGGGAGACAGGGACAGGCAGCATTGAGATCCCCATTTTGCGAGACCAGGCCAGGAGGCATCATGTACAGTTTTTGTGGAAGTGTCTGTCAAATGTTGGCTTAGAAATTACTCAAAAGCTGTCATGGGGGAAATCAGTACGCTAGTATGTTGAATGTGTGTGATGACCTTCAAACATTGTCCTCTGAGACAATTGGAAATACAACAACGAAATTACGCTGAATGAAGCTACAGTACATTCAACCATTTTGTATGGGTGAATATTATTTTCTGTTTCCTCAAGGTGCTTTACATAACCAGCATTCTTCAACATTATGAGTCCTCTGATAGGCTAATCTGAATTCCGTTCAGGAGGAAAGATACAGCATATCAGACAGTTTTGGATCTGATCCCAAACTCCTCTGGCTACAGTACTGTGGGCAGCATATACCACCTAATACACCATCAACGTGTTCACATGCTCTATTTTCCCCTCTGCATTGCAATGAGATCTGCTCATTGAAATTCCTTAAACGCTTACCCTCGGATGGGGCCAGGGTCTCTCATTTGCAGCCGGTGGCAGAGTACTGATCCTGGGAGCTAACCTCAGCTGAACCCTCCCCTTTACTTTAATCTAAGAAGCTATTTAGGGGCATTGTGCATCAATTGCACCCACAGAGTGTCTGTGTGCAGTATGAGCTTTGACTCCAGCTGATTGCCTTTCTGTCTTTAGCTCAGTGATGCTCTGTGATACGAGGCGACGGTGGCAACTGCCTCCTTGATCCTCCTCACTGGCAGCATCGTTGAGCACGGTGCCATGGGACCGCCCTGACTTTACACATATTGCCCGTCTTATTCTCTGAAAGCCACATGTTTATATGTCTGGTATCTTGTTAGGACTGAGTTCTTCCTTACCATGTGTCTTAACCAGGAATAACTCTAGGCTCTAGCTATAGTCACTAGGCCCTAATAATCAGGAATGTACTGTATGTGGCCTGATTTCGCTCCACTATAACCTGTAATGTCTCTTCATCTATCTCCACTATAACCTGTAATGTCTCTTCATCTATCTCCACTATAACCTGTAATGTCTCGTCATCTATCTCCACTATAACCTGTAATGTCTCGTCATCTATCTCCACTATAACCTGTAATGTCTCGTCATCTATCTCCACTATAACCTGTAATGTCTCTTCATCTATCTCCACTATAACCTGTAATGTCTCTTCATCTATCTCCACTATAACCTGTAATGTCTCGTCATCTATCTCCACTATAACCTGTAATGTCTCTTCATCTATCTCCACTATAACCTGTAATGTCTCTTCATCTATCTCCACTATAACCTGTAATGTCTCGTCATCTATCTCCACTATAACCTGTAATGTCTCGTCATCTATCTCCACTATAACCTGTAATGTCTCGTCATCTATCTCCACTATAACCTGTAATGTCTCTTCATCTATCTCCACTATAACCTGTAATGTCTCGTCATCTATCTCCACTATAACCTGTAATGTCTCTTCATCTATCTCCACTATAACCTGTAATGTCTCGTCATCTAACTTCACTATAACCTGTAATGTCTCTTCAACTCCAGGGCTCAATCAAACAGGTTCTGATGTGGCTGAGAGCTGGAGCTGTGAACTTAGTGACAGCAGTGTTTGTACTTTGGCTTAACACCCTTTGATGTCAATGGGAGGGTGTCTGATTGAAGTTACTTTACCAGGCAGTCACACAGAGACACACACAGAGGACACACGTGGCAGATCAGAGCTGGTCTGACAAGGACCCAGAGGCTGGGCTGAGTTGTGTGTTCACAGCTACAATAACAAACTTAATCACCATCCAAATCAGCTTATCAGACAGTGCCTGGAGCGGTTGTGGACCAGTGGTTCTACAGTGGATAAGCAGCCCGCTCCAGGTTCCCCGTTCTCAATCATCTGTTGTTGAGCGCAGGCACATCAGTCTCAACCAAAAAGCTAGTCTTAATGACTTACTTAATTTAATGAAACTTAGCTCTACGGAGTGTGTGTGTGTGTCTACATCAGGGATCCTCAACCCTGTTCCTGGAGAGCTACCGTCCTGTAGGTTTTTGCTCCAACCCCAGTTGTAACTAACTTGATTCAGTTTACCAACCAGCTAATTATTAGAATCAGGTGCGCTAGATTAGGATTAGCGTGAAAACCTACAGGACGGTAACGCTCCAGGAACAGGGTTGGAGAGCACTGGTCTACATCTTTGGCTAAAACCAACACAATCACACCAGGCTTTCAAGTAGTGATTCAATGACAGCCTTTATCATTAGGACTACACACAGAGCTCATGTTCGATTACTGAAACATCTGTTCCAGCAGCATCCAGCACACACTGTATTGTAGCCTACTGTGCTGTACCTGAGGAGAGAACAGCCAAAGCACCCTTGCAAAACATGGGTGTTTGAATAAACCCTTAACTGTATGTGTGAAAACGACTTTGTATCAAAGTTTGCTCAGAGTCTAGTTGCCAGAAGGATGAATCAAAGGGTTCAGCAGAGATGCCTGTCATGAGTCAGAGGAATAAACCCCTACATCCTGCCTCTCTGCAGATCATCTATTCCCCCTACAGGAAACATGAGAGAGTGATGCCTGTGGTTGGAATCAATACACAAGGCTACTAGAGAAAATAAGAGTTTATTTAAAGATGTATATGGTAGTACATGTCGGTTTCTGACACATCACAGTACAATGCTGTAGCCCTGGAGGGGAGAGGATGTCTAGGTAGCTGTTGTAAAAATAGGCCCCAGTAGAACTTGTATACTGGTATATACAATTTTTTATTTGGCTCTATACTCCAGCATTTTGGATTTGAGATTAAATGTTTCATATGAGGCGAAAGTACAGCATGTCACCTTTTATTTGAGGGTATTCTCATACATAGGCCTATCTGTTTTACTGTTTAGAAATGAAAACACTGTATGTATCTAGTCCCCGCCCATGAGAATAGGTCAGTAGTTTTTGGACAAATTCACTTATAGTGTATTAAAATAGTCAAAAGTTTAGTATTTGGTCCCATATTCCTTGATTTGGTCCTATATTCCCTTGATTAGATGTTTCTGAACACTTCTAAATTAATCCTGATATTGCCATGATTAAGAAAATCATAATTAAATAATGACTGAGATGCCATTCAGAGGCTACAACAAAACAATCCTTTATTTTTGGTTGGGGGGGGTGGGGGGGTGGGTATGATCTTTGTGCCACATATCATTATTCACGATTCATTCAAGATTGTCCATAATCATGGTAGCATCCACATGAAACATATTGGCACAAGACATTATTCACCATTCAGTTCCAAAACATAATCTGAAACACAACCAAAATGAACCGCAAAAGCACCCAACATGTATTTTTATAATAAATGTTTCACCCCAAATGGTAGTTACAGTCTTGTCCCATCACTGCAACTCCTGTACGGACTCGGGAGAGGCAAAGGTTGAGAGCCATGCGTCCTCCGAAACACGACCCCGCCAAGCCGCACTGCTTCTTGACACACTGCTCGCTTAACCCGGAAGCCAGCCGCACCAATATGTCGGAGAAAACACAGTAAAACTGGGGACCGTGTCAGCATGCATGCGCCCGGCCCGCCACAGGAGTTGCTAGAGCGCGATGGGACAAAGACATCCCGGCCGGCCAAACCCTCCCCTAACCCGGACGACGCTGGGCCAATTGTGCGCCGCCTCATGGGTCTCCCGGTCGCAGCCGGCTGCGGCACAGCCCGGGATCAAACCCGGGTCTGTACTGACGCCTCAAGCACTGCAATGCAGTGCCTTAGACCGCTGTGCCACTCGGGAGGCCAGCACCCAACACATTTGAAAAGTCACAAGCTTGATGTGCAAGGAAAATGGGACCAAATACTAAACTTTTGATTTAAGTCCAAATACTTATGATTTCTTCAAATGGGGTGCCTAGAAACATAAAGTGCTTTCATTTCCAAACGGCAAAACAGATAATGTATGTATGAAAATACCCTCAAATAAAAGCTGGCATGCTGTACTGTCCCCTTAACACTCAGTATACAAAACATTAAGAACACCTGCTCTTTCCATGACATAGACTGACCATGTGAATTCAGGTGAAAGCTATGATCCCTTATTAATATCACTTGTTAAATACACTTCAATCAGTGTAGATGAAGGGGAGGAGACAGGTTAAAGAATGATTTTTAAGCCTTGAGACAATTGAGACATGGATTGTGTATGTGTGCCATTCTGAGGGTGAATGGGCAAGACAAAAAATGTAAGCGCCTTTGAACGGGGTATGGCAGCAGGTGCCAGGTGCACAGGTTTTTGTCAAGAACTGCAACGCTGCTGGTTTTTCACGCTCAACAGTTTCTCGTGTGTATCAAGAATGGTCCACCACCCAAAGGACATCCAGCCAACTTCACACAACTGTGGGAAGCATTGGCGTCAACATGGGCCAGCATCCCTGTGGAACGCTTCCGACACCTTGTAGAGTCCATGCCCCTACGAATTGAGGCTGTTCTGAGGGGGGGGGGGGGGGGTGCAAACTCAATATTCGGAAGGTGTTCCTTTTGTTTGATATACTCAGTGTATATGAAACATTCTGTATCAAATCTAAAATGATGGAGTATAGAGCCAAATAAAATACAAATATGGAGGGGAGAGTAAAAGCTAATTTCACTAATTCTACCCCAATGGAAGAAGGCACTTAATAGAAAATAAGTTTTGATCAGTACAGAATGAGACACTCATATGTAAAATTGTAATAGAGAGAGAAGTAATACAGTATCTAAGAAATATAGTACAATGCTGTATCATGTCAAAATATAAAAAATACATTTTATACAGTAAACAACATGATCATTTTAGAGAGTTTCTTACGTTATTGGAAAGGATGGTGCAATTGGTTCGGAATTTTACAATACATTTCTGACTATACACACCGTAATGTTTGGTCTATTTATTTTTCAGTGTCTTTCTTGTACAGTAAGGACCAGTCACTGCATAAACAAACCATATAGAAGAAGTGAGGTACTGTCGAGAAAATGAGTCAGAAACCAAAAACAAATACCAATATATGAATCTAAAACACTTATCCATGTGTTCTTATCCTGGATTTGTCTTGAAAATATTAAGGACATTTATAGTGATGATCCAGAAAGTCTGATGGTTGTTTTCAGACCTGAACAGTGGTCTAACGTTGAGATGAATCCATCTGTTCTGTACATCCAGCTATATGCCTCAATCCCCAATGAGTGGGAAAGGTCGGCACCATCTGTAATGGTACAATTAGACGGTTCTATTATCTTCCATTCATTTGGGATTGAGGCATACACTACATACGTATAGCTGGATCTACACTACAGATGGCAAGACTCAACACTACATATGTTGACTCATCTGAACATTAGACCACTTTGTAAAACTGCCAAACTTTGTATTTAACTAAAGTCAACATTTGCTGTTGTGCGATTCCTGAGCCATTCCCTCTTGGTCTGTCCACAGGTCTGAGATCAGATGAGTAGACAGGGTCGTTTTTTTACCTTGGTGGGCTGGGGGCACAGCACCGCTCGGATGGCCTCGTCAAACACCGTCTTCAGCCCCCGCTGGGTCAGGGCAGAGCATTCCAGGTACTTTACCGAGTCTACCCAGAAAACACACACAGAAGATGTATGAGGGATATGGAGAGGATAGACTGTTTATTTGGCATAATACACGGCTGGCGGGTGATGATTCCAAGAATGTGAAGCTAGGGCGACATAACATCAACAACTATGCAGTGTTCAACAAGTATAAGGACTCAGAGCAGAGTACAAAGTGTTCCATGATACTGTACAGCTCTGTGAACAACAATCATTACAATGACAGATAATCAATCAATCGCTGATTCAGTCATGTCCAATCACAAACCCAGAGTGACTACTGTATATCAATCATGGTTGATCCCTGATGCATGATCACTAATTCAGGATCCCAGAGACCTACGTACCTATCTCTTTGGCTAGTGCTAAGCCTTGTGGGTAGGTGATGGGCGCTAGCTTCTTCTCCTTCAGCTTCTCAATGGTTTCCTTCTCGTCCCTCAGATCCAGCTTGGTGCCAACCAGGATGATGGGTGTGGAGGGGCAGTGGTGTCGTACCTCAGGGTACCACTAGGGGGAGCAAGCACACACACAGAGCAGGTCAACATGGCCGCAGCCAAAGACACAGAATTACTTTTCACTTCCTTTTCTGTGATACAGCTCATCTTTAATTCTACCAAAGATGATCTATATACTGACAAGATACTGGACTGACCGCTTTAATAATGAGAATAAATGTCCACAAAAGGCGGAATGCAGACGGGAGGAGGCGGGGTCAGGCGGGAATATTCTAACAAATGAGAGGGCAGATACACGTGTGAACAACAGGCATAACTTAGAAATATATTTTTCTTTCTCAAAGTTGTCGGAATGCCACGTGTGTCCACTTACATCAGAACATTAGTAACAACCTAAACATTACAAAACTTAAATTAGCTCAAATAAGCCTCCCGTAGCAAATTAGAATTACATTTTTTTTTTTACGAAATTCGACACTCATTACAAAAAATCCCCACTTGGTCTGCTTCTCCTGGACAGATTTTGGGGCAGAGTCAAGCCTCTCGCTTTGCCTCTTCCCCTCTGGTTCTACTACTGTATTATCTGGTAGCCAGTTTCATTCCTGGTGTATGTAGCTCCTCACACATAACATCTAGGATACTATTATTATTATTACTATTATCAATACCGTCATTATAATACACATTATTCAAATAAAATGTCTGACAACGTCAGCATGATGAAAAAGGAAGTCCCTTCATCCACATTGAGTAATTGATAGAAATGAGAGAGCAGTGTATGCTTTTGCAGAATAGGAGCTGATTAATGCTTATGAATGACACAGACTGTTAGTGAGTCACCTTCGCTTATTTTAGCTTCTCTGCTTAACACCTGGTTAACAGCTCTACGTATGTTTAGAAGTCAGTAATTATTGGTGTCTCTAATGAAATATAGGACCCACTCTGCAAGCCATCATTAGCTGTTACAGCAGAGTGGAGGGAATGTCAAGGTTTAAAAATTTTCCTTTTTATAGCGCATTAATGTATAGTAATGAGAACAGTGACAATGAAGCACGCACACACACACACATTTCAGGCATTTCACTGAGTCTACTGAGAAAACACACACACACACACTATATTATGTGAAAAATGCATCAAGAATTCTCGGTTCCATTCACCAAGGTTTTGCTGCCTCTCGTGTCTGTCTCTCTTCCCCTTGCAGGGTAGCCATTATGTAGACTTTGTCTGTGGGGACAAAGCGCCCACTCCTCTGCACTCTTTGGCCTTCCTGCCATCAAACCTTGAATGCCACACAAAGGACTGGGGTAGATCTCCCAGAGTCTTACCTCCTTAGGAGGACTCATTGACGGCAAACTAACCAATTGTACTATTATGTGTGTTTTTTCGCGTTATTTGTAATTGATTCTGTACATAATGTTTCTGCCACCGTCTCTTATGACCAAAAAAAGCTTCTGGATATCAGGACAGCAATTACTCACCTCGTATTGGACGAAGATTTTTACTTCAACGAGTCGGACGCGAAGGATATTCTACAGACACCCGACAAGGCCCAAATCCCCGTCATTCGCATGAGAAAGAGACGGAGATATCGTGGACGTAGGTCGGGGTGCCTTGTAAGGATCCGACGGTGAGTGAGTAAACTGCCTCTTCCATCAATCCTATTAGCCAACGTACAATCATTTGAAAATAAATTGGACAACCTAAGATCAAGGTTATCCTACCAACGGGACATTAAAAACTGTAATATATTATGTTTCACCGAGTCGTGGCTGAACAACGACATGGCTAACATACAGCTAGCGGGATATACGCTACATCGGCAGGATAGAACGGCTGACTCCGGTTAGACAAGGGGTGGTGGTCTGTGTATATTTGTAAACAACAGCTGGTGCATAAAATCTAATACTAAGGAAGTCTCAAGGTTTTGCTCGCCTGAAGTAGAGTATCTCATGATAAGCTGTAGAACACACTATTTACCAAGAGAGTTTTTAGCTATATTATTCGTAGCTGTCTATTTACCACCACAAACCGATGCTGGCACTAAGATTGCACTCAATGAGCTGTATAAGGCCATAAGCAAACAGGAAAACACTCATCCAGAGGCAGAGCTCCTAGTGGCCGGGGACTCCGTTCTACCTAATTTCTACCAGCATGTTAAATGTGCAACCAGAGGAAAAAAAAACTCTAGACCACTTTTACTCTACACACAGAGACGCGTACAAAGCTCTCGCTCGCCCTCCATTTGGCAAATCTGACCATAACTCTATCCTCCTGATTCCTGCTTATAAGCAAAAACTAAAACAGGAAGCACCAGTGACTCGGTTAATAAGGAAGTGGTCACATGACGCAGATGCTAAGCTACAGGTCTGTTTTGCTAGCACAGACTGGACTATGTTCCGGGATTCTTCCGATAGCATTGAGGAGTACACCACATCAGTCACTGGCTTCATCAATAAGTGCATTGATGACGTCGTCCCCACAGTGACCGTACGTACATACCCCAACCAGAAGCCATGGATTACAGGCAACATCCGCACTGAGCTAAAGGGTAGAGCTGCTGCTTTCAAGGAGCGGGACTCTAACCCGGACGCTTATAAGAAATCCCGCTATGCCCTCTGATGAACCATCAAACAGGCAAAGAGTCAATACAGGACTAAGATTGAATCACGAGCCTACCAGACGAGCTAAATCACTTCTATGCTCGCTTCGAGGCAAGCAACACTGAAGCATGCATGAGAGCATCAGCTGTTCCGGATGACTATGTGATCACGCTCTCCATAGCCGATGTGAGTAAGACCTTTAAACAGGTCAACATTCACAAGGTCGCAGGGTCAGACAGATTACCAGGATGCGTAGTCCGAGCATGTGCTGACCAACTGGCAAGTGTCTTCACTGACATTTTCAACATGTCCCTGACTGAGTCTGTAATACCAACATGTTTCAAGCAGACCACCATAGTCCCTGTGCCCAAGAACACTAAGATAACCTGCCTACATGA
Source organism: Coregonus lavaretus (assembly GCF_964263955.1). Lineage (NCBI taxonomy): Eukaryota > Metazoa > Chordata > Actinopteri > Salmoniformes > Salmonidae > Coregonus > Coregonus lavaretus. The sequence goes on along the minus strand of NC_140015.1, from coordinate 23,956,898 downwards.
CTACCGACCCTTTGCACTCACGTCTGTAACCATGAAGTGCATTGAAAGGCTGGTCATGGCTCACATCAACACCATTATCCCAGAAACCCTAGACCCACTCCAATTTGCATACCGCCCCAACAGATCCACAGATGATGCAATCTCTATTGCACTCCACACTGCCCTTTCCCACCTGGACAAGAGGAACACCTATGTGAGAATGCTATTCATTGACTACAGCTCACCGTTCAACACCATAGTGCCCTCAAAGCTCATCACTAAGCTAAGGACCCTGGGACTAAACACCTCCCTCTGCAAGGGTGGTAAGGGTAGGTAACAACACATCTGCCACGCTGATCCTCAACATGGGGGCCCCTCAGGGGTGCATGCTCAGTCCCCTCCTGTACTCCCTGTTCACCCATTACTGCAAGGCCAGGCACGACTCCAACACCATCATTAAGTTTGCCGACGACACAACAGTGGTAGGCCTGATCACCGACAACGATGAGACAGCCTATAGGGAGAAGGTCAGAGACCTGGCCGTGTGGTGCCAGGACAACAACCTCTCCCTCAATGTGATCAAGACAAAGGAGATGATTGTGGACTACAGGAAAAAAAGAGGACTGAGCATGCCCCCATTCTCATCGACGGGGCTGTAGTGGAACAGGTTGAGAGCTTCAAGTTCCTTGGTGTCCACATCACTGTCACGCCCTGGCCTTGAGAGCCCGGTTTTCTTTAGTTGGTTTGGTCAGGGTGTGAATTTCTATGTATAGATCTAGATATTGTAGATCTATGTTGGCTGGGTGTGGTTCCCAATCAGAGGCAGCTGTCGATCGTTGTCTCTGATTGGGGATCATACTTAGGTAGCCATGTTGCCTACCTGTTTTGGGGGATCTTGTTTCTGTGTGTTTGGCTTGTTTGATGTTAGCCTTTAGAACTTCACGTTACGTTACTTTTGTTGTTTTGTTCAGTGTTTATTTAATAAACGAACATGTACGCATACCACGCTGCACCTTGGTCCAATCCTGTATTCAACGAACGTGACACACCAACAAACTATCATGGTCCAAACACACCAAGACAGTCGTGAAGAGGGCACAACAAAGCCTATCCCCCTCAGGAGACGCAAAAGATCCTCAAAAAGTTATACAGCTGCACCATCGAGAGCATCCTGACTGGTTGCATCACTGCCTGGTATGGCAGCTGCTCGGCCTCCGACCGCAAGGCACTACAGAGGGTAGTGCGTACGACCCAGTACATCACTGGGGCCAAGCTTCCTGCCATCCAGGACCTCTATACCAGGCGGTGTCAGAGGAAGGCCCTAAACATTGTCAAAGACTCCAGCCACCCTAGTCATAGACTGTTCTCTCTGCTACCGCACGGCAAGCGGTACCGGAGCGCCAAGTCTAGGTCCAAAAGGCTTCTTAACAGCTTCTACCCCCAAGCCATAAGACTCCTGAACAGATAACCATGGCTACTCTGTTTATTATCTATGCATAGTCACTTTAACTCTACCCACATGTACATTACCTCAATTCCCTCGACTAACCGGTGCCCCCACACATTGACTCTGAACCAGTACCCCCTGTATATAACCTCCCTACTGTTATTTTATTTTACTGCAGCTATTTGTTATTTTTTACTTTCTATTTTTTACTTAACACTTTTTATTTTCTTAAAACTGCATTGTTGGTTAAGGGCTTGTAAGTAAGCATTTCACTGTAAGGTCTACACCTGTTGTATTCGGCGCATGTGGCAAATAAAATGTGATTTTTGATTTGAAGATGAGCTTTACAATAAAAGGCTTTCACTATTCAGGAACTAAGGGGTTACCTCTGCCCTGACCCTCACAGACTCTGTGGAGGAGAGATTAAAGGATGGTTCTCTATATACCAGGACAGGTAACAGATATCACTTTAACAAATAACACTTCCCAGCTTCCTACTAAGAAAGGCGATGGTGCCATGAGTTAAATAATCTCTAACTTCCATCGAGGCTGACTGGATGAAATGGAAACACATTCATTTAGTGGTGTGGGGAGATGATGGGCAATTCTGTGTTTTAGAAAATGGCACCTTTAGTTTACTAGTAAATCCCTCTGTATCTCTCTGAAACTGAGTGAGGGAATTTAATTCTGCTAGTTTAAGACATGAGTTGGCCAGTACAGTGTTATGATAATGGAAGACAAACCTTCTCAGGAGAAGATTGGAGCGATGGCTAATTGATTATTGATCTCCCGTTGATCCAAAATGGTGATAGCAGTAGGAGGTGTACCATGGCAATAATCAGAGATAACACGGGTCAATTGAATCTCCTTTTGACAGGCAATTACCAGAGTGACATGGGTGGGTTAGTGGGAGCAACACGCTACATGGCTGTGACTCTTCCCCCACACAGTCTGTAGCCTACCTTCCATTTTAAATAGATCCTAATGTCACCTGAAAGCCTGCTAATCTACCAAGGCTCCATTTGCATACATGGGCAATGTTACCATGGAGACTCATTGGGAACATGCCATGAAAAAACAGACTGAGAAAGATGGAGAGAGAGGAGGAAAAAACTAATAAAGAATTTTGTTCTTGAAATGTGAAAAGAGGCAAACATTTACATAAGGGCTGGAGAAGCAAGATTGCTATTGTTTGAAGCTAATCATAAATTAAAGGGCTGAGTAAAGTCATTTGGGCAAGCGGTGCGATTCAAAACGGCACAAATTGGAATGGATTAACGCTGGTCTTTTCAATAATTGCCAATATCAAGAACAATCCCCCCCCCCCCTCCCCCCCCTTAGTTTGAGCACCAAGTCTATGCAGTAGAATAGATAGCACATTCATGCTTTTTAGCGACCTACCAGACCTGCCTTCAGACCACTCTGGACCATATTAGGGTTGTTTTGACAATGTCATATCAAGTAAAGCAGATTGATCAAATCTCATTATTTTTTGATCTCCACTGCCCTTGATATAACTCCAACACTGACAGTTCCCAAACTAATTAGCTCAATTCAAACGGTTGACATTGTAGTCAGAGGAGTCAGACACTTTGCTGTCATTTGACAAAGCCTATGGCTGACGCAATGGTATGAGAAGAAGCAACAATAAAAGCGTCTGAAAAGGGTCAAGTTTGGCAGGCTTTTTTGGTGATTTTATAGCTTTGATGTGAATTCAACTTCTATAGTAATGTGTCAGTTCTAAACACCATGACTTCTGGAGAGATGGAGATGGAGAGACAGGATGGGACAATTACTATCTTCTCCTTTTCATCAGAACGGTGGAAGAGCGATAGAGGGCTCAAGGACAGCTTCGTTCAGCAGTAGCTGAGAGCTGCCATGGTAACATGTGGAATGCGTGCCCCGTGCAGTGAAAAGACACAGACCCTGACAGTTAGCCGGGGGAGTAGGTCGAGGTCTCAGCGTGCATTATGGGAGTTAAGTTCACATGGGACATCCATGTTTGACTCCGTTAAAGAAGAGATGATTACCTCTCTCTGACGTAAACCTGAATGAATATGATTGATTTCTGTTGATGAACAGATTTCTATATCCTATTCAAATGGAGTGAGGTTCATTGGCGAAGAATCCAATGGGTATGCAACGTGCTACCTGAATAGATGTGTTGTTCTAGTCCTTGGATTTGAAATACTTAATTTATGACTGTCTGACTTAAGCGAATAAACCATGGCCTTTGCAGCAATAGGTAGAGCTGAAAGCAGCAGAACACAAAACAACTATTGATAATAGCATTACTCAGACATAGTTAAAATATAAAACATATTTGTTGCCCATTGGACTATATCTTATTACTGTACTAGAAATGCCAGAATCTGCAATATGTTAGTTTTATTATACAGTACACTTCAATTTTCTATTGAAAGCAGGTAAACCAGAGTAGCCTATCCATTATACAATTATTGATTTCTCTATGTGTTTAGACTCATTTCACAGGCCAACTATCATTATCTTAATCATGATGGGCATTTAATAGATTAACTGGCATACTACTGTTTTCTTGCTCTGTTTTCCATCAACCACCTCTGTATTACTAACAGGGGGGGCAGTATGAAAATGTATGCACTCACTAACTGTAAGTCGCTCTGGATAAGAGCGTCTGCTAAATGACTAAAATGTAAATATAATGATGACTCATCTATATTCACAGAAAGGTAAGTGCTTTAGGAGTGATCAACAGTATTGACACGTTAATCTCTCCGTATATTAACCTATAATGTATGCTATATACTGCAGCTCTGGGGGATGCTGCAACCTTTATAATCGTGCTGTATCAATCAATGCCAATCAACACCTACATTATGAAAACAATGTAATCTGCTATCCCTGCATTAAGTGCAGAGGAAAACACAGGAGGCGGATCAAATAGAATATGTAAGTGTGTATTGCATACTATATGTACCTATACATTGTAGCACAACAGCCATAAAGATCATACAGAATCCACTCACCTTGGCTCTGACGTTCTCAAACGATGCTGGGCTCACCAGAGAGAAACAGATGAGGAACACATCCTAGGAGACAAACATAGCGTCTGATCAATGGTAGTATTAAAGGAGTAGGGAGATGTGTTGATGGTGTAAACAGATTAGGATATAGTGATTTATATACTGTGGTCATTGGTTAGTGAAGGTGTAAGGAGTAATACATGGGGTTGTCCTGAAGGGTAGAAAGGTGTATCAGTGATGTAGAAGACGTACAGTGGGGTCCGAAATTATTGACACCCTTGATAAAGATGACCGTTAAATGATTGTATAAAATGTATCATGCAAATACTGAGCTATATTCTGTGCTCCAAATAAATGTGAAATTATATAATTTTATACTAATACAATTATTCAAAGAGATTTAGTTTAAGTCATAAGACATGCTTACCTCTCACCATTACCAGTAACAGGGGAGTTTAGCATGTCTTGGGAGTATGATCTTTGACCCTCACTCATAATTATTCACGATTCATTCAGGATTATCCGTAATCATGGTAGCATCCATTATACATTTTACAGTATACAGTCATTACTGCTCATCTTTATCAAGGGTGTCAATAATTCCAGACCCCACTGTATATAATTTGTAATAGAGATTCTGTATATGTGTGTGTGTGTGTTACCGTCTGAGGATAGGACAGAGGTCTGAGTCTGTCATAGTCCTCCTGTCCTGCTGTATCCCACAGTCCCAGATTCACTGGCTTACTGTCCACCATCACATTGGCTGAGTAGTTATCAAACCTGTAAGACAAATGAGTCCATTACATCTAGAACAAATCACAGTGGAAAACCTTACACAGCATATACCGTTTTATTTAATTTTTTACTTTTTACCCCTTTTTCGTGATATCCAAATTTGTAGTTACAGTCTTGTCCCATCGCTGCAACTACCGTGGTGGGAGGCAAAGGTCGAGAGCCATGCGTCCTCCAAAACACGACCCCGCAAAGGCGCACTGCTCGCTTAACCCAGAAGCCAGCCGCACAAATGTATCGGAGGAAACACCGTACAGCTGGTGACTGAAGTCAGCGTGCATACGCCCGGTCTACCACAGGAGTCGCTAGAGCGCGATGGGACAAGGACATCCCGGCCGGCCAAACCCTCCCCACATTACGTCCCTTGATACCAATTGAGCAACAATTGAAGAATTCAGGCTGTTCTGGAGGTAAAGGGGGGTCTGACCAGTAGTAAATGGGTGTACCTAATAAACTGGCCACTGAGTGTATATAAACTGCATACCATAGGTGTTTGTGAAAGTAAAGTCAATATCTAGCATTCCAATCCCTAGAATTATTGTGAATATTACAATACTTCCTATTTCTGGTTATTGGTTGCATTATGTAGGCCTTTGTTGGCATTATGTAGGATGTTTGTCCATTCAGCCCACACATTTGGCACTGTACCAGCTATATCATGTCCACTGTGTCTGTCTGTGGTCCAGTACTTACACTGTGGGGATGTACTCTCCAGGGAAGGCGTTGGTTGTGTAGCTGATGAGCAGGCATGTCTTTCCCACAGCACTGAAACACACATTGGGCAATCAGTTGTGTGCCAACACATACACACATTTTCTTGCTGCAATAGCACATTGACACACTATCGCACGCACACACACACACACACACACACACAGCCACACCTTTACTCAAGCACACACTGAGAGAACCTATAGTCATTACAGGGTAGCTGCCAGCTGTCAGAGTAACTCCCTTCCCTTACAAAAAAAACACGTCAAATTCGCAGTTTCACATGCATTTTCACATGAAAAACATTCACATGAGAAAATCCCATTTGGAGTTTCACATGTAAAAAAAACTCTGCATGTGAAAATCTAATCACATGTGAAAAACAATCACATGTAAAAATGTAAGGAAACTCCACATTTACTTCAATGTTTGTTAACAAAGTTAATGTAAACAAACACTGCCTAAAACATGGTTAAAACAATAATTGTGATATCATGGATGGTCAGTCCTTGCATCCATAGTGTAGTCTATGGATTTGAAAGTGGTTGCATTTCTCCAGCCCCATCCCTCAGCTTTTTACTGAAACTGTGGCGGGGAGGACACTTGTTAATGTTTCAATTTAGGATTGTCGCTTTAAACTCCTTAGTTTAGAGTAATAGTGTTACTATATGGTGCCATCCTCTAGTGAGTGAGTTCATTTTGTGCCATTAATATCAAGCAAAACTTTTGAAGTCGAGAACAAAATTATTATTATTGCAAACAAAAATAATGTTATTGAAAGCAAAACATAAATCCAAAAGTATTGATAGCAAAACAAAATATTGCAAGGAAATACTTTTTAAAAGCGAGAGCAAATTAATTGTAAATGGATGTTTAAAAAAAAACGTGAAATTGCAGATTCCGTCAATTCTTTTAACATTTCTTTTTTGGAAAGCTTAAACCATATTTGCCAGAATACCATCATTAAATTCAGCTTGGTGTCTATCATGGTCCACTCCCACTCACGATAAAATGGTACAACAACAGCGCGCCAACTAATGTTCTTGATTTTCCCTGTGCAAAGAAGATGCCAATAGAATGTCCTTATTGCTTGCTACAGTATGATGAATGGCAATAGACATTCTAACCATGTACAATGTGATGAATGAACAGCATGACTGGCTTCTTTCAAACTTGCCTACATTATGAGAAGCAGTAATCAGCTTTCTCTAGCTCCTTGTCAGTGTTCTAAAACACCTCTGACAGGCAGCAGTTAAAAACACAGTCAGAGTTTTTGCAGTAAAATTCCAATAAGAAGCACGCACCTGCATGTACAGGCACGAGGGAAGGAATCCTAGTCTGAGGAGTGCTCCCAGAGTTAAGTTTTTAGGGCAAGATTAGAAAGTGACACCCCAGGCTATACGTAGGCAGGCTACCATGAGCTTCTTCTACAGATTGGCTCCACCTTGAACATCATTAGGTTAGCATTCAAGGTTGGGTAGAAGAAACCCGATAGATGCCATTGAAAAGCACTGGAGAAACATTCACAGTTTATGCCCTTGTGGAAGACATGATTAGTAATAACTTACTGTATATTATATTAGGTGGCAAGAAACAGTTCTGTTCACACTAACTGAAGTCAATGTATTTTGGTTATAGCAACATGAGAGAGAGAGAGAGAGAGAGAGAGAGAGAGAGAGAGAGAGAGAGAGAGAGAGAGAGAGAGAGAGAGAGAGAGAGAGAGAGAGAGAGAGGTGATATGAGAGAGAGAGAGAGAGAGAGAGAGAGGTGATATGAGAGAGAGAGAGGTGATATGAGAGAGAGAGAGGGAGAGAGAGGTGATATGAGAGAGAGAGAGAGAGAGAGAGGTGATATGAGAGTGAGATACAGGGTAGTGTGATGGTGTCTGTTTCCCTCTCTCTGTGGGAGTTAGTGTGTCGTTGAGCAGTCTCCATCTCTGCTACCCTCTGACTCACACACACATGCTGTTGACTGTGGTCTAACTGAGTCAAAGCGGAGGGGCCCGTTGCTCCCGTGCTTCCTACTCTCCACCTGCTCCTCCTGCATGAGGCTCCCTCTCTCTCCTTACCCCCACACACAGATGGACAAGGGAAAGGGGCGGATGGAAATCCTAAATCCAAAGATAGCATTGTGATAACTTACTACATGAACCTGATGGAACCATGTGAAAGGTGATATTCTATGGTGCATCTGAAAAGTGCTCTTTCAACAGTGCAATTACTTTTTCAACTCAAAGTTCTACAACGGAACAAATTACTCTAAGTACCAATCATGCTACAGTAGTTAAAAGTTACAGCACATTAATGCTTTTTGATGATATGTCACGGTGTGAATCCAACATATACAGCATCTGACTTCAAAGACCAACCTCATTACCACTGGCTGGGCAGAGTTAATTTTTAATGCTCTCACTTCTCAGTCAGAAGCGCTGGCCTAAAAAACTGACAACCTAGGAGGATATAGATGTCAAAATCACACTTCCACCTAAATGCCACACTCCAGAATTAAGCTGTTGGCCTATTTGTTTCATGGGGCTAGGGGGACCGGGGTGTCACAGAGCTGGCAGGAGGCAGGGCGGTGACACTGAGTGACAGTCAGGACGATAGGGGCATAGAAGCTCATATGAAGTGTACCATTCTAAAGTATCTCTCTCCCTCTCTCTCTCATTAATGTCACCTCTCCCGGCTCTTACTGACACCTACCCATGAGCCCCATCTCTTTCCATTTACTGTAACCTGCATCCTCACCCACTGAGCACTGACCGACACCGGACGTCCATGGATGTTGAAAAGTAGTTTCATTTTGTTAGTCTGACCTGGCCTTGATTTTTACATCCACAGACATCTGGACCGGCCTTCATTTGGTCCAAACATAGACATCCATGATTGGTTCAAAAGTTTGGACAGCACAGTACATTGCATTACAGTAGAGCACAGTAGAGTACAGTACAGTAGAGCACAGTACAGTAAAGAATAGTTGAGTATAGTTCAGTAAAGAAAAGTTGAGTATAGTTCAGTACAGTACAGTAAAGAATATTTGAGTATAGTTCAGCAGAGTACAGTAAAGAAAAGTTGAGTATAGTTCAGTACAGTATAGTTAGGGCTGTGGCGGTCACGAAATGTAGTCAGCCGGTGATTGTCAAGCAAATAACTGTCAGTCTCACAATAAATCCATTATTTATCTTAGACAGGTCTAAAGAAGCATGATATGAAGAAAATATAGTCTATTTCAGAAGAACAGAATAGCATACTCTGAGTTGTCCTGATCTGCGCTGCCAAATGGCTGTGGGCTATACTAGTTCATTTAGCAAACAAGATTTGCTTAGAATTCCGTGGCATTATTTTACAGTTGAAGACGGAAGTTTACATACACTTAGGTCGGAGTCATTAAAACTCGTTTTTCAACCACTCCACAAATTTCTTGTTAACAAACTATAGTTTTGGCAAGTCGGTTAGGACATTTTTCCAACAATTGTTTACAGACAGATTATTTCACTTATAATTCACTGTATCACAATTCCAGTGGGTCAGAAGTTCACATACACTAAGTTGACTGTGCCTTTGAACAGCTTGGAAAATTCCAGAAAATGATGTCATGGCTTTAGAAGCTTCTGATAGGCTAATTGACATCATTTGAGTCAATTGGAGGTGTACCTGTGGATGTATTTCAAGGCCTACCTTCAAACTCAGTGCCTCTTTGCTTGACATCATGGGAAAATCAAAAGAAATCTGCCAAGACGTCAGAAAATAAATTGTAGACCTCCACAAGTCTGGTTCATCCTTGGGAGCAATTTCCAAATGGCTGAAGGTACCACGTTCATCTGTACAAACAATAGTACGCAAGTATAAACACCATGGGACCACGCAGCCATCATACCCGCTCAGGAAGGAGACGCGTTCTGTCTCCTAGAGATGAATGTACTTTGGTGCGAAAAGTGCCAATCAATCCCAGAACAGCAGCAAAGGACCTTGTGAAGATGCTGGAGGAAACAGGTACAAAGGTATCTATATCCACAGTAAAACGAGTCCTATATCAACATAACCTGAAAGGCTGCATAGCAAGGAAGAAACCACTGGTCCAAAACCGCCATAAAAAAGCCAGACTACGGTTTGCAACTGCACATGGGGACAAAGATCATACTTTTTGGAGAAATGTCCTTTGGTCTGATGAAACAAAAATAGAAGTGTTTGTTTGGAGGAAAAAGGGGAAGGCTTGCAAGCCGAAGAACACCATCCCAACCGTGAAGCACGGGGGTGGCAGCATCATGCTGTGGGGGTGCTTTGCTGCAGGAGGGACTGGTGCACTTCACAAAATAAATGGCATCATGAGGAAGGAAAATTATGTGGATATATTGAAGCAACATCTCAAGACATCAGTCAGGAAGTTAAAGCTTGGTCGCAAATGGGTCTTCCAAATGGACAATGACCTCAAGCATACTTCCAAAGTTGTGGCAAAATGGCTTAAGGACAACAAAGTCAAGGTATTGGAGTGGCCATCACAAAGCCCTGACTTCAATCCTATAGAAAGAACTGAAAAAGCGTGTGCGCGCAAGGAGGCCTACAAACCTGACTCAGTTACACCAGCTCTGTCAGGAGGAATGGGCCAAAATTCACCCAACTTATTGTGGGAAGCTTGTTGAAGGCTACCCAAAACGTTTGACCCAAGTTAAACAATTTAAAGGCAATGCTACCAAATACTAATTGAGTGTATGTAAACTTCTGACCCACTGGGAATGTGAAATAAATAATTATCTCTACAATTATTCGGACATTTCACATTCTTAAAATAAAGTGGCGATCCTAACTGACCTAAGACAGGGAATTTCTACAATGATTAAATGTCAGGAATTGTGAAAAACTGAGTTTAAATGTATTTGGCTAAGGTGTATGTAAACTTCCGACTTCAACTGTATATTATTTTATAGTATGAAGAATACAATTGAACAAAGCTGAATAAAATAGAAAGGATTAACAAAGAAACAGGTACTCCTACATGCTTAATTTAGAGTTATTAATGTAACTATAGTTGTTCTACAAACGTTGGGGTATATGTTTTGATTTTTAATACATCTTAAGGCTGCATGATGCAACTCTAATGATAATTTGAAAAAAGTCACTTGAAAGGCATGAGCTCTGCTTTGTTTTTTTGCGCAGGCTGTACACACTTCGTCAGTCTCTCATTCACAATTTGAGAAGCACTTGATAATGCTTCAAATTTCCTGGTGGCATACCCTTTGTGTGGCCATAATGCACCCAAACAAAATCCATGCCTTTTGCAGCCCCTCCCTAAATGCTGCCAGCTCCGAAGCACCTCCCATCTCACTCACACGGCTCTCCATCACGTGATCGGGTCTTTCTCACAGGCTACAAGTCAAGACAGACACATCGCGCGCATGCGAACGTCCTTATCCAATTCCGAGGTGCATACAGTGGAGGAAAAAAGTATTTAGTCAGCCACCAATTGTGCAAGTTCTCCCACTTAAAAAGATGAGAGAGGCCTGTAATTTTCATCATAGACAGCTATGACAGACAAATTGAGAGAAAAAAAATCCAGAAAATCACATTGTAGGATTTTTAATGAATTTATTTGCAAATTATGGTGGAAAATAAGTATTTGGTCACCTACAAACAAGCAAGATTTCTGGCTCTCACAGACCTGTAACTTCTTCTTTAAGAGGCTCCTCTGTCCTCCACTCATTACCTGTATTAATGGCACCTGTTTGAACTTGTTTTCAGTATAAAAGACACCTGTCCACAACCTCAAACAGTCACACTCCAAACTCCACTATGGCCAAGACCAAAGAGCTGTCAAAGGACACCAGAAACAAAATTGTAGACCTGCACCAGGCTGGGAAGACTGAATCTGCAATAGGTAAGCAGCTTGGTTTGAAGAAATCAACTGTGGGAGCAATTATTAGGAAATGGAAGACATACAAGACCACTGATAATCTCCCTCGATCTGGGGCTCCACGCAAGAGCTCACCCCGTGGGGTCAAAATGATCACAAGAACGGTGAGCAAAAATCCCAGAACCACCTAGTGAATGACCTGCAGAGAGCTGGGACCAAAGTAACAAAGCCTACCATCAGTAACACACTACGCCGCCAGGGACTCAAATCCTGCAGTGCCAGACGTGTCCCCCTGCTTAAGCCAGTACATGTCCAGGCCCGTCTGAAGTTTGCTAGAGTGCATTTGGATGATCCAGAAGAGGATTGGGAGAATGTCATATGGTCAGATGAAACCAAAATAGAACTTTTTGGTAAAAACTCAACTCGTCGTGTTTGGAGGACAAAGAATGCGGAGTTGCATCCAAAGAACACCATACCTACTGTGAAGCATGGGGGTGGAAACATCATGCTTTGGGGCTGTCTTTCTGCAAAGGGACCAGGACGACTGATCCGTGTAAAGGAAAGAATGAATGGGGCCATGTATCGTGAGATTTTGAGTGAAAACCTCCTTCCATCAGCAAGGGCATTGAAGATGAAACGTGGCTGGGTCTTTCAGCATGACAATGATCCCAAACATACCGCCCGGGCAACGAAGGAGTGGCTTCGTAAGAAGCATTTCAAGGTCCAGGAGTGGCCTAGCCAGTCTCCAGATCTCAACCCCATAGAAAATCTTTGGAGGGAGTTGAAAGTCTGTGTTGCCCAGCGACAGCCCCAAAACATCACTGCTCTAGAGGAGATCTGCATGGAGGAATGGGCCAAAATACCAGCAACAGTGTGTGAAAACCTTGTGAAGATTTACAGAAAACGTTTGACCTGTGTCATTGCCAACAAAGGGTATATAACAAAGTATTGAGAAACTTTTGTTATTGACCAAATACTTATTTTCCACCATAATTTGCAAATTAAATCATTAAAAATCCTACAATGTGATTTTCTGGATTTTTTTTTCCTCATTTTGTCTGTCATAGTTGACGTGTACCTATGATGAAAGTTACAGGCCTCTCTCATCTTTTTAAGTGGGAGAACTTGCACAATTGGTGGCTGACTAAATATTTTTTTCCCCCACTGTATCATGCACCTGTATCGAAACAGGGGCAGGGGAAAAAATACATGCACTTAAATAGCGAATGGAGGACACTTTTCCCCATGGTTTATTTTCATGCCAGCCAGGTAGGCTATACTCCTGTTGTAAATATAAGCAAAGTGCATAATATTAGGAAAGTTGAAAATAAATATAATAGGCCTAGCCTATAGAAAGCTGATCCTCCTCTTTTCAGTAGAGGCCATCACTCTGTTTTCTTGCGCAACTGCATAGCCTATTGAAATGTTGCGCAACATGAGCTCATGGGCTCTCATGAAGTGTTTGATTAGATTTTCGAATTCATTTGCATTGATGTCAGAGTGATTAGCGGGACAATAGAGTGCTGAGTACCAGGCAGTTAGCAAGTTTGGCAGGCTACTAATGACCATCTGCAGCATCAGAGCTTGGAGAAGCCTAATTACCATGACTAAACGGTCACGTGGAATTTGACTGTCTTCATGACTCGTATAATAATATTGCGATATTGTCAAAACGAGTACACTCAAAAATAATATCCCGATATGTAACTGTATCGATTTTTCCCCCATCACAACTACTGTGCTGTACTTTGATGTCCAAACTTGTGAAACATAGACGTCTATAATTGCTTCAGATTTGGTCCAGTCCAGACCAACCAAATGTAGTTTTGTTTGGTGGCGGAGCTCATTCAAAAAATAGCCAGTGTGTAGAATAATACCCAAATATGTATATTTCTACCTTTGTGTACCTATTTAGGATACATCACCATGAAGATAATGACATTCATATCCATCATTATGCATTTCTGTGTAGTACAGATCAGGGACCCATGATGAAATTCCATTCTGCTACTGGGTATAAATCCACTTCACTTACTTTTCTAAAGCTGAAGTTTCCTGTTGAATACAGGCTATTTGCTGTATAACTGCACTTTGTCGAAATACAAAGAACAAGCTAAAATGTGTCTTTGGTCTTTGAATCGACCGTGTATGAGAGTGGTGTTGTGGGTGTTAAAGGTGACTGTGTTTTAGGTGGCAGCTGTGTTTTTGTTCCTTTATAAACCATGAGACTGTGCAGACAGAGTGCACCACAGACCAAAGAGGAACTTAAACTGGAGGATAAAAGCAGCATAGGAGAACTTCTCTTTTACAAAAAGAGAAGAGGGTTAACGAACGGAAAACAGGAAAAGACTGCATTGACCTTACTGATTGCTGTCTGTCTGTGTCTTTGTAAATGTTCTTTAATTGAGGCCCTCATTATAAACAGCTACTCTCCATCTCCTCTCTCCTACAGACATTACACCCACGGATCCCAATCTCCTGCTAGCATCTCAGCATCCATTTTGTCTTATCAACTTGTCACCAATCTTGCATACACTCCAAAAGGGTTATTTGGCTGTCCCCATAGGAGAACCATTTTGGGTTCCACGTAGAACCCTCTGTGGAAAGGGTTTTTACATGGAACCCAAAAGGGTTCTATCTGGAACCAAAAGGGTTCTTCAAAGGGTTATCCTATGGGGACAGCCATTGAACTGTTTTAGGTTCTAGATAGCACCTTTTTTTCTAAGAGTGTAGGCACTTCCTTCCTGCCTTCTGAATTTGGTGTGTCTCTTCCTTATTTATTTATTTATTTATTTATTTAAGGACTGTTAAACAATGTCATTATCAAGTCATCTTAAATTCCTCAACCTGATGTTAAAACTGCACATGCAAATTAGGAACTTAAAGGGAGTTAATTATGTGGCCTGTTTTACAGTTAAGAGGTTTGCTCTACTGGGAAGTTCCTGCCTTGAGGGCATCATTATATTGTTGTATTGAATCTGTGATAAGGATCAGACCTATTGAGCTTCTGGACATCAAGGTTAATACTGTACACAAAAGGACTGTTACTTGAAAGTATTATTTATTTGTCTAGCTAATAGAGATTAGAACAAGGTTAGATTGTTCTGTGGCACCTTTTACAAATTTGCCACACTCAAGTCTATCAAGCTGACAGACAACAGCTATGAGGAAGGTATGAACAGTGCAAACTGCATACAATAACCTCATCATTAAGAGTATGACAACCAAATTCAAATAAAAAGTTCATACATTCCACATTACTGCAGCTCCAATATGCAATATGAAACAAATTAATTCATAAAAAACAGAAGTTGTCTCTTGACACAAGAATGTGTAGTACAATACACAGAGAAAAATGTATCTCCCAATTAAGACACTTGAAAAGAAGGCTAAGTAGAGAGTTTTTCAAAATGTCCACTTATTAATACACCCAAATCAAAGTAGCCTACCACTTCATGATCTGCGCGCATAGATAACTTAAAGAACTTACCCATCTCCAACAACCACACACTTGATGGCTTGCATTTTCCAGGCGTTGATTTAACAACTTGTAAATGTACACTTAGTAGGCAAGACAACAATGTAGAATCAGGTACGGTACAGGAAATAAGTTTGCCTATCTTATCTGCCCACCGCCCCGACTCTCGCGTTTACTCTTGCGCTGCGCACTTGAATGCGGCGAAGTTTATCATTGGGTCTACTGAAGGACACCTCTGATAGCAGGAAGTAGGCCTATGTGAAACTGTGATATTAATGTCCTTCAAATTTGATTAACAAAATTCTCAGTGAAGCTTTCAGAAGCTAATATTATGACTCACACTGACATTTAAGCATATCTAGGCTATGACTTCATTGTCCAAGTGCGCACACACTTTTTTCACCTAGGCTGTATGACAGTGTTATGCACTTCCGTTTTATTTTCACTAGATGGTGCCATATATCAAGAAACTGGGCGCAGCGTTTGACAAGTAGCCTATACTCACACAAGTTATATAAACTGGGCTGACAATTAGCCCATACTCACAGAAGTTCTATGTTTTATTGTTGCAGAAATCTGTAAATGAACATGAACAATCTGAAAAGACCGCTTATAGGCCTAACTAAGAAGTAGTCAGTGAATTATATAATTTCAAAAAGTAGTGGATTTATAAAAAACACTTTTGATGCCTAGGGGTGCGCTCGTAAATTCACTCTTGCCATCTATTCTGATTTCAGAGCACTCTCGTCTGAGTGTGCAGTAGTGCAGAATAACTGATTAATTTAATAACTGATGAATTTACGAACATGCAATACCCGTTGAATATGACCGGTGTAAGTAAACGTCTGCAAAAAAATGTAATTAAATTGTTGCCAGCAGCACAGTTACAGTCACGAACGTTCTATATAACATGAAAACAGCCTAACCAGCTCTGCTAGGGCAAGTAAAATGGTCAGAGTGAGGTGTTCTCTCATTTGAGGTCAGAACGCTCGTATCAACCCTACTTCTCGGCCAGAGCGTCCAGTGCTCTGAACGCTCCGAAAGCGAAACGCTCTGAATTTACAAACTGACAATCTGACAACGCTCTGAATTCTGGCACGCCAGAGTGAATTTACGAACGCGCTCACGGTTTGAGCTGCGCAACTCTGGGCATGGTACTTGACTTGAGACGTCACAAGTGGCTTCCACTCATTTACATTACATTTTAGTCATTTAGCAGACGCTCTTATCCAGAGCGACTTACAGTTCCTGCCTGAAGCACTCTTCCCATCTACTGTACATGTCTACATGAGTCTTGTCAGAACTTAATGACTCTCTCATGACCTCATACATCTATTTATGAAGGTAAGCAATTGGTTGATCTATTAGTCTCCCCAGAGTTTCAATCTGTGGTTGTTTGAGTTCAGCACAAGTGATTTTCAAATGACTTAAGTTCACTTATGTTGGCTACATATTTACACTGACCGCTGAATAATTCTGGATATTGTGCATTAGATCTATCTCGAACTGGTATCACCTGTCAATACACACACACACACACACACACACACACACACACACACACACACACACAAACGCGCAAACGCACGCACGCACACACGCACACACGCACGCACACGCACACACGCACACACACACCTTCTTTACTTGTATATGTTATTTGTTTTTCAGTAACAGCACTGACTTTAGGTGGCCAGGTCATTATGTTTTGAGGATGGTATTGGCAGTGTAGCTTATGCCTTTCTTGCAGTAGGCTACAGTACTTCAACACTGACACGTTTCCTGTACAGCCACAGTCTCTCTCCAACACCTCCAACATGGGCAGCCAAAGAAAAGACAGCTTCCTCTGGGGAAAAGGTAAGGTTTTTACGTTTTACAGTCCATTTTGCAATTTAACATCCCAAATTAGGCTATAGTAGCTGGGGATTAACACAATGAACAACACATTAGTGTCTTTCTGTATGATGATGAAGTTTTGAAGTGTCAGTAGACAATGGGGGGTTGAGCTGTTGCTGTGAATATCTTACTTGAGAAATGAAATTGAAACACACTAATAAGAAAGTGTAATGATATAGTACCTGTCTTCACAATAGATACCCACTACAGTCTACAGTGAATATTGTGCTTTCAGTCTCTTTACCATGACCTACATACACTGTGTTATAAAGTCAGCAGTGTTCAATGGATACAAGTGGTTTGTTTTGATCACTTTTACCACAGTGATGAATGTTATTCAGTTTATTATAGCACCACCTGACTTTATAGAGACATATTGTTGTCATATAGCCTTCATATACCTTAAGTTCTCATTACTGACTATCGAGTATCGTTCAGAGGTGTTGCTCACGGTATAGTGTTCACACATCTAATTGTCATGGTAGATGGAGTTTGGCAATGTTGTATTATCTAGTTAATGTTGTATTGTCTTGTTATAATGTTGTATTGTCTAGTTATAATGTTGTAATGTGTAGTTATAATGTTGTATTGTGTAGTTATAATGTTGTATTGTGTAGTTATAATGTTGTATTGTCTTGTTATAATGTTGTATTGTTTAGTTATAACCTGAAAAGGGAGTAATGAATATGTATTTTAGGTGTGTCTATAACCCTCATCTAAAAACGGTGAGAAGCTGTTATGAGGGCAAGACTAGAGCAGATCAGCTACTAATGGACATTACTGGTGCTCATTCTGTAGAAAGAGAAGTTCAGCAGTTATATTTAGCTAGTGCTGAGAAGTGCAGTAGGTTGAGTTATGCTAGGGTTGGTGTGAGGGTGGTTGTCAAGGCACATTTCTCACACATTTGACATTTTCAGTGTATACAGGAAGATGTCTCAATTAGTGGTTTTGTCGGACTGCTTCATTTATGCATTTGATGATAATGATGTTTTCATCTGTGTGTTTATGTTTGTGTGTATAATCTATTCTACAGCTTCCACAATGCTTAGCTCAGTGGAGAGGCAGGAGATAGACACCATGAAGTTTCACAAGAGTGACCTATTAGATGACATTCAGGTACAGTAAATCATGCTCTCAACCATTGCTCTTTATGTACAGTCAAAATGCTTTATGAAACTGCATTTTGCCAGAATAAAACTAACTGTATTGTGACATTACCTACAACAGCTATTACATTCACAAAGCCTCCCTCAAAAGTTATGACATCTCAGAAAGATCCAGTTTTATGAATAGACTGACCCTGCACCTCTGTACTGTATGTGCCAAGGGCTTGAGTCACCTATGGTTAAAATACTATATATTACCATCTCATCCCTTTGACATCATTTCCCCTTGTATAGAAGCTGAGGTTGGAGATTGACACCGTCATGACGGAAATCCACAACATTGAGGCAGACGAGGAGAAGTAAGTTAGAGCTTGCACAATGGCTCATTCAGATAGGTTACCATTGACCAGTAGGCCTCTTCCTGTGTGGGAGAGTTAGCTACAGTAACACTTTGCAGTGTGTGGTAGCTTCTTTTGAATCTATCACAGCCCAAACACCAGATCAAGAATACCCCCAGACATCCATCTTGACAAAGAGGCTCCTCCCACATCTCTGATGTCCTATCCCTCCGTAACTCAAACTAAGAAAGATATGGAGGCATAGCCGCGGGAAGTAGTGGTGCAGAGGGTGCTGCACCCCCCCCCCCCCCCCTGCTGTGGTCACCTCCTCATCCTCATAAGTGGCATCTGGGGGCGTTGTCCTACAGAACAAGAACAGATTCTGCCCCCCATCTGTAAGGCCCCTCTGTATATGTGTGTTTCCTGTTTCTTCACTAGCAGCTACAGGAATGTGGTAAACCTCTTAAATGTCAGCAGCATGAAACACTGTGACATGTTCCTGGCTGGACAACCCCAGCTGCCTTCACTCTCACTGTGTGTCATCTCTGATACAGTGGACACATACTGTAGCTAGTATAACGCTTATGGGTAAAAGTGTTGTCATTAACCTTTTTCAATCTTTCTTCTGTTTTGTCTTTGTATCTCTTCAGCAAAAATGTTGTGAGAAACAAGAGGTTCTTATGTGGGAAAAAGAAATTCAACATGGACCCTAAAAAGGTGAGCTCATGTCACACACTGTAATTAGGGCCCTTAGTTTTTCCTGGTTCTCTGGTTAGGACAAAGTCAGGTCCCTACACATAACATAAACTGTATATAACATTACTCAATATGGAATACACTAAACACAAATACATACTGATCAGATATGTCCCGAAATGTGAAGTGCTTCAATTCTAGAATTAAAGTAGTAGAGATGTGTATAGTTATCACCTCTACTGACGGAGGCTTGCCACAGCTAGAAGGTCAAAGAGTTAACTGCAAGATGACAGAACAAATAATCTGACACAATAAATGAACGAATGTTGAGCGAGTGATGTGACTTATGTGCAGAAGTGCAAGCTGTGCGGGGGCAGCGAAAGGGGGAGAGAACGAGAGAGAGAACCACATCCTGTTCCGTGAAGAGGAGCAGAGGCGCACGCTCCTGCTCAAACCACAAACACTCCTCCTTTCCTCTCATCTGAAGAGAGGTCAAACCCATAATATAAAGTCCCCCTGGCCTGTATGACCACCCTGGAGAAAAGCCTGTGTTTGCGTGTGTGCAGAGGCAAGAGATCCAGTCAAGCAGATCATGGGTTTCTTTAGCTGGAAGCTCTGCATTGTTTAGATATAAGAAGATATATTGCTTCCAGTGGCTCTCTCTGAATGTCAGACAATGCATACAGAATGTTAATATGTGCATGACCACTACTGCACATCACAGTGCTTTGGACCACATTATGAGTTCTGCTATTTTTTATTTTAAGTATACGTCAATGCATTCATATCTTCCAAATTCATACATGTGTTCATTGACTTGTCATGGCCTCTTCCCCCAGGGTATTCTGTACCTGGTTGACAATGACCTGTTGGAGTGGACAGCAGAGGCAGTGGCTGAGTTCCTGTACAAAGAGGAAGGACTGAACAAGACAGCCATAGGGAACTTCCTGGGAGAGAGGTACACAATGCTTCTTAACATGACCAAGATAACGATGGCTTTGTTGATGGGGATAATGATGACTATCATAACCAGTCATTATCTCAATCATCTCCATCTCACTGATTTGCCTCTTGTTTGTGTTCATGCAGGGAGGAAATGCACCTTCAAACTCTGAAAGCCTTTGTAGAACTTCATGAGTTCTCCGACCTGAATCTGGTGCAGGCACTGAGGTTAGTTCTGCACTACACTGGTACATCTCTTACACTCATACATGAACATATTCTCATTATTAGCCTTTGAAAGATATTCATTTCCAGAGTAAATCCTGTCTGATCCCTGTCTGTTCCCTGGCTCATCCCTGTAGGCAGTTCCTGTGGAGCTTCCGTCTCCCTGGAGAAGCCCAGAAGATTGATAGGATGATGGAGGCATTCGCAACACGCTACTGTGACTGTAATGCAGGGGTCTTCCAGTCAACAGGTACTGTACAGTACTGTACTGCACAGGCACCAGCCTCCTCTACCATGCTGCTGACTACCTACACTGACAGATCAGCAAGACAGATGGGGAGGGGGTTGAGGAGTACATTTTGAGGCATATTCAAATCATTTCTCAAAAGTGAGGCTGATTAAGGATGCAAATAAATATCATTGACCCAACAGTAATAAAATGTGTGGGTGTTTCAAACAGACACCTGCTACATCCTGTCCTTTGCCGTCATCATGCTGAACACCAGTCTCCATAACCCCAACGTGAAGGACAAGCCCACTCTGGAGCGCTTCTTCAGTATGAACAGAGGCATCAACAACGGGGGTGACCTGCCCAACGACCTGCTCATGGTGAGGCCTCAGGGGTCAGAGGTCAGGAGTTAACTCCACTCTCAGAATGTGACCCCTATTTGGTTGTTATTGTCTGTAGCTGTAGTTAACTCTCATATACTACCTCATTAAATCCAGAAACTCTATGAGAGCATTCGGAACGAGCCATTCAAAATCCCAGAGGATGATGGGAACGACCTCACACACACCTTCTTCAACCCGGACAGAGAGGGTTGGCTGCTCAAAATGGGTGAGATGATTAGCAATATCACTAGCTGAGAGAATTGTCTTATCATTGTGCCATTACCAAGCATTAAAAATAAGCTTACCACTGTAAGGTTCTGTATTTATTTTATTAGTTCACCTTGTGTTCTTGAACGTAGCGCTGTTTCTTTGTGTTCTTGAACGTAGCCCTGTCTTTCATTTTTGTTCATTGATTTCACCTGTGTTAGTTACTCACCTGGTCTCATCAGCTCCTTATTTAGTTCAGTTCTTTCTGTTTGTGCCTTGTGAGGTATTGTTAGTTTTGTACTAAGCCTTTTCCTAGCTCGTTTGTGAGAACCAGTTTTAGCCTTCAGTCCTAGTTTTGTTTCACCTGCCTGTTTGCCTATCTGTGTATGACCATTGCCTGCCTGTGACCACGATTCCTGCCTTCTGCGAAGGCGTAATAAACACCTGCCGCGCTCTGCATAATAAACACCTGCCGCGCCTTGCGCGTGAATCTACACCTTTTTCTCCCTGAGTATTCATTACAGAATACCTCACCAAAAACGGAATGGATTCAGCGGAGCTACTAACCCGGCAAGAGGAGCGTATGGAGGTAATCGGCCATCTTCTCTGCCAGCCTATCTCTATTCCTCCGATGCCAGGTATCGTAACTCATAGCCCTCCTTCATTCATATCCATGCCCGGAAAATATGACGGTTCACCTGGGAAGTCAGAATTTCTGATGCAATGCAGCAAATACATTGAGCACAACCCCACTAACTTCGCCACCGACAAGAGCAGGGTGGATTTTGTTGTGTCTCTACTCACAGGCAAAGCCCTGGATTGGGCCACCGCCATATGGACTGCCAACAGCACAGAACTCGGATCCGAGACCCATTTCCACACCCTCTTCAAAGAGGTTTTCGATCACTCTCCATCCGGTCGTCCTATAGGTGACCTCCTCATAGACCTTCAACAAGGACGCAATTCAGATGCCGTGTATGCCCCCGAGTTCCGCACCATGGCTGCAGGGAGTGGATGGAGTGAGGCTGCTTTACTTACCGTCTACTGAAGAGGGCTCAACAGGGAACTTCAGGCGGAGCTGGCCTGTAGAGGTGACCTTCAGGATTTAAATCAATACATTCGTATGTCCATCTCCATTGACCACCTCATTGCCAACCGCCGAAGAACTCTGCCACCCAGGAACCCGAAACCTTCTCTTTCCATGATTCCGTCATCCCGCCCGAGTCTTCCAGAGCCCTTGCAGTTGGGTCATGCTCCTCTCCCGTGTATTGAACATCAAAGGCAGATCCAAGAAGGGCTCTGCCTATACTGTGGAGGGAAAGATCATCTACTCAGCCATTGCCCTGTTCGCCCCCCACGGAGAGATGAGAAGGGTCCCACCGCTGCCATGCAGGTAAGCGGATCCGTATTTCTAAATATCTCCCAGAAGCAATTCTCCATCCCAGTATTGATAACCGTGAAGGGGGTTACGAAGTACGTAGAGGGCTTGCTAGATTCGGGAGCAGCAGGTAGTTTTATCGATCACCAGCTAGTACAAGAGCTTGACATTGATCTTACACCTGTCACCCCTCCTTTAAGGATTAACACCCTGGATGGGCAGCCATTGGGCACGGGCTTCATTACGCACCTGACACAGAGCGTTATAATTTATAATTAAAATAATTAAAATAATAATAATAATAATAATTTGCCATTTAGCAGACGCTTTTATCCAAAGCGACTTACAGTCATGCGTGCATACATTTATTTTTATTTTTTTTGTGTATGGGTGGTCCCGGGGATCGAACCCACTACCTTGGCGTTACAAGCGCCGTGCTCTACCAGCTGAGCTACAGAGGACCCTCCAGATTGGAGTCTTCCACACCGAAACCATTCAACTCATGGAACTCTCATCCCCCAAACAGCCACTCATCCTCGGACATCCCTGGCTTTGTCGTCACGGCCCTGCCATCTCGTGGCGACAAGGTGAACTACTGTCCTGGTCTTCTACATGCTTCACCAGTTGTCTCAACCTACCCTGCAGAGCCACCACCATTGAGGACTCTGCCTTTGCAGTGCCACCCACCATACCATCTGAATACGTCCAGTACAGCAATGTCTTCAGCAAAATCAAGGCTTCCACTCCGCCACCACATCGCCCAGGGGACTGTGCTATTGACTTACTCCCTGGAGTGTCCCCACCAAAGGGCCGTGTTTACCCCCATATATCCCGGAAAATGAGGCAATGGAGGACTACATTGATGAATTACACGAAAATGGTTTAATTCGTCCTTATTTTCCGGCTGCGTCCAGCTTCTTCTTCGTTGGAAAAAAGGACGGTGGTCTTCGTCCATGTATTGATTACCGTTCCCTGAATGACGTTACGGTCAAGAACTGTTTCCCTCTTCCTCTGATCCCAGCGACCCTTGAACAAGTGGGCCACGCCAACATCTATTCAAAACTCGACCTGCAGAGTGCTTATAACTTTGTCCGTATACGTGAAGGCGACGAATGGAAGACAGCCTTTATTACCGCACGAGGGCACTACGAATACCTGGTCATGCCCTACGGCCTTACTAACACCCCCAACGTCTTCCAATCCTTTATGAACAAGGTTTTCCAGGATATGATCAACCGCTTTCTCATCGTCTACATTGATGACATCCTGATTTACTCCCTCTCCTTGAAGGAACACATACAGCATGTACAAAGGGTTCTTCAACGGCTCCTTGACCATAACCTTTATGTGAAGACTGAAAAGAGCACCTTCCATGTAACCTCAGTAAACTTCCTCGGTTTCGCACTGACACCTGGAGGGGTCAGCATGGATGAGAACAAAGTCACCACCGTCAGTAACTGGCCCAAACCCACCACCGTTAAGGAACTCCATCGTTTCATTGGGTTCTCCAACTTCTATCGCCGGTTCATTCGGAACTTCAGTTCTGTTACCGCTCCCCTCACTGCCCTTACCAGCCAAAAGACCCGGACCCTTCAATGGACTGATACCGCACTGACTGCTTTCAACACCTTGAAACGCCTCTTCACCTCAGCTCCTGTCCTTCGCCAACCTGATCCGACCCTTCCTTTCACCCTGGAGGTGGATGCCTCCGAAGTAGGAGTAGGAGCCATACTCTCTCAGCGGGTGGGAACACCTCCAAAATCACATCCTTGTGCCTTCTTCTCCAGGAAGTTATCCCCCGCTGAGAGGAATTACGATGTGGGGAACAGAACTCCTCGCCATCAAGCTGGCCCTCGAGGAGTGGCACCACTGGTTGGAGGGCGCACAACATCCCTTTCTCGTCCTAACAGATCATCGTACTCTGGAATATATCAGAGGGGCCAAGAGGTTAAACTCCAGATCGCTGGGCTCTCTTCTTCACACGCTTCCATTTTCATGTTACTTACAAAGAAAAACGTAAAAGCTGATGCTCTTTCCTGCCAGTTTGACCTTCCGACCAGTAACTCAGACCCTACACCCATTCTTCCTTCCTCTTGCATTATGGGACCGATACAGTGGGAGGTGCACTCTGACATACAAGAAGCCCTAACCTCAGACCTGGCTCCTCCTGAGACACCAGCTGGGAAGAGTTACGTACCAGCAGCTGTTAGACCCCAACTGATGCAATGGTGTCACACGTCCTTGGGGTCAGGACATCCGGGCATTACACAAACCACCGAACTTCTAGCCCGTAAGTTCTGGTGATCCTCACTGACATCCGACATCAGGGATTACGTACTCTCCCAAACCAAAAGCCCTTCCGGTAAGCTTCAACCTTTGCCAGGACATCGTCTCTGACCGCGGGCCCCAGTTTGTCTCCCGGGTGTGGTGGGCCTTCTGTGACCGACTGGGGGTCGCCCTCAGCCTCTCCTCCAGGTACCATCCCCAGACCAACAGGCAGACGGAACGCCTGAACCAAGAAATAGGGAAGTACCTCCGCCAACAATGTTCTGCCTCTCCACACGACTGGAGTCGGTATATGGCCTGGGCCGAATACGCTCAGAACTCACTCATGCATTCATTCCTCCGCCTTACTCCGTTTCAGTGTGTCCTTGGTTACCAACCCCCCATGTTTCCCTGGGAGGCGGAGCCTGGTACTGTCCCAGCTGTCAACGACTGGTTTCGGCGTAGTGAGCGGGTATGGGAGACCGCTCACCGGCATCTGCAGGAAGCCTCTAATATCCAGAAATGCTTTGCCGACAGACGCCGCCGACCTACGCCACTCTTTCACCCCGGACAGCGTGTGGCTCTCTACCAGAGACATCTGGCTCCGCCTCCCCTGCAAAAAGTTCTGTCCTCGCTTCATAACCCATCGCATCAACTCTGTCACGTACCGCCTCCAGTTACCCCGTCCGTATAAAATCTCCTCGTCCTTCCATGTGTCTCTGTTTAAAACCGGTCACCTACAGTCCTCTTCATCCACCTGTCTCAACCCGCAGTGCGCCCCCACCGTTGGACGCCTTAGAGGTTGCATCCACTATCTAGTGGACTGGGAAGGTTATGGGCCTGAAGACCGGTCCTGGGTCCCCGACCAGGACCTCCTCGACCCAGAGATGATTCAGGCATTCCACTGTAACCGTCCGGATCGTCCCACTCTGTAAGGTTCTGTATTTATTTTCTTAGTTCACCTTGGGTTCTTGAACGTAGCCCTGTTTCTTTGTGTTCTTGAACGTAGCCCTGTCTTTCATTTTTGTTCATTGATTTCACCTGTGTTAGTTACTCACCTGGTCTCATCAGCTCCTTATTTAGTTCAGTTCTGTCTGTTTGTGCCTTGTGAGGTATTGTTCGTTTTGACTCTACTAAGCCTTTTCCTACCTCGTGTGTGAGAACCATTAGCCTTCAGTCCTAGTTTTGTTTCACCTGCCTGTTTGCCTACCTGTGTATGACCATTGCCTGCCTGTGACCAACGATTCCTGCCTTTTGCGAAGGCGTAATAAACACCTGCCGCGCTCTGCACGTGAATGTACACCTTTTTCTCCCTGAGTATTCATTACAACCACACAATGATCTGATTTCCTTTATGGAGCGTGTTGGATGTAGAATTTTCTGATGAAACTTCATTTGTGTAATGAAATGTTAACTTTTCCTCTCTGCAGGAGGAAGGGTGAAAACATGGAAGAGGCGGTGGTTTATTTTGACAGACAGCTGTCTGTACTACTTTGTGTATACCACAGTGAGTATGCTATACCCCCAACTTTGTCATAGAGTTTTCCAGTAATGGAATTTAGGATAAAAGATGGTAGTAGTTACTGCTAAATTATAGTCCTTGACCAAACCATCTCTCCTCCTCCCACAGGATAAAGACCCCATAGGGATCATTCCCCTTGAGAACCTCTGTGTAAGAGAGATAGAAGACTCAATCAAACAGGTACTGTGTATTCCACTGACTGCATATTTCTTTCTAAGGTTTATGGCAGTGCCACCTGTTCTATGATGTTTCAGTCTCATAGCTACTCTCTTAGCTGTCACGGCACTGTATGACTCATAGCATCAGTTCTGTATGAGGAAGGATGGGTTTAACTGGAAGATTAGGAGTAATTAGACCAATACACTATGGGATCATTTCTTTTTTGGAAAAAAGTTATTACAAGTAATTTGGCTTGGGTGTGTGTTTTGTGAACATTTGTATGCATGTGTGTGCTTCTTTGTGAGCAGAATTGTCTAGAGATCTACAACCCCAGAGGGCAGAAGATCAAGGCGTGCAAGACAGAGAACGGAGGCAGGGTGGTGGAGGGGAAACACCAGTCCTACAGGATGAGTGCAGCCACAGCAGATGAGAGAGATGACTGGATAGGCTCCATCAGGTCAGATACCTCAACCCAGGCTTAACACATACCTGTATTACACATATACACTTCACAAATGACTTGGCTTGTAATGCTGGCACCAGGCCACAACTGGCAATCAATGGGATAAAGTGAACTTGATGATGATGATGATTTGGACACTTATTTTTCTCTGTCTTTCCCTCAGAGCAAGTATCACCAAGGACCCCTTCTACGACCTGGTGTCATTGCGCAAGAGGAAAGTCATCAACAACAATGCTTCACAGGACTGAGACATCAGACATGATATAAAGCATCACAGGAAATGAGTCCGGTAATGATCTGTAGAGGTCTGTCTCCGTAACAGCCAGTTTGTTGAAATGATGGACTGGTCCAAGTAAATTGACATGGAGTTTAAGATTACAATGCTGTACAGTACAGCATTACTGCAATACTGTAACTCAGACATGTTACCCAAAATGAAAAAATAGAATTGTGATCTGTGTGTGGTTTACAGCTGTCAAACCAGAAACTCCCCATACCTCATACTGTAGGTCAAATTTAATGGTTCAAATTAGAGTCGCTCAGTCTGTTAAATTACTAGTAATTTAGAAAGTGATTTCTGTCATTATTTCTTAGAAATAAGAAGTTAGAAGCATGTGGGAGCGAATCAGTTGTACTGAAAAGGAGTTGCAAACCAAAATAAGTGTGTAGCACTGTAAGAATAATGCATAATTCTATAAGGACAGATTTGAACATATAATTTATAACGCAAAGTTAATAAAATGTTTTATATAGTTGTTTCTGTACAGTAAGCATAGAACAAAGGGAACATCACGTAAACATTACGGAAATGCAGCACCTTTT
This sequence comes from Coregonus lavaretus, assembly GCF_964263955.1. Taxonomy (NCBI): domain Eukaryota; kingdom Metazoa; phylum Chordata; class Actinopteri; order Salmoniformes; family Salmonidae; genus Coregonus; species Coregonus lavaretus. The sequence goes on along the minus strand of NC_140015.1, from coordinate 23,929,008 downwards.
CACCTTGCATCAGGCTCAGCAATTTCAGTTCCTAGAAAACCTCTGCACTACTAGCCATTTCCTCTCACAAGGGTATATAATTAGTGTTACGTGGACACAACTTCAACACTGATTCAGTGTTGTGACGTTATTTCATTGTCTTAAATGCATTGTATTAATATTTTTAGAAATATGTACAGATTTATTTTTCAACTCATAACATACGTATTTTGTAAATACTGTATTATAATAGAAAGTTATTTTGCACATTGCCTTTTAAGCACAGACAGTGATAATACAAATGTCTGTATACATGCCTTAATAATGTTGAATGAATAATAAATAATACATACATATTCTATTCAAATGTGTGTACTTCTTTCACAACAGATGACAGATTATAATGATCAAACGGACCTAAAAAGTGGGCCTAAAGACCTTTCTCTTTAGCAAGGCTTTATGTTGATAGCGGTGCTCCTTGGTGTCCTTGTTCCTTTGTAGCGTCAGCTGTGTTCTTTATCAGTTTCCGTCTAGTATATTTTTTATTATGCACTTTGAGATTATTCTGTGTAATGAAAAGCGCTTTACAAATGTAATACAGTGCCTTAAATAATAATATCATACAGATCTTAGCTATATACTGAACAATAATATAAACGCAATATGTCGCATGTTTAATGAGCTGAAATAAAAGATCCCTGAAAAGTTCAAAATGTTCTCTAATTGTTTTGGTACAAATGTGTTTACATCCCTGTTAGTGAGCGTTTTCTTCTTTGCCAAGATAATCCATCCACCTGACAGGTGGGGCATATCAAGAAGCTGCATAAACAGCATGATCATTACACAGGTGCACCTTGTGCTGGGGACAATAAAAGGCCACTCTAAAATGTGCAGTTTTGTCACAACACAATGCCATAGATGTCTCAAGTTTTGAGGGAGCGTGCAATTGGCATGCTGACTGCAGGAATGTCCACCAGAGCTGTTGCCAGATAATTTAATGCTCTTTTCTCTACCATAATATGACGAGGTGTGAAAGAAGGAGTCAGGCGCAGGAGGTAAAATACCGAAGTCCAGAGTTTAATCTGTTTGCATAAATCAAACGCCCCAAGCATCAAACGAAACTGTACAAGGGAAAACATCCACCTTGGCAATAACACAGTGAAATGTAGCTCAACCGAGCTACAAGCTCTCACAACAAAACAATCACTCACAAAGACAAGGGGAACAGAGGGAACACGTATACACATACTAATTAGGGGAATGAGCACCAGGTGAGTGTGATTGACAAGACATGACAAGTGGGGTGATGAGAATGGGATCGGCAGTAGCTAGTACTCCGGTGACGACGAACGCCGAAGCCTGCCCGAACCAGGGGTGGGGGCAGCCTCGGCGGAAGTCATGACAGTACCCCCCCCACGACGCGCGGCTCCAGCAGTGCGTCGACCCCGGCCTCGGGGATGGCCAGGAGGACGCGGAGCAGGGCGAGTCGGATAGCGACGGTGGAAATCCCTCAACAGGGAGGGATCGAGGATGTCCCGCCTTGGGACCCAGCACCGTTCCTCCGGACCGTACCCCTCCCACTCCATGAGATACTGAAGGCCCCTCACCCGACGCCTCAAATCCAGGATGGAACGGACCGAGTACGCCGGTGCCCCCTCAATGTCCAGAGGAGGTGGAGGAACCTCCCGTGGACCAGCTACCACCGGCCTGAGGAGAGACACATGAAATGAGGGGTTAAGACGGTAATCAGGGGGGAGTAACAACCTGTATGTCACCTCGTTTATTCTCCTCAGGACTTTAAACGGCCCCACAAACTGCGGGCTCATCTTCCGGCAGGGCAGGCGGAGGGGCAGATTCGGTTGAGAGCCAGACCCGATCCCCCGGTACGAACACCGGGGCCTCCCTGCGGTGGCGGTCAGCGTTGGCCTTCTGACAACGCACGGCGCGCTGGAGGCGAACGTGGGCAGCGTCCCAAGTCTCCTCCGCGCGCCGAAACCAGTCATCCACCGCGGGAGCCTCGGTCTGGCTCTGGTGCCACAGTGCCAGGACCGGTTGGTACCCTAAAACACATTGGAAGGGTGTTAGGTTAGTGGAGGAGTGGCGGAGAGAGTTCTGAGCATATTCTGCCCATGGCAGGAACACCGACCACTCCCCCGGCCTGTCCTGACAGTAGGTCCGCAGGAACCTACCCACATCTTGATTCACTCTTTCCATCTGCCCATTGCTCTCGGGGTGAAAACCAGAGGTCAGGCTGACCGAGACCCCCAGACGTTCCATGAACGCCTTCCAGACGCTAGACGTGAACTGGGGACCTCGGTCGGACACTATATCCTCTGGTACCCCGTAGTGCCGGAAGACGTGAGTAAACAGAGCCTCCGCAGTTTGTAGGGCCGTGGGGAGACCGGGCATAGGAAGGAGGCGGCAGGACTTTGAAAAGCGGTCCACAATGACCAGGATCGTGGTGTTACCTTGGGAGGGGGGAAGATCAGTGAGAAAATCAATACTCAGGTGAGACCATGGTCGTTGTGGAACTGGTAAAGGTTGTAGCTTACCCGCTGGGAGGTGCCTAGGTGCCTTACTCTGGGCGCACACTGAGCATGAGGAAACATACACCCTCACGTCCTTAGCCAAGGTAGGCCACCAGTACTTCTCGGTCAGGCAGCGCATTGTACGACCGATACCTGGATGACCAGAGGAGGGTGACATGTGTGCCCAGTAGATCAGACGATCACGGATAAGCGCAGGCACGTACTGCAGCCCAGCTGGACACTGCGGTGGAGATGGCTCTGTGCGTAATGCTATATCAGCGTCCATCGCCCATACTACCGGCGCCACAATGCATGAGGCCGGGAGTATGGGGGTTTTGTCTCTGGGCCTCTCCTCTGTGTCCAGGGCTCTCCCACACAAAGGCAGGAAACGAGGACGGATACCTTCTCCCATCCCGGGGCTCCGGTTTGATGCTGGAGAAATCCAACTCCAGTTGGAGTAGGAATCCCTTACATCGCGCTGCTGTCCCGTCAAACGCCGGTGGCCAGTATATCTGGATCCCTCCAGGGGCTGGGGCGTTGGTGGCTGGATCCGGTTGACCAGCTGGTCTCGATAGATCGGATCCTGTCCTCTCCAGGCGTTCTACCACCTTTAGAACCCGATCCATCGCTTCCCCCAAGCTGGCCAACATCGAGGAATGCTCCTGGACCCTTGCCACAACTCCAGGCATGCGGTCTTCTCCTGCTGACTCCATATCAGATCAGGTGAGTGATTCTGTGACGAGGTGTGAAAGAAGGAGTCAGGCGCAAGTGGTAAAATACCAAAGTCCAGAGTTTAATCCGTTTGCATAAATCAAACGCCCCAAGCGTCAAATGAAACTGTATAAGGGAAAACATCCACCTTGGCAATAACACAGTGAAATGTAGCTCAACCGAGCTACACGCTCTCACAACAAAACAATTAACTCACAAAGACAAGGGGAACAGAGGGAACACTTATACACATACTAATTAGGGGAATGAGCACCAGGTGTGTGTGATTGACAAGACATGACAAGTGGAGTGATGAGAATGGGATCGGCAGTAGCTAGTACTCCGGTGACGACGAACACCGAAGCCTGCCCGAACCAGGAAGGGGGGCAGCCTTGGCGGAAGTCGACTCCAACGTCGTTTTAGAGAATTTGGCAGTACGTCTAACCGGCCTCACAACTGCCGACCACGTGTAACCACGCCAGCCCAGGACCTCCACAACCAGCTTCTTCACCTGCGGGATCGTCTGACACCAGCCACCTGGACAGCTGATGAAACTGTTGGTTTCTGACAGTTTGTGCAGAAAGTCTTCGGTTGTGCAAACCATCTCAGGGAAGCTCATCTGCGTGCTCGTCATCCTCACCAGGGTCTTGACCTGACTGCCGTTTGGCGTCATAACCGACTTCAGTGGGCAAATGCTCAACTTCGATGGCCACTGGCATGCTGGAGAAGTGTGCTCTTCACGGATGAATCCTGGTTTCAAATGTACCGGGCAGATGGCTGACAGCGTGTATGGCGTCATGTGGACAAGCGGTTTGCTGATGTCATCGTTGTGAACAGAGTGCCCCATGGTGGCGGTGGGATTATGGTATGGGCAGGCATAAACTACAGACAATGAACACAATTGCATTTTATCAATGTCAGTTTGAATGCACAGAGATATTGTGACGAGTTCCTGAGGCCCATTGTTGTGCCATTAATCCGCCACCATCACCTCATGTTTCAGCATGATAATGCACGGCCCCATGTCGCAAGGATCTGTACACAATTCTAGGAAGCTGAAAATGTCCCAGTTCTTCCATGGACTGCATATTCACCAGACATGTCACCCATTGAGCATGAGTTTGGGAGGCTCTGGATCGACGTGTACAACAGCGTGTTCCAGTTCCCGCCAATATCCAGAAACTTCGCACAGAAGAGGAGTAGGACAACATTCCACAGGCCACAATCAACAGCCTGATAAACTCTATGCGAAGGAGATGTGTCATGCTGCGTGAGGCAAATGGTGGTCACACCAGATACTGACTGGTTTTCTGATCCACACCCCTACTTTTTTTTTTTTAAGTATCTGTGACCAGCAGATGCATATCTGTATTTCCAGTCATGTGAAGTCCATAGATTAGGGTCTAATGAATTTATTTCAGTTGACTGATTTACTTATATGAACTGTAACTCAGTAAAATCTTTGAAATTGTTGCATGTTTCGTTTATATTTTTGGTAAGTGTAAAATCGAATTAAGTACACTATTACACCATTTTAATTATTTAGTGATACACACTTCATCAATCTGATATTGTTCAACACAAATGAGGAAAAATACCTAGATATTAGGAATCCAAGATGGCGAAGTAGTGCAGTTCTGTTTTTGTCGTGTGTCTGTAAATAGCCTGTAAATACCCTGTTTTTTTGTATTTTTCGTACATATTTCCCTATCAGACTTTTCATCCTTCTACAAAATATACTTTCCTGCAACCCGCCTCACTCAATGTGGAACGGATTCTATTATTGACTTACCTTTTATATAGAATCTCCAGTTGAAACTAGCTAGCCAGCTAACTAGCTACTTGCTATTAGCCACAGTTAGCGGTATTTCACCCAGAACATTGGATTTTTTTTTCTGCGGGATTAATTTAATCACTGGATATTAATCACCGGATATTCGGCCAGTCTGCACAGCGCGTTATCGACCCAGAACATATCAGTTTTTCTGCCGGAATCACTGAATCACTGGACCTTTAACTCCGGATTCATCGCTACCAGCTAGCTTCAACTAAATGGACGCTGTGGTCTGGCTAATCATCCTGAGCTAGGCCCATCTCCCGGCTATCTACCTCTCTGTCAACCGGACGGGACCACCTAGTGTTGACACGGAGCCCCGCCGATCCTACACGACTGGTCTGCCGACGAAATCGTCTGATGTGGTTACGACGACGTCGACCACGAAGATTCCATCTGCTAGCCCCGGCCCGCTAGCACACGCTAGCCGTGGCCTCTTACCTGCTAGTGCTTTAGCAGCCTCCGAACTATCCTATTGCTGTTCACCGGACCTTATGATAACTCAGCTATACAGCTGATGTCTGCTGGACTGTTCCTTTTTACGGTACTACATCCTGTTTATGTTTAGCCTCAGCCCAAACATGGTTAGCTTATTGTTGTTTCGGTTATTTCTAATTGTACTATTTCACTGTAGATCCCCCAGCCCAGCTAAACCTGCCTTAGATAGCTCCTTTGTCCCACCCCCCATACACGCAGAGACCGACTCAATTGATGCCTCTAGTGATACTATCTCTTTCATTGTTACCCAACGCTTAGGTTTACCCCCACTTTACTCATATCCTTCCATATCCTTGTCTGTACATAATGCCCTGAATCTTTTCTACAACACCCGGAAATCTGCCCCCTTTATTCTATGTACCCAACGCACTAGAAGACCAGGTCTTAAAGCCTTTAGCCGTATCCTTATTCTAGTCCTCCTCTGTTCCTCTGGTGATGTAGAGGCTAACCCAGGCCCTGCAGCCCTCAGTATCACTCCTACTCCCCAGGCGCTATCATTTGCTGACTTCTGTAATCGCAAAAGTCTTGGTTTCTTGCACGTAAACATCAGAAGTCTACTTCCTAAGTTTGAGTTATTCACTGCGTTAGCACACTCCGCCAACCCTGATGTTCTAGCAGTGTCTGAATCCTGGCTCAGGAAGGCCACCAAAAATTCTGAAATTTCCATCCCCAACTATAACATTTTCCGTCTAGATAGAACTGCCAAAGGGGGTGGAGTTGCAATCTACTGTAGAGATAGCCTGCAGAGCTCTATCATACTATCCAGGTCTGTGCCCAAACAGTTTGAGCTTCTACTTCTAAAAATCCACCTTTTCAGAAATAAGTCTCTCACTGTTGCCGCTTGCTACAGACCCCCCTCAGCCCCCAGATGTGCCCTGGACACCATATGTGAATTGATTGCCCCCCATTTATCCTCAGAGTTCATACTGCTTGGTGACCTAAATTGGGATATGCTTAATACCCCGGCCATCCTACAATCCAAACTAGATGCCCTCAACCTCACGCAAATTATCAACGAACCTACCAGGTACAACCCTAAATCCGTAAACATGGGTACCCTCATAGATATCATCCTGACTAACATACCCTTTAAATACACCTCAGCTGTCTTCAACCAGGATCTCAGCGATCACTGCCTTATTGCCTGCGTCCGTAACGGGTCCGCGGTCAAACGACCACCCCTCATCACTGTCAAACGCTCCCTAAAACACTTTAGCGAGCAGGCCTTCCTAATTGACCTGGCCCAGGTATCCTGGATGGATATAGATCTCATTCCGTCAGTAGAGGATGCCTGGTTGTTCCTTAAAAGTAATTTCCTCTCAATCTTAAATAAACATGCCCCATTCAAAAAATACAGAACTAAGAACCGATATAGCCCCTGGTTCTCCTCAGACTTGACTGCCCTTGACCAGCACAAAAACATCCTGTGGCGTATGGCATTAGCATCAAATAGCCCCCGCGATATGCAACTTTTCAGGGAAGTTAGGAACCAATATACACAAGCAGTCAGGAAAGCAAAGGCAAACTTTTTCAAACAGAAATTTGCATCCTGTAGCACTAACTCCAAAAAGTTTTGGGACACTGTAAAGTCCATGGAGAATAAGAGCACTTCCTCCCAGTTGCCCACTGCACTGAGGCTAGGAAACACTATCACCACCGATAAATCTACAATAATCGAGAATTTCAACAAGCATTTTGCTACAGCTGGCCATGCTTTCCATCTGGCTACCACTACCCCGGCCACCAACTCTGCACCCTCCGCTGAAACTTGCCCATGCCCCCCCCGCTTCTCCTTCACACAAATTCAGACAGCTGACGTTTTGAAAGAGCTGCAAAATCTGGACCCCTACAAATCAGCTGGGCTAGACAATCTGGACCCTTTCTTTCTAAAACTAGCCGCCGAAATTGTCGCAACCCCTATTACTAGTCTGTTCAACCTCTCTTTCATAACGTCTGAGATCCCCAGAGATTGGAAAGCTGCTGCGGTCATCCCCCTCTTCAAAGGCGGTGACACTCTAGATCCAAACTGCTACAGACCTATATCCATCCTGCCCTGCCTTTCGAAAGTATTTGAAAGCCAAGTTAACAAACAGATCACCGACCATTTCGAATACCACCGTACCTTCTCCGCTATGCAATCCGGTTTCCGAGCTGGTCATGGGTGCACTTCAGCCACGCTCAAGGTCCTAAACGATATTATAACCGCGATTGATAATAGACAGTACTGTGCAGCCGTCTTCATCGACCTGGCCAAGGCTTTCGACTCTGTCAACCACCGCATTCTTATTGGCAGACTAAATAGCCTTGGTTTCTCAAATGACTGCCTCGCCTGGTTCACCAACTACTTCTCAGATAGAGTTCAGTGTGTCAAATCGGAGGGCCTGTTGTCTGGACCTATGGCAGTCTCTATGGGGGTGCCACAGGGTTCAATTCTTGGGCCGACACTTTTCTCCGTGTATATCAATGATGTTGTCATGATTTAACTGGATTTGAACCCAAATGCAGACAACTACACCAAGCCAGAGAAGGTTTAACAGGTTTATTTATAATGTTCAATAGTCCAGGTTTCCAATAATAGGGGAAGAGCAAGTCCAGGTTACAGGGAGGGTAACAGATCCAGGTCAGGGCAGGTGTGGTACCGTAATGTCCTAGTGTCCGTGGTGAGTCCAAAAGGGAGGTCCGGTAGTGGAAAGCAGGATGGTGGTGGCAGGAGTGAAGCGGAGGCAGGAGTCAGGTTCCAATAGTCTGTGGCACAGGAGAAAAGTAAATAGAACAGGGCAAAAACAAAGAGCGAAAACAAACAGGTTGAGTCGACAGCGAGACTAACATGGTCGTCTTGACTATGATCTGACGATGAGTGGCAAGTTTGACCGGGTCTTAAAGGCTGAGGTGATTATGGTGAATGAGCTGCAGCTGGAACCCTGATTCCCGCACACCAGACTTCACTCATGCAATCAAGGACAGACAGAGGGGAGGGGGAGAGCAGAGAGAGAGCTACCTAGCAGCAGTAGGCCTAACAGTACCCCCCCCTCTACGGACGCCACCTGGCGGCCGACAGGGTTTATCAGGATGTAACCTATGAAACTCACGGACCAGAGCAGGATCCACAATGAAGCTCCTGGGCACCCAGGAACGTTCCTCAGGACCATAACCCTCCCAATCCACCAGGTACTGGAAACCACGACCCCGGCGGCGAACATCCAGAAGTCGCCGGACAGTGTAGACCGGACCCCCACCCACGATCCTGGGCGGATGAGGGGGACGAGAGGGCGGGCACAGAGGGCTAACCGACACAGGCTTAATCTGGGAAACATGAAAGGTGGAATGAACCCGTAGGGAGGCAGGAAGCTGTAGCTTAACCGCGCAGGGGTTAACAATAGACAGTATCTTGAACGGTCCTATAAAACGAGGCGCCATCTTCTTAGACTCCACTTTCAATGGAAGGTCACGTGACTTAAGCCATACCTCTTGACCAGGAGAGTAACCGGGAGCCTGGGACCGGTGACGGTTGGCTTGCCTCTGCATGTACGCCGAAGCTCGGGACAGAGCTACCCTGGCCTTCCTCCAGACCTTGAAGCAGCGGCGCATGTGGGACTGCACCGAGGGTACCGCCAGTTCCCTCTCTTGAGAAGGGAACAGGGGAGGTTGATAACCCAGAGCACACAGAAAGGGAGACAAACCAGAGGAAGCGTTAGTCAAGGTGTTATGAGCATATTCCACCCAGGGGAGCATGGAGCTCCATGACCCAGGGTTAGACCCTGTGACACAGCGGAGAGCGGTCTCCATCTCCTGGTTCGCTCTCTCGGCTTGTCCGTTGGTCTGGGGGTGATATCCAGAGGACAGGCTGGATGTGATGCCCAAAGCTTTACAGAAAGCTTTCCATACCTGGGAGACAAACTGGGGACCCCTGTCAGAGACAATATCCGTGGGTAGACCATGAGAGCGGAACACATGTTCAACCAAAATATCAGCCGTCTCTCTGGCAGTGGGCAGTTTAGGTAGGGCCAAAAAATGAGCGAACTTAGAAAAACGATCAATCACAGTAAGAATGACAGTCTTACCAGACGAGGGGGGAAGTCCAGTGACAAAATCCATAGCAATGTGCGACCAGGGCCGGCTGGGTATAGGTAGAGGTCGTAGATGACCAGCGCTGGCCTGGGTGGAGTTCTTACTTCGTGCACATACCGTACAAGCAGCAATGAAGGCTCGAGTGTCCGCCGCCATCGTGGGCCACCAGAACTTCCGTCGCACAAAGTCAAGGGTCCGCGAAACTCCAGGGTGACAGGTAAGGGGAGACGAGTGAGCCCACTGAAGTACCTGGGAGCGAGCAGACTCAGGGACAAACAACCGGTTAGGAGGACCCCTCCCAGGGTCAGCTTGATGATGTTGAGCCTGTCTAACAATCCCTTCGATGTCACATGTGATGGCCGCAATACTGCAGGTAGGAGGCAAGATGGGTTCAGGGTTACTACCAGTATCAACAGCCGAATGAACACGAGACAGGGCGTCAGGCTTGACGTTGCGTGACCCAGGACGGTAAGACAGAGAAAAATTGAATCTCCCAAAAAAATAGTGCCCACCTGGCTTGACGGGGGTTGAGCTGCTTCGCTGACTGGATGTAAGCCAGTTTCTTATGATCCGTCCAAACGATGAAGGGTTGTTCCGCCCCCTCCAACCAATGTCGCCACTCCTCGAGAGCCAGCTTAACGGCGAGCAGTTCACGATTGCCAAATCATAATTCCTCTCTGCCTGAGAAAGTTTCCTTGAAAGAAAAGCACAGGGATGCAGTTTGTTATCTTCAGGAGAACGTTGTGACAACACCGCACCTACCCCAGTGTCGGATGCATCCACCTCCACGACAAACTGGCGGTCGGGGTCCGGCTGCATCAGAATGGGAGCCGAGGCGAAGCGATGTTTCAGTTCTTCGAACGCTGATTCGGCCCCTTCATTCCAAGCGAACGGTCGTGAGATGGAGGTGAGAGCGGTGAGTGGCGCCGCAATGCGGCTGTAGTCCTTGATGAACCTCCTGTAGAAGTTCGCAAACCCCAGGAATCGTTGAAGTTGTTTGCGGGTGGAGGGGGCTGGCCAGTCCGTGACAGCAGAGATCTTAGCTGGGTCCATCCGCAACTCCCCCTGAGCTATGATGTAACCCAAAAAAGAGGTATCAGACACATGAAATTCACATTTCTCCATCTTCACAAACAGTTTGTTCTCCAACAACCTTTGCAACACCTGGCGCACATGCAGTTCATGTGCCTGGGAGGACTCTGAGAAAATCAAGATATCATCCAGATAGACAAAAACAAACCGATTCAACATGTCCCGAAGGACATCATTGACTAGTGCCTGAAAAACAGCAGGGGCATTGGACAACCCAAAAGGCATAACTAGATACTCAAAATGTCCCAAGGGTGTGTTGAAGGCAGTCTTCCATTCATCACCTTTACGAATGCGCACCAGGTGATACGCATTTCGTAGATCCAGTTTGGTAAAGATAGTTGCACCATGAAGGAGGGGAAAAGCAGAATTAATTAATGGCAGAGAATATTTGTTCTTAATGGTGATGTTGTTAAGTCCACGGAAATCAATACAGGGTCTGAGGGTCTTATCCTTCTTAGCAACAAAAAAGAATCCCGCTCCTACAGGTGACGAGGAAGGACGAATAATACCTGCCGCCAAGGAGTCCCGAATGTAGTTCTCCATAGCCTCCGTCTCCGGGCGGGAGAGATTGTACAGGCGACTGCTGGGGAGCGGGGCTCCTGGCTGGAGGTCAATGGCGCAGTCGTAAGGCCGGTGAGGAGGAAGAGAAGTAGCTCTGTGTTTGCAGAAAACGGATGCCAGGTCATGATACACGTCAGGGACAGCAGAAAGATCCATGGACTCCAGTGGAGGTTGAGGCACAGTGCTGGCAGGGGTCTGAGCAGAACACAAACAATTCACATGACAAAATGTGCTCCATGAAACAATTCTACCTGTCACCCAATCAATGTGTGGATTGTGTCTTATGAGCCAGGGGATACCAAGGACCAGGGGGGTCTGTGGGCAGTCGATTATATGGAATTGAATGTTCTCCTGATGATTACCCGACACTCTGAGACAAACAGGAACAGTCTGATGAGTAATACGGGTCAACAATTGTCCATTTAGACCCTTAGCCTGCAGCGGACAGTCCATAGGAACAGTCTCCAAATCCATTTGTTGAGCCCACTCTCTATCCAAAAAGCTTTCATCGGCACCAGAGTCAACCAGCGCACTAACAGAGAAATTCTGGGACTGCCACTGGAGGGATGCCTGGAGCAGAATGCGGGGAGAAGAGGAAGAATCCGCTGCTCGGCTCACCAAAACTTCTCCCAATAATGATGAGCCGGCCCTTTTCCCCGGACGAACTGGGCAGGAAGGAACGAAATGACCAGCCTCTCCACAATACAGGCAGACCCGAGCCTGAATATGACGTGCACGCTCCTCTGAGGACAACCGTGCACGACCCACCTCCATGGCTTCGGGTTCAGTGCTCCTCGTATCGACTCGGGAAGACACGGCTTTCTCCGTAGGGAAGATGCGGGGAGGAGTTTGTTGACGACAGACAGGTTGCTTGGAACTAACACTCCTCTCCCGGCGGCGCTCCCGAATCCGATTATCCAACCTGATGGTGAGTGAAATAAGATTATCCAGCGTAGGCGATTCATCATATGACACCAATTCATCTTTTAAAGTCTCAGACAAAGCATTGATGAACACTCCTTGTAATGCCTCGTCATTCCAACCACTCACTGCCGCTAAAGTCCGAAACTCCACTGCCATCTCCGCCACACTGCGAGCCCCCTGCCGAAGAGAAAACAACCGTTTCGCAGCCTCCTTGCCCCGTACGGGGTGGTCAAAAACCTTCCTCATCTCAGTGGTGAAGGCAACGTAAGCGTTGCAAATGTCCGACTGACTCTCCCAGACCGCGGATCCCCAGGCACGAGCGGAACCGCTAGTAGAGTTGATAAGGTAGGCAATACGGGCTCTTTCTGAGGCGTAGGTGAGGGGCTGTTGTTCAAACACTAATGAGCATTGAGTCAAAAAAATCGCCACAGGTTCCCATGTTCCCGTCATAGCGCTCTGGAGCAGGAACAAAAGGCTCTCTGATCTGGGCTGTATGGGTAGGAAAAACAGGTGGAGCAGGAGAAGGAGCAGTTTGTATGCCATTCCCGAGGGGTGCATTATTAACTTGGGTAGTAAGGGCAGACACTTGATTGGTGAGTAATTGAACCTGATTAAGCAGCACCTGACTGTTCTCAGCAATAGTCTTAAACAGGGTATCATGTTGGCCAAGTAAAATGCCCTGATTGGCTATGGCAGTCCGAATTTGAGTGCACTCTGGGGTGGTATCCGAGCTACTGTCTGCTGGGTTCATGTTGGTCAGATCATACTGTCATGATTTAACTGGATTTGAACCCAAATGCAGACAACTACACCAAGCCAGAGAAGGTTTAACAGGTTTATTTACAATGTTCAATAGTCCAGGTTTCCAATAATAGGGGAAGAGCAAGTCCAGGTTACAGGGAGGGTAACAGATCCAGGTCAGGGCAGGTGTGGTACCGTAATGTCCTAGTGTCCGTGGTGAGTCCAAAAGGGAGGTCCGGTAGTGGAAAGCAGGATGGTGGTGGCAGGAGTGAAGCGGAGGCAGGAGTCAGGTTCCAATAGTCTGTGGCACAGGAGAAAAGTAAATAGAACAGGGCAAAAACACAAAGAGCGAAAACAAACAGGTTGAGTCGACAGCGAGACTAACATGGTCGTCTTGACTATGATCTGACGATGAGTGGCAAGTTTGACCGGGTCTTAAAGGCTGAGGTGATTATGGTGAATGAGCTGCAGCTGGAACCCTGACTCCCGCACACCAGACTTCACTCCTGCAATCAAGGACAGACAGAGGGGAGGGGGAGAGCAGAGAGAGAGCTACCTAGCAGCAGTAGGCCTAACAGATGTCGCTCTTGCTGCTGGTGACTCTCAGATCCACCTCTACGCAGACGACACCATTTTGTATACATCTGGCCCTTCATTGGACACTGTGTTAACAAACCTCCAAACGAGCTTCAATGCCATACAACACTCCTTCAGTAGCCTCCAACTGCTCTTAAACACTAGTAAAACTAAATGCATGCTTTTCAATCGAACGCTGCTGGCACCCGCCCACCCGACTAGAATCACCACTCTTGACGGGTCTGACCTAGAGTATGTGGACAACTACAAATACCTAGGTGTCTGGTTAGACTGTAAACTCTCCTTCCAGACTCACATAAAGAATCTCCAATCCAAAGTTAAATCTAGAATCGGCTTCCTATTTCGCAACAAAGCCTCCTTCACTCATGCTGCCAAACATGCCCTCGTAAAACTGACTATCCTACCGATCCTTGACTTCGGCGATGTCATTTACAAAATAGCCTCCAACACTCTACTCAGCAAATTGGATGTAGTCTATCACAGTGCCATCCGTTTTGTCTCCAAAGCCCCATACGCTACCCACCACTGTGACCTGTACGCTCTTGTTGGCTGGTCCTCACTACATGTTCGTCGTCAAACCCACTGGCTCCAGGCCATCTATAAATCACTGCTAGGCAAATCCCCGCCTTATCTTAGCTCATTGGTCACCATAGCAGCACCCACCCGTAGTCTGCGCTCCAGCAGGTATATCTCACTGGTCATTCCCAAAGCCAACACCTCCTTTGGCCGCCATTCCTTCCAGTTCTCTGCTGCCAATGACTGGAACGAATTGCAAAAATCTCTGAAGCTGGAGACTCTTATCTCCCTCACTAACTTTAAGCATCAGTTGTCATAGCACCTTACCGATCACTGCACCTGTACACAGCCCATCTGAAATTAGCCCACCCAACTACCTCATCCCTATATTGTTATTTATTTTGCTCTTTTGCACCCCAGTATCTCTATTTGCACATAATCTCTTGCACATCTAGCATTCCAGTGTTAATACTATTGTAATTATTTTGCACTATAGCCTATTTATTGCCTTACCTCCATAACTTGCTACATTTGCACACACTGTATATGTGACACTCTGGCTCTATGGACGTTTATATTGAGCCAGGGTTGTTCATTTTCATGTGTTTGGGTGTATTTCATTTGGTGGTGTTGGGGATGGGTGAGTTTCATTTTGTTTGTGTCATGTGGTGATTGGTCGATGACTCCCAATCGGAGGTAACGAGTGTCAGCTGTCGGCTCGTTATCTCTGATTGGGAGCCATATATATTCTGTATGTTTTCTCCTTTGTGTTGTGGGTTATTGTTTCTTTGTTGCTGTTTGTCGTAATTCAGTATAGAACTTCACGTATCGTCTTTTGTTGTTTTTCTTCGTGGTTGCTTTGATTAATAAAGTCATCATGTTCACTCGCAACGCTGCGCATTGGTCCAATCCTTCAGACGATCGTGACAGAATAACCCACCACAAGAGGACCAAGCGGCGTAACAAGCGGCAACAGGACCTACCTACGCAGGATTTATGGAAGCCTCCTAAGGACTTTTGGACATGGGAGGAGATTCGGGCTGGAAAGGGTCCTTGGGCACAACCGGAGGAATATCACCGCCCTCGTGAAGAGCTGGAGGCAGCTGCAGCCGAGAGGAGGTGGTATGAGGAGGAATATCACCGCCCTCGTGAAGAGCTGGAGGCAGCTGCAGCCGAGAGGAGGTGGTATGAAGAGGAAGCGCGGAGTCGAGGCTGGAAGCCTGTGGTTACTCCCCAAAAAATTTTTGGGGGGGGGCACATGGCTTGGGCGCCTGGGCAGCAGGAGGCTGCCACAGGTAGAGCTGGAGAGAAGGCTATCGGATTACGGGAGCCATTGGCGAGTAGAGGGAGGGAAGTTGTTGTGGCACGGCATGAGAGACTGAAGTGTGTTCCCAGTCTGGTCCGGTCCGTTCTTGATCCCCAGTTAAGGCCAGTGGTGGGTGTTCCCGGTACGGACCGGTCTGTTCCTACTCCACGCACCAGGTCCACGATGTGCGTCGCCAGCCCGGCCCGGCCTGTTCCGGCCACTCGCACCAGGGATAAGGTGCGCGTCGCCAGCCCAGCCCGGCCTGTTCCTGCTCCACGCACGAATCCTACGGGGTGCGTCACCAGTCGGCCAGAGTCTGCCGTCTGCCCAACGGCGCCTGAACTGGCCGTCTGCCCAACGGCGCCTGAACTGCCTGTCGGCCCTATGGCGTCTGAACTGCCCGTCTGTACTGAGCCTGCAAAGCCGCCCGTCTGCCATGAGCCTTCAGAGCCGTCCGCCAGATCGGAGCCGCTAGTGCCTTCCGCCAGACAGGAGCCGCTAGAGCCTTCCGCCAGACAGAATCATACACCTGCTATGGAATCAGCAGGAGCCGACGCAGCCCATATCAGACTGGAAGCTCAGGTTCGGAACCAGAAAGAGCAGCTCCTGCAGATGGGAGCCGCCCTGCTGGAGGTGATGACTGCAATCCGAGGCTGGGGTCCGCCTCCACCGCCAGCCTCCCAGCCAGCACCATCAGCCAGCCATGAGCAGCCAGATCTGTCAACCAGCCATGAGCAGCCAGACCCGTCAGCCAGCCATGAGCAGCCAGACCCGTCAGCCAGCCATGAGCAGCCAGATTCGTCAGCCAGCCATGAGCAGCCAGACCCGTCAGCCAGCCATGAGCAGCCAGATCCGTCAGCCAGCCATGAGCAGCCAGATCCGTCAGCCAGCCATGAGCAGCCAGATCCGTCAGCCAGCCATGAGCAGCCAGATCCGTCAGCCAGCCATGAGCAGCCAGATCCGTCAGCCAGCCATGAGCAGCCAGACCCGTCAGCCAGCCATGAGCAGCCAGACCCGTCAGCCAGCCATGAGCAGCCAGATCCGTCAGCCAGCCATGAGCAGCCAGACCCGTCAGCCAGCCATGAGCAGCCAGATCCGTCAGCCAGCCATGAGCAGCCAGATCCGTCAGCCAGCCATGAGCAGCCAGATCCGTCAGCCAGCCATGAGCAGCCAGATCCGTCAGCCCGCCAGGATCCGCCAGATCCGTCAGCCAGCCAGGATCCGCCAGAGCCGTCCAGCCAGGATCCGCCAGAGCCGTCCAGCCAGGATCCGCCAGAGCCGTCCAGCCAGGATCCGCCAGAACCGTCTAGCCAGGATCCGCCAGAGCCGTCCAGCCAGGATCCGCCAGAGCCGTCCAGCCAGGATCCGCCAGAGCCGTCCAGCCAGGATCCGCCAGAGCCGTCCAGCCAGGATCCGCCAGAGCCGTCCAGCCAGGATCCGCCAGAGCCGTCCAGCCAGGATCCGCCAGAGCCGTCCAGCCAGGATCCGCCAGAGCCGTCCAGCCAGGATCCGCCAGAGCCGTCCCGCCAGGATCCGCCAGAGCCGTCCAGCCTGGATCCGCCAGAGCCGTCCAGCCTGGATCCGCCAGAGCCGTCCCGCCAGGATCCGCCAGAGCCGTCTCGCCAGGATCCGCCAGAGCCGTCCCGCCAGGATCCTCCAGAGCCAGCCAGCCAGGATCCGCCATCTAGTCAGGTACTGCCCCTTAGCCCGGTGCTGCCCCTTAGTCCGGTGCTGCCCTTTAGCCCGGTGCTGCCCCTTAGTCCGGTGCTGCCCCTGAGTCCGGTACTGCCCCTTAGCCCGGTGCTGCCCCTTAGTCCTGTACTGCCCTTTAGTCCGGTACTGCCCCGTAGTCCGGTGCTGCCCCTTAGTCCGGTGCTGTCCCTTAGCCCGGTGCTGCCCCTTATCCCGGTGCTGCCCCTTAGGCCGATGCTGCCCCTTAGTCCGGGGTTGCCCCTTAGTCCAGGTGGGGTTAGGTGGAGGGTGGTCATTAGGAGGAGGCTACCGAAGCAGGTTGTGACTGTGGTGGGGTGGGGATCACGACCGGGGCCAGAGCCGCCACCATGGACAGACGCCCACCCAGACCCTCCCCTAGTCCTGATGTTGGTGCGCCCGGAGTTCGCACCTTTAGGGGGGGGTACTGTGACACTCTGGCTCTATGGACGTTTATATTGAGCCAGGGTTGTTCATTTTCATGTGTTTGGGTGTATTTCATTTGGTGGTGTTGGGGATGGGTGAGTTTCATTTTGTTTGTGTCATGTGGTGATTGGTCGATGACTCCCAATCGGAGGTAACGAGTGTCAGCTGTCGGCTCGTTATCTCTGATTGGGAGCCATATATATTCTGTATGTTTTCTCCTTTGTGTTGTGGGTTATTGTTTCTTTGTTGCTGTTTGTCGTAATTCAGTATAGAACTTCACGTATCGTCTTTTGTTGTTTTTCGTGGTTGCTTTGATTAATAAAGTCATCATGTTCACTCGCAACGCTGCGCATTGGTCCAATCCTTCAGACGATCGTGACAGTATATATATTTTCTGTTGTATTTTTGACTTTATGTTTTTTACCCCTTATGTAACTCTGTGTTGTTTTTATCGCACTGCTTTGCTTTATATTGGCCAGGTCGCAGTTGTAAATGAGAACTTGTTCTCAACTGGCTTACCTGGTTAAATAAAGGTTAAATAAAAAATAAATAAATAAATTTTCTAACACTATTTTAATTTCTCGAATTTCCAGTAGATGGTGCCAGAATATAATCGTTTGTTGGTTTTCAGTTTTCAATACTTCTTATTAGGTGTCAGAGTTTAATAACCACTCATCAATAAGCTTTATGTCTCCCATGATATGGGAAAATATATTTGAGCAACCCAAATGCACAGCTCCTAATTAAGAAATATTGAATCATGTCATGGGGTCATCTTGAGGTACTGTGTATTGTGGTGCTACGTTTTGCATCATGTGATGAAAGATTCATCATACCGGCTGTATTTCTGTATTTTGAAAGTTATACATCTTGAAAACTTTTTGGGACATTTTGGGACTATATCAACAATGAACTAATTAACCAAATACCAAGGATTTTCCTTTAAGTGTTGTATTTCTACTGTGAAATGAGGCCTGCACCTGTGGTATGAAACAACAAGCATCCTTCCTGTGCACATCAGTTCCTGTGTGTGTGTGTGTGTGTCGTAGGGCTGTGGTTACTATGAGAGACGTTGATGTAGAGTGTGATACACTAACACTCCCCACATGTCACAGCAATATCCATGAAGAGGGCCTCCTGTAATATACACAATATGTATATGTTGTAAGTCCTCCCTCACTCACAGTTAAATATACGTGACCAGAGGGTGCCTGCGCATAAATACCACAACCCTAAGTATTCTCTGGTGGTGGGGAACAATCTGGGGCTCACTGGGTCCTTACAGGACCTCTCCACACGCAGAGACTCTCTGGGCAGTGGCCAGACACAATATACAGTACACAGTCTGAGTGAAGGTACAGTAAGCATAGGCTACAATCTTATGAAACCTTTGCCTAAAGCTTTACAGGCAAGAGTGACCCAAAGATATGTCTATATGCTTTTTGTAGAAGCGAATTCTCGCATACATTTCTCTTCAAACAAGGGTGGGAATAAAAACACTGACTCACCCAGAGAAAGCAAACAAAAAAGCAGCTATCAACTGCACTTATTATACCGGCAGCCAAAACATTTTTATACCACCCAAACCATATCTACAACAAGCAGAGTTATGATTAAGTGGAGCTTTTGCATATTCATACAATTCATCAACAAATCTACAGATAAGAAAAATATTATCATGTCCAAAAACGTAAATTCACATGACTGTGGAGAAGAGAACTTGATTTAGCAAAACGATCTACATGTCCTCTGTAAATGATTGCAAAACTAAATACAAAACGTTTTTTTAATATTATGATTTCATATAAAACACTTGTTTCAACTATGGACAACAGTCACACATCAGAGAAAGGAAGTCAGTCAATTACATACAGTATGTGTGGTCTCATACATCTTTGGCATTTTTATATACAAGACTTCACACTATAATTTCAATGAGCAAATTTCCTTTGCTATTTTCTAATTGCTATACACAAAAAATAAGCAAAATAGAGTCCCTATTGCTTAATTTTTTTTAAAGATTACAAATATAGCCATGGACCAGTGACATAGTTATAATGTTGCATAGGTTTAGAGATGATGTATTGTTGCATGTTAACAGCAGAAGTGCATGATCTGTGTCTGATCTGTTAACACAACATCCATTATTCAGACACTATATACTCCAGTGGAGATAAGGGCCAGTCCACTAACAATTTAACAAAGTGCCCTTGGTAAGGTGATATTCCTGTGTGAGAGAAGAGAGCTGATCACTTTTCCATTTTCCATTGTAACCTGAAGGACAGACACATTCAGAATACATCTATACCTGGGATAAATGTGTTTTTAGCGCCATACATTTAATTCGATTTAAAAGTTGCAGTTTCAATGACAGTGATACAGGGAAGAGCAATACAACATGTTGATTTCTTTTGACATGTGAGCAGTAACATAAGATCAGTTTTTAAGCATCAAATGACTGACAGATCAAGTCTATATTGGAATTTTTCTGACACAGGTGGTGAATGCCATCTGAGACGGGCAGGACTCAGGAGACATTCACTGGCATGGGGCATCAAATCACTCCTGCTAAACAGCAACATTAGGCTCATATTAAAGGAACAGTGGGCCTGGCATTGAACACTCACACTGCTCCAGCTGATAAGGCAGTGGCGGTCCACACAGTCTCACACCAAGTCTCACTAAGGAACATTACAGTAGTACATAGAATGAGCAGCACGTGATACTATATTCCTGCCATGGCATCACTATACTCCTTCCATGGCATCACTATACTCCTTTCATGGCATCACTATACACCTGTCATGGCATGTCATCACTATACTCCTGCCATGGCATGTCATCACTATACTCCTGCCATGGCATGTCATCACTATACTCCTGCCATGACATGTCATCACTATACTCCTACCATGACATGTCATCACTATACTCCTGCCATGGCATGTCATCACTATACTCCTGCCATGACATGTCATCACTATACTCCTGCCATGACATGTCATCACTATACTCCTTCCATGACATGTCATCACTATACTCCTGCCATGGCATGTCATCACTATACTCCTGCCATGACATGTCATCACTATACTCCTGCCATGACATGTCATCACTATACTCCTTCCATGACATGTCATCACTATACTCCTGCCATGGCATGTCATCACTATACTCCTGCCATGACATGTCATCACTATACTCCTGCCATGACATGTCATCACTATACTCCTTCCATGACATGTCATCACTATACTCCTGCCATGGCATGTCATCACTATACTCCTGCCATGGCATGTCATGGCAGTGCATCTAATACTGCATATGATACTGGCAATTACTTAAAATGTCCTCTGGCTCTCTCTCCCAGCTGATACTGTCCTCCCTCTCTTCCTCTCAGGACTGAATGCAGTTCTTCTTCGAAGGCTTCTTGTGTCCCTTTCCTAGAGGGAATGTAGAAAATAATGGATGAGCCATCAAACAACAACTCCATGTGAGGGACTATTGCAGTTAATATTCAAAGACAAATGAAAACCACAAATGGTAGAATATAACAACATACCATCGTCCTCTCCTTTGTTGAGGGTCATTAGAGACATACTTCTTTGAGGCAGTTTTGAAGGCTTTTTGTTCTTAAATTTCAACAAGGACGGTTTCTCTACAATCTCAAATGAGTCCTCAGTGGCAGTGCTATTTGTCTCTGAGACTTTGCGGGTAGAGGAGGGGTTTAGGCGGGTAGGAGAGGGGGTTGAGTGGGTAGGGGAGGGGTTTGGGTGGGTAGGTTTGGGGGTTAAGTGGGTAGGGGAGGGGTTTGGGAGGGTAGGGTAGGGGGTTAAGTGGGTAGGGGAGGGGTTTGGGCGGGTAGGATAGGGTGTTAAGTGGGTAGGGGAGGGGTTTGGGCGGGTAGGGGAGGGGGTTGAGTGGGTAGGGGAGGGGTTTGGGCGGGTGGAGGACGGGTTTGGAGGAGTGGCCACATCCTCCTCTATAGTCTCACTGTTGTGATTGGATCCTCTGCCTTTCAGGAAGAGCCTGAAGGAACTACGTTGTTTCTTTCCACCAAAGACCTGGAGCTTCTTCAAGCCTCCCTTCCCCTCCTCATCCTCCTCCACAGGAAAACTGGGGGACTTCGCAGTGACCTTGTTCAGTTCCACACTACTGCCCCCTTTGGCGTGGAGTAGCATCGACAGGCCGTTCTGTTCGAGGCCACTGCCCAGAGAGTCTCTGCGTGTGGAGAGGTCCTGTAAGGACCCAGTGAGCCCCAGATTGTTCCCCACCACCAGAGAATACTTAGGGTTGTGGTATTTATGCGCAGGCACCCTCTGGTCAGCCTGCCCCCGAGAGTCCCCTAGAGACACCTGGAAACGGGAGGTGGACACCAACAGGGGCTTGGGGACCTCCACCACCTTCCGTACCGGCGCAGGCATGGGAGGCTTGCTAATGTGGAACTCCTTGTAAAGGTCCACGTTCTCAGATACAGCATACATTTCCCTGAAGTCATTGTCGAAGAAGTCCACCACCTGCCCAGACATTACTGTGATGGTGTTCCTGTCCATCCGAGAGGAGCTCCATGTGAAGCTGGAGACAGAACAAGAGAATGAGACTCAGACTCAAAGCTCAAAGAGTAGGTCAAATCATGTATTCTCTGGCTGAGTGAATGTGAGTGGAAGTGTATGACTGAGAAAATGACTGACCTGTAAGAGCCAAACATAACCTTTTCTCCATCCACCAGCATGTATTTGGAGCACAGAGAGCCAGGCAGCCTGCCAAAGGACAGGGCCAGCCCAGAACCTTTCACCGTCCGCACACGCAGGTTCTGAAAGAGTCACACAGATACAGAGTTAGACAGGTGACCTTATTACAGTATGAACCATGAGTCAGTGACTATCAGACTTCCAAGTACTGAACAGTATCATATCAAACACTTAGGGAAATTGTGCTGTTACCACCCACGACCAAAGTCAACTTTCAAGGGAAGCAAATCCGAAACTGGTGATGCAAGGGTTGAGTTAAACCCCTTGAGTATACAGTCTATTTACTGAGCAAGGAATGGGAGTGAGTTGGAGAGTGAAAAAGACAGGCTGAGACATAAACACATAAACAGACATGTCAGAAGGATGCTACCCTATGCTGTTAACACTTGTTTGGTCAAGGATCAAGTTCCACAGGACTGGATTGTTTTCGGCTCACTGAACAGCAGCTTCTATGAAACAACAATAACAGAGCCTCAACACTGGAAGGGCCTTTCAGAGGCTTATCAACTGACACCACACACACACACTAGGTTTTCCAGTATTCCATATAAAATAGGCTAGATCTACTGCATAAGCTTTAGCCTACATAGATAAACATAGGATCTTAATTTGATCACCCTGTTGCAGGATAACTTTCCTGCATTGCAGGACATTTTTAACTTGTAGTGTATTTGAGGTTTAAAGAGGCTTCTGAAGCTTGTAATTTTCACTTTGAAATGTCAGACTTGATTTTCCCTTATGAAAAATGTATCAACCCCTACAAAAATGTCCATGAATTATAATCCACATAATAATTCCCATTTCCTGTTACTGCAGGATTATTTTCCTGCTGTGGCAAACTGGCTCAAATTAAGATCCTACACCAGTATAGACAGTGTGTCAATATGGATGATAATAAAGAATAGGCCAGAGGAATATTCTGCTTTTTAGTGCCAAGAAGTTGTGCCTGCACTTTCATTTTACATGATACTCTGCTATTTACCTGGTAATGACATGGTAATACCATAGCTAACTATTACTTGTTCCTGTTTGTTTGTTGCCTACTGCCTGCCAATGCATCCCTGTCTTACCCGTAGATGCAGAGCAGTGATCTGTAAACGAGTGCACATATCCAGGAAATGGGGCATACCACGAGCCTCCAGTATGATGTACACCGCCACCCCTCGTCTCTGTGCTGCGTCCAATAGGTCCTGAAGGATCTGTAGGTCTGTAAGGAGGTCCATGACCACGGCTACTACCTGAGGATCACACATAGGAACATTAGAGGAAGAAGAGAGGGGGATGATATCTCTGAAACATCTTCAGAAGGTGAAAGCACATGAACAGGATCTATTTAACTCAGTGTTTCTGCAAATGTCCCCTTTACCCTTCCCATTCTTTCTAGTTTTGAATTACTGCCGATAAATGCAGTCCCAGAAAGACACTGACTTCTGTGCCTGATGGCACATATTTCATTTATTTTTCTCTAGCCCCAGCTCTTGTGTTGTCACATGCCTCATCATGAAGACGGTGGATTTGAAGGTCTCAAAGCAGGAGATGTGTGGTTCAGTTGCTCGAGTAAGATTAGAATCTCCCTAATTAACTGGAAAAATGAGTTGAGACGAAATGTCAAGATTTAATTTATTCTGAGTAATGTTCCACTTCAAGACAAACAGAAGTGTGTTAACATATTTGAGAGGCTTGAGAAGGTGACTGATAAATCTGATTAATAATACAAGACATTAGAGACTAGTTGACATTTACAAAGATCAAGCTAGAGAGGACAGAGGAAAAGCAAAAGTGTAAATTCAATAAATAATCCCGAAACCACACACGCGTGCGCACACACAAACACACACACACACAGACACACAACCACACACAGACACACACACACACCGACACACAACCACACACAGACACACACACACACACACACACACACAGACACACAACCACACACAGACACACACACACACACACAAACAGACACACAACCACACACAGACACACACACACAGACACACAACCACACACACACACACACAAACAGACACACAACCACACACAGACACACACACACAGACACACAACCACACACAGACACACACACAGTTATTGGAATTTAAATCCTCGAATTCTTGAATGGCATTCGTTTAGGCAAAAACAGAACTGGTTGTCTTCTGGACGACAGACTTTGCATGTGAAGAAATGTGAGCACTGGTGCATTACTATGACTAAGTCCTCTACCACACTAGGATAGGGCAGTCTAACGCTCTCTGCCTTATGCTGACAGTGGTAAAGGAGTGGTGATAAAGTATTGGACAGTGAAGGCCTTGTTATAGTTAAGCTAGAGTCATTTCCTGGTTCGTCATTTATTTTCTATTTATTTTACCTTTATTTTACCAGGCAGGTCAATTAAGAACATATTCTCATTTACAATGACGGCCTGTCATGATTTCAGCTTGTTTAGTTCATTGACATACCTAGTCATATGCATACAGAAAACCTGGTCACGGGTTTTGTCTTCCCTGTCAGTAAATCATTAACCTGTCTCAAGGAGCAAAATATGACCCCTCATTTGGATTGTTCTCAGTGAAAAAATCCACTCAAAAACTATATTTTGGTATTTTTTCATTAGTCCACTGTTGATACAGTCCCAAAATGTTTTGCATCATCATGATGATGTGGCAAGTGACACTTTGCTTCATGAAAGTCCAATGTTTTGAAAACTTTACTGCTGGCATGCAAAACATTTTGGGACCGTGTCAACAGTGAACTAATGAAGAAAAAAAATCCTTTAAGAGCCAGAAAATGGATTTTTTATGAATTGGAGATAAAATGTGAATGTTAAGTGAGTATGTATTATTCTAGTGTTCCAGAGAAGTTAACTGTAACCTGGTCAAACACTCAAGTCTCTTATCTGGATTTGGGCTACTTACACCCACAGTGTTTTAGCTCAGGTTTGCATGCTTATCTCCTTGCCCTATAGCCATGTCCTCCTGTGCCATGCTTAACCCCAGAGTTAGGAGCGTTCTTCCTCCTGACATTTAACCCCAGGCAGCATGACTCAAAGGTTACCCAGCCATTTAGAGGGGGAGGGACTCTTGATTGAGTGAGTTGAATTATAGTGGATGTGGGGGAGAAAGCCTCGTGTGGATGTGTTTTTAAACACTGAGGTGAGGCTGGGGAAACGCTTTTGAATGACTTCTTACAGGTTCTGGTGTGAAACTGGCTGACATTTAGAACTGTGACATGTTTGGCCTTTCCAGCTCCTCCACATGTGACTTAGCCTGTTACAACATGCCTATCTCCTGCATGTGTTCCATTCAGTTAGAGCTCTACTATGAACATTCATTTCACAACTTCTGTTAACTGTTAATAATTCATTGTAGAATGTGATGACTTGATGAAGGGGGAAAATGATGATGATTGAGATGCCCATATCAGTGTTCTATATCTATGATAATAACAACATAACATACATCGATAGTCAATAATCAACAATGGTCAATTATGTAATCGTTTCATTTCATAATCCAATCAAAAAAGAAGACGATTTTTTTTACATTGTTGCTAATCTCCTTGGTTCATTTTACAGTAAGACTCCTCAAGTAAGACTCCTCAGTTGAGCAATGAATGAGCACAATAACTAAATTTGGCCAGGCCCTAATCCTTAAGGACACACATCTCTTGTTGATTTCACATGACAGCAAAACTGTACAGTAGCACAAAGCCTGGCCAAGTACAGTGTCTTCAGAAAGTATTCACACCCTTTCACTTTTTCCACATTTTGTTGTTTTACAAGGTGTGATTAAAATGGATTTAATTGTAATTTTTTGCCGATCTACACAAAATACTCTGTAATGTCAGTGGGAAAAAAATAATTTGTAAAAAAATAACTAATGAAAGATAAAACACTAATATATCTTGATTACATAAGTCAATACATGTTAGGATCACCTTTGGCAGCGATTACAGCTGTGAGTCTTTCTGGGTAAGTCTCTAAGAGCTTTGCACACTTGGATTGTATAATATTTGCATATTATAATTGTTTAAATTTTTCAAGCTCTGTCAAGTTGATTGTTGATCATTGCTAGACAGCCATTTTCAAGTCTTGCCATAGATTTACAAGCCGATTTAAGTCAAAACTGTAACCAGGCCACTCAGGAACATTCAATGTCGTCTTGGTAAGCAACTATATTTGGCCTTTCAGGCCTTTCAGGTTGTCCTGCTGAAGGGTGAATTTGTCTCTTAGTGTCTGTTGGAAAGCAGACTGAACCAGGTTTTCCTCTAGGATTTTCTCTATTCCGTTTCTTTTTATCCTAAAAAACTCCCTAGTCCTTGCCGATGACAAGCATACACATAACATGATGCAGCCACCAACATGCTTGAAAATATGAAGAGTGCTACTTAGTGATGTGCTGTGTTGGATTTGCCCCAAACATTACGCTTTGTATTCAGGACATAAAGTTAATTTCTTTGCCAATTTTTTTTGCAGTTTTCCTTTAGTGCCTTATTGCAAACAGAATGCATGTTTTTGAATATTTTTATTATTTTCACTCTGTCATTTAGGTTAGTATTGTGGAGTACTACAATGTTGTTGATCCATCCTCAGTTTTCTCCTATTACAGCCACTAAACTCTGTAACTGTTTTAAAGTGGTCCTCTGTAGCTCAGCTGGTAGAGCACGGCGCTTGTAACGCCAAGGTAGTGGGTTCGATCCCCGGGACCACCCATACACAAAAAAATGTATGCACGCACGACTGTAAGTCGCTTTGGATAAAAGCGTCTGCTAAATGGCATATTATTATTATTATTATTATAAAGTCACCATTGGCCTCATGGTAAAATCCTTGAGTGGTTTCCTTCCTCTCCAGCAACTGAGTTTGGAAGGTCGCCTGTACCTTTGTAGTGACTGGGTGTATTGATACACCATCCAAGGTGTCATTAATAACTTCACCATGCTCAAAGGGTTATTCAATGTCTTTTTTTTCTTTCTTTTTTTCTTCATTTACCAATAGATGCCCTTCTTTGCGAGGCATTGGAAAACCTCACTGAGCTTTGTGGTTGAATCTGTGTTTGAAATTCACTGCTCGACAGATAAGTGTATGTGTGGAGTATCGAGATGAGGTAGTCAATTCAGGCTTTAACAAAACAAAAAGTCAAGGGTTGTGAATACTTTCTGAAGGCACTGTAGATCAATGAAGAACAATTAGACACGTTCCCCTTGAATTGTACGAGAAGTAGCCAAGCAGGTAATAAAACCTCATGTCAAAAACAGGAGTTTGTTGTCACAAGGCCTATGTAGCTACTGTAGTAACTACACTGACAAATTCAGGCCTGATAAATAGGCTACTAGAATTGACACTAACTATTCTCTGTAGTGTTGAGATGTTTACATTAAATTAACAGAACCCATTTCATAACCTTTGTCAAGATGAAAAACACAAATGCATGACTCAGGTCATGCTGACTCAGGATTCAAAGTAATTTGTTCTGAGCTAGAAAGGATGAGAGGGAGAACAATGTGAGGGCATCCCTCAATCATTTAGGGCAGAGAGGAAATTATGTAAACATATGTAATTCACGTGTAATATGCCGTTATTCATTTCTATTAGAGCTGGAATTACCTTGTTAGATTCTTGAATGAGTCTCCTGACAACCTCTTTTATATGGGGCCCCTTGTCTTTGGGTGGGTGCGTGTGAATGGACACTCGAGTGACACCTTTATAGAAACCAGTGCTGCCTGGCCAGCCGATGTCAAGCGGCGGGACATCCGTGTCCGACATCTGAGGCCAGTATGTGGAGTGGACCCCGGAGTCCGCATTGGACTCCTGAGCCTTTTCGTATTCGCCCTTCTCGGACTCACTATCTGAATCATATTCATCAAAAGTTTTTCGAATCCATTTAATCTCGCGGGTGGATAGAAAGTCTCTGACGTTGTCCTCTTTCAGTCGCATCTTGAACGCGCCATCACCGTTCTTCAATAGTTGCTCGAGCGCGGATCGCTGCTCCTCGCTGTAGTAGAATTCTGCTTTGGATTCGGGTATCTTTTCGTTGACATGATCTTCGTCCATGCACATAAGCTGAGACTCGGCCATAGCAGCGGTATCCTGAATTTTTCCAACCGTTAATTCCTCCTTCCCCCGCAGTTCTGCGTAGCATTCACCTTTACCTGTATGTGTTGGGCGTGTACACAGGTGACGTTCAATGTGTTCGGAGCAAGAGATAGGGGGAGGTGTTCTAAACTGTTATAATCTAGTTAAAATGTCTAGTTTTATTGTCACGTGCATAAGAACAGTGCAATGGCTTTCTTTCAAACGCTTTCCCAACAATTCAGTAATCAATATCAGTAGTAGGCTTACTATTAAAAAAAAATATATATATATATTCACAAATTAGTAAAGACGGCAACCATACAGTACGGCGCCATCTTTGTGTGTGGTTGAGGAAATTCTTGCATGGAGAATGTGATTATTTTGAATTTCCATAAAGGCCTACCAATAATTGAGTGGTGTAACATAATGCGCACTCATACTGTATAGGCTTGTAGGTTTAACATATAACTCAATACAGAGAAATTAGCCTACATGATATTGTAATGTCTAGCCAACTAAAATGAAATGAAAGCAAAAACCAAAACAGTTTAATTCCAAATATATTTATCAGACCCTGTGCTTCGGATAAAAAAAAAAAAGTTGTGTGTATTTCCAGTAGTTACTACAGCGTTACATTGCAAAAAAAAGTAATTAACTACTGAAAACACTACCTAGATTTGAATTCAGTTCAACTACTACCAAGCTATTGCAAAATGTAGTTAAATTACTAGTTGAATTACATGTAGTTCCCTACTACCCAACACTGCAGGTCAGGAATATTGTTATCAGTGTCAGATCATTTTAGACCAATGATTTATGAAAAAATGTATGCACTCACTAACTGTAAGTCGCTCTGGATAAGAGCGTCTGCTAAATGACTAAAATGTAAAATGTAAATGATTTATGTATACACTAGATGACTGACAGGGGGCAGTGTTGGAAGCCATCGAGCCTCCATCTTGGCACTCCCCCACCGTTGTAAAACATATTTTGGAAGCTATAGAAATGCATTTATTAGTGTCTAAATTTGTTTTTGCCACGGTTATTCTATTACAGACACCTTAATGCATACTTGTAAATTATATTATTTAGGCCTAAGCTAAGCATAAAAATAAAATATGGACAAATATATAAAAACATTTTCCTTAAAGTGTAATTTTTTGAAAATACTGTCCCCACTACAACAAAAAATACTTAAATACATGTAATTTTGTCCTTGAAACATTTAAATGAAATAATGAAGAATTCAATTAATTCCTATGGAAGACTGCTTTGAGGAGTGACAATATGGCCGAACAGTGCCTTCAAAGCGTCTCATTGGCCAATACATAGCATCAGCAATCCAGGGTTTATATACATAATTGTTTTAATTTAGACAGATGACAAGCATACTCAAACTGACATTGTAAATTTGGTAGCTCACTAACAAGACATATATTTACTATGTAGACCTGACAATTGAAAGCAAGCACTACAGACAATACAAAAAGGTAACAATACAAAAAGTGTAGTACCACACAGTAAATGTGTGGCAGCATAGCTCCCAGTTTTTAACCTCCAATGGATATGACACTGTAGCTGGGTTGTGGAAGTCCAATATTTTGAAAACTTTACTGCTGGCATGCAAAACATTTTGGGACCTTGTCAACTGTGAACTAATTAATAAAAA
Organism: Coregonus lavaretus; assembly: GCF_964263955.1. Lineage (NCBI taxonomy): Eukaryota > Metazoa > Chordata > Actinopteri > Salmoniformes > Salmonidae > Coregonus > Coregonus lavaretus. Next base: position 23,899,018 of record NC_140015.1, on the reverse strand, counting down.
TATCCTTTAAGAGCCAGAAAATGGATTTTTTATGAATTGGAGATAAAATGTGAATGTTAAGTGAGTATGTATTATTCTAGTGTTCCAGAGAAGTTAACTGTAACCTGGTCAAACACTCAAGTCTCTTATCTGGATTTGGGCTACTTATACCCACAATGTTTTAGCTCAGGTTTGCATGCTTATCTCCTTGCCCTATAGCCATGTCCTCCTGTGCCATGCTTAACCCCAGAGTTAGGAGCGTTCTTCCTCCTGACATTTAACCCCAGGCAGCATGACTCAAAGGTTACCCAGCCATTTAGAGGGGGAGGGACTCTTGATTGAGTGAGTTGAATTATAGTGGATGTGGGGGAGAAAGCCTCGTGTGGATGTGTTTTTAAACACTGAGGTGAGGCTGGGGAAACGCTTTTGAATGACTTCTTACAGGTTCTGGTGTGAAACTGGCTGACATTTAGAACTGTGACATGTTTGGCCTTTCCAGCTCCTCCACATGTGACTTAGCCTGTTACAACATGCCTATCTCCTGCATGTGTTCCATTCAGTTAGAGCTCTACTATGAACATTCATTTCACAACTTCTGTTAACTGTTAATAATTCATTGTAGAATGTGATGACTTGATGAAGGGGGAAAATGATGATGATTGAGATGCCCATATCAGTGTTCTATATCTATGATAATAACAACATAACATACATCGATAGTCAATAATCAACAATGGTCAATTATGTAATCGTTTCATTTCATAATCCAATCAAAAAAGAAGACGATTTTTTTTACATTGTTGCTAATCTCCTTGGTTCATTTTACAGTAAGACTCCTCAAGTAAGACTCCTCAGTTGAGCAATGAATGAGCACAATAACTAAATTTGGCCAGGCCCTAATCCTTAAGGACACACATCTCTTGTTGATTTCACATGACAGCAAAACTGTACAGTAGCACAAAGCCTGGCCAAGTACAGTGTCTTCAGAAAGTATTCACACCCTTTCACTTTTTCCACATTTTGTTGTTTTACAAGGTGTGATTAAAATGGATTTAATTGTAATTTTTTGCCGATCTACACAAAATACTCTGTAATGTCAAAGTGGGAAAAAAATAATTTGTAAAAAAATAACTAATGAAAGATAAAACACTAATATATCTCGATTACATAAGTCAATACATGTTAGGATCACCTTTGGCAGCGATTGCAGCTGTGAGTCTTTCTGGGTAAGTCTCTAAGAGCTTTGCACACTTGGATTGTATAATATTTGCATATTATAATTGTTTTAATTTTTCAAGCTCTGTCAAGTTGATTGTTGATCATTGCTAGACAGCCATTTTCAAGTCTTGCCATAGATTTACAAGACGATTTAAGTCAAAACTGTAACCAGGCCACTCAGGAACATTCAATGTCGTCTTGGTAGGCAACTATATTTGGCCTTTCAGGCCTTTCAGGTTGTCCTGCTGAAGGGTGAATTTGTCTCTTAGTGTCTGTTGGAAAGCAGACTGAACCAGGTTTTCCTCTAGGATTTTCTCTATTCCGTTTCTTTTTATCCTAAAAAACTCCCTAGTCCTTGCCGATGACAAGCATACACATAACATGATGCAGCCACCACCATGCTTGAAAATATGAAGAGTGCTACTTAGTGATGTGCTGTGTTGGATTTGCCCCAAACATTACGCTTTGTATTCAGGACATAAAGTTAATTTCTTTGCCAATTTTTTTTGCAGTTTTCCTTTAGTGCCTTATTGCAAACAGAATGCATGTTTTTGAATATTTTTATTATTTTCACTCTGTCATTTAGGTTAGTATTGTGGAGTACTACAATGTTGTTGATCCATCCTCAGTTTTCTCCTATTACAGCCACTAAACTCTGTAACTGTTTTAAAGTCACCATTGGCCTCATGGTAAAATCCTTGAGTGGTTTCCTTCCTCTCCAGCAACTGAGTTTGGAAGGTCGCCTGTACCTTTGTAGTGACTGGGTGTATTGATACACCATCCAAGGTGTCATTAATAACTTCACCATGCTCAAAGGGTTATTCAATGTCTTTTTTTTCTTTCTTTTTTTCTTCATTTACCAATAGATGCCCTTCTTTGCGAGGCATTGGAAAACCTCACTGAGCTTTGTGGTTGAATCTGTGTTTGAAATTCACTGCTCGACAGTTAAGTGTATGTGTGGAGTATCGAGATGAGGTAGTCAATTCAGGCTTTAACAAAACAAAAAGTCAAGGGTTGTGAATACTTTCTGAAGGCACTGTAGATCAATGAAGAACAATTAGACACGTTCCCCTTGAATTGTATGAGAAGTAGCCAAGCAGGTAATAAAACCTCATGTCAAAAACAGGAGTTTGTTGTCACAAGGCCTATGTAGCTACTGTAGTAACTACACTGACAAATTCAGGCCTGATAAATAGGCTACTAGAATTGACACTAACTATTCTCTGTAGTGTTGAGATGTTTACATTAAATTAACAGAACCCATTTCATAACCTTTGTCAAGATGAAAAACACAAATGCATGACTCAGGTCATGCTGACTCAGGATTCAAAGTAATTTGTTCTGAGCTAGAAAGGATGAGAGGGAGAACAATGTGAGGGCATCCCTCAATCATTTAGGGCAGAGAGGAAATTATGTAAACATATGTAATTCACGTGTAATATGCCGTTATTCATTTATATTAGAGCTGGAATTACCTTGTTAGATTCTTGAATGAGTCTCCTGACAACCTCTTTTATATGGGGCCCCTTGTCTTTGGGTGGGTGCGTGTGAATGGACACTCGAGTGACACCTTTATAGAAACCAGTGCTGCCTGGCCAGCCGATGTCAAGCGGCGGGACATCCGTGTCCGACATCTGAGGCCTGTATGTGGAGTGGACCCCGGAGTCCGCATTGGACTCCTGAGCCTTTTCGTATTCGCCCTTCTCGGACTCACTATCTGAATCATATTCATCAAAAGTTTTTCGAATCCATTTAATCTCGCGGGTGGATAGAAAGTCTCTGACGTTGTCCTCTTTCAGTCGCATCTTGAACGCGCCATCACCGTTCTTCAATAGTTGCTCGAGAGCGGATCGCTGCTCCTCGCTGTAGTAGAATTCTGCTTTGGATTCGGGTATCTTTTCGTTGACATGATCTTCGTCCATGCACATAAGCTGAGACTCGGCCATAGCAGCGGTATCCTGAATTTTTCCAACCGTTAATTCCTCCTTCCCCCGCAGTTCTGCGTAGCATTCACCTTTACCTGTATGTGTTGGGCGTGTACACAGGTGACGTTCAATGTGTTCGGAGCAAGAGGTAGGGGGAGGTGTTCTAAACTGTTATAATCTAGTTAAAATGTCTAGTTTTATTGTCACGTGCATAAGAACAGTGCAATGGCTTTCTTGCAAACGCTTTCCCAACAATTCAGTAATCAATATCAGTAGTAGGCTTACTATTAAAAATATATATATATATTCACAAATTAGTAAGACGGCAACCATACAGTACGGCGCCATCTTTGTGTGTGGTTGAGGAAATTCTTGCATGGAGAATGTGATTATTTTGAATTTCCATAAAGGCCTACCAATAATTGAGTGGTGTAACATAATGCGCACTCATACTGTATAGGCTTGTAGGTTTAACATATAACTCAATACAGAGAAATTAGCCTACATGATATTGTAATGTCTAGCCAACTAAAATGAAATTAAAGCAAAAACCAAAACAGTTCAATTGCAAATATATTTATCAGACCCTGTGCTTCGGATAAAAAAAAAAAGTTGTGTGTATTTCCAGTAGTTACTACAGCGTTACATTGCAAAAAAAGTAATTAACTACTGAAAACACTACCTAGATTTGAATTCAGTTCAACTACTACCAAGCTATTGCAAAATGTAGTTAAATTACTAGTTGAATTACATGTAGTTCCCTACTACCCAACACTGCAGGTCAGGAATATTGTTATCAGTGTCAGATCATTTTAGACCAATGATTTATGAAAAAATGTATGCACTCACTAACTGTAAGTCGCTCTGGATAAGAGCGTCTGCTAAATGACTAAAATGTAAAATGTAAATGATTTATGTATACACTAGATGACTGACAGGGGGCGCTGTTGGAAGCCATCGAGCCTCCATCTTGGCACTCCCCCACCGTTGTAAAACATATTTTGGAAGCTATAGAAATGCATTTATTAGTGTCTAAATTTGTTTTTGCCACGGTTATTCTATTACAGACACCTTAATGCATACTTGTAAATTATATTATTTAGGCCTAAGCTAAGCATAAAAATAAAATATGGACAAATATATAAAAACATTTTCCTTAAAGTGTAATTTTTTGAAAATACTGTCCCCACTACAACAAAAAATACTTAAATACATGTAATTTTGTCCTTGAAACATTTAAATGAAATAATGAAGAATTCAATTAATTCCTATGGAAGACTGCTTTGAGGAGTGACAATATGGCCGAACAGTGCCTTCAAAGCGTCTCATTGGCCAATACATAGCATCAGCAATCCAGGGTTTATATACATAATTGTTTTAATTTAGACAGATGACAAGCATACTCAAACTGACATTGTAAATTTGGTAGCTCACTAACAAGACATATTTACTATGGAGACCTGACAATTGAAAGCAAGCACTACAGACAATACAAAAAGGTAACAATACAAAAAGTGTAGTACCACACAGTAAATGTGTGGCAGCATAGCTCCCAGTTTTTAACCTCCAATGGATATGACACTGTAGCTGGGTTGTGGAAGTCCAATATTTTGAAAACTTTACTGCTGGCATGCAAAACATTTTGGGACCTTGTCAACTGTGAACTAATGAATAAAAATATCCTTTAAGAGCCAGAAAACAGATTTTTTATGAATTGGAGATAGAATGTGAATGTTAAGTGAGTATGTATTATTCTAGTGTTCCAGAGAAGTTAACTGTAACCTGGTCAAACACTCAAGTCTCTTATCTGGATTTGGGCTACTTATACCCACAATGTTTTAGCTCAGGTTTGCATGCTTATCTCCTTGCCCTTAACTAAAGTTACTTTCAAAAGTAGTTTACTACATCCAAACTACTTTGTGAAAAATTATCATATGTAAATCTGAAATGTCATAGACTACAAATTGCAAGACAGATAATTTTGGGGTCATATGTTAACAGAATGTTTAATTTAGCCTATTAAACAAAACAACGATGTTCCAAGTGAGAATCAAGCAGGTCTGATGCTGAAAAAGAAAGGAAATGATTGCCTACTTCACCCATATTTTCCATTATTAAAAAAAAGTTTTGTGTATTTCCTGTTGTTACAACAGCGTTACATTGCAAGAAAAGTAATTAACTACTGAAAACACTACCTAGATTTGAATTCAGTTCAACTACCACCAAGCTATTGCAAAATGTAGTTAAATTACTAGTTGAATTACATGTAGTTCCCTACTACCCAACACTGCAGGTCAGGAATATTGTTATCAGTGTCAGATCATTTTAGACCAATGATTTATGAAAAAATGTATGCACTCACTAACTGTAAGTCGCTCTGGATAAGAGTGTCTGCTAAATTACTAAAATGTAAAATGTAAATTATTTATGTATACACTAGATGACTAACAGGGGGCGCTGTTTGAAGCCATCGAGCCTCCATCTTGGCACTCCCCCACCGTTGTAAAACATATTTTGGAAGCTATAGAAATGCATTTATTAATGTCTAAATTTGTTTTTGCCATGGTTATTCTATTACAGACACCTTAATGCATACTTGTAAATTATATTATTTAGGCCTAAGCTAAGCATAAAAATAAAATATGGACAAATATATAAAAAAAATTCCTTAAAGTGTAATTTTTTGAAAATACTGTTCCCAATATAACAAAAAATACTTAAATACATGTAATTTTGTCCTTGAAACATTTAAATGAAATAATGAAGAATTCCATTAATTCCTATGGAAGACTGCTTTCGAGGAGTGACAATATGGCCGAACAGTGCCTTCAAAGCATCTCATTGGCCAATACATAGCATCAGCAATCCAGGGTTTATATACATAATTGTTTTAATTTAGACAGATGACAAGAATACTCAAACTGACATTGTACATTTGGTAGCTCACTAACAATACATATTTACAATGAGACCTCACAATTGAAAGCAAGCACTACAGACAATACAAAAAGGTAACAATACAAAAAGTGTAGTACCATACAGTAAATGTGTGGCAGCATAGCTCCCAGTTTTTAACCTCCAATGGATATGACACTGTAGCTGGGTTGTGGAAGTTCCCTTATAAACAGGGGCAGACTTAGTGATTTGGGTGCACAACATCTTTTTATTGGTTTTATAGTAGAGACATGTAATTTAACTGTAAAAATGTATTACCTTTGAATGTGCCATGAACACAACAAGTCATGATGTTTTCATCTGATTGTCAAACAAATCACTTCAAAAAGTAGCATCCGAACACTGCACTTTGCACCTGCCAACTTTCCTTCAATTCGCAAGTGACTGAAACTATCTCACTGGAGATTATCCGATTATCAGAGCGAGCGAAAGAGCGCCCCTCTGTCTTTCTATATGGATCCAATGGATCTGATTCTGTCTGGCCAAAAAGAGTATGACATGCCATACATTGTCTACACATGTCTGCTGCCTCGACGACAATGTCAGTATTACCAGTAGCACCTGTCTTTTCACTAAAGAAATGCATTAACTTACAAAAATGTTCTGTTAAATCTTCTTTCTTTCTTTTTATTTTCACTGGTTGCATTAATTGCATATATCTCTGCCCCGCTGTGAAAGCGCCTCATTGCTGCAGCTTAATTTCAATGAAAGTCACATTTGCAATCATATCGCGTGAAACAATGCACAGGAACTCTGTCAGGGTGGAATAGTCCATTATTCTAAACCAGTCGTGGGGCCTCATGCAGAGAAATTATTTTTAAATAAAAAAGATTACTAGTATTTTTTATTATTATTATGCCCAGCTCACGAGGCCCCTTGATGTTGTGAGGCCTGAGGCAATTGCCTCTTCAGCCGAATGGTAAGTCCGCCACTGCTTATAAATCAATGTCATTTAGGTATGCCAATTGTATCATGCCATTTACTAAGCACTAGCTTTAAAATAAATGTGTAAGCATATGTTATCATCAGTCATACGTGAACCAATTTCTTTTTAGTCCTACAGTTTGGGCTGCTGCAGTTTCTGTGTGTTGCCCAACTCTTATCATCACAGTCCATATGATTGGAGAAATCCAAAGATCAACTTATCTCTCTCTGGGCTTTCCTCATAATGGTGTGGTATAGTTGGCAGGGAACAGACCACTTTTACCCCGTAATCTTCCTTTCCACCATGATGGATCAGAGCGATCCAAAATGTCAATGACATCACCTGCACTGAAGCCTAGCTCGTCCCCTTCCTCCGCTGTGAAGTCGTACACCGCTTTCACCTGTATGACTGCCCTCTGGTACACACACACACACACGCACGCACACACACACACACACACACACACACACACACACACACACACACACACACACACACACACACACACACACACACACACACACACACACACACACACAACCACACACACGCATACACACACACACACACAAACACACACACACACACACACACAGAAACAAACCTGTGTTAGGTAATAGGAACCAGTCATTTCAGAGGACATCAATGATGATCTCCCATTTACTGACTACAGTAGGCCTACTGTACCTGTGGATGAGGCATGGTTTCAGATGTCCGTTGGGGAGCTGGGAAAGAGGTGAGGGGGGTGTTTCTACCAGGGGTGCCTATGGTGTGAGCCCTCTCCTCCATCACAGGTCTCTTATTCTGGGGGAAGAGAGGAGAGAGGTTCATTTCAGGTCAGACTCTAACCTTTAACCCAACCTATGTCTCAGCATCACAGTAAAACATTAAAGACCCAATGAAATCCAATAAAAGCAATGACATGGTTTTACATGACCATGGTACATAGCAGCTTCTGAAAAACCGACATGATTCAGAAGACTGCATTGAAGGTAGTGTAGGGTTGTACTGTGGGGTGAGTACTGTAGGGTGAGTAGTGTTTACCTGCTGACTGTGAGGAAGGTCTGAGGCCCTGCGGTGTGTTGTGGCTGCAGTAGGGGCCCCATAGCTCCTCTCTTCAGGTAGACTCCCCCTCTTCAACTGACAACAGAAGGATGTGGAGAGGAAAGGGTTAATAAAGGCCCAGTGCAGTCAAAATGCAGTTTTATATCACATTGTACAACAGCTGATGATATTAAACAAAGACATTTGATCTGTGTTATTTCTTGATAGTTGCTGGTTGAAAGTACAATCTGCACAGGACCTTCTAATCAGCAGGTTTGGCTTTCCATGGTGACATCACCATGCGGTACATTGGTTAATAGACCAATAACATTGGTTAATAGACCATTCTGGTGCAATAGCTCACTGATTTCGGTTCTTGTATCTTTGCTTGAGATACAGGAAGTAAAGTGGGAAGTCAAGAAAGGGAAGGAAGGATTCACTAAAGAGTGGATTGAGCTGAGATAATATACGAAATACCGGTTGGGGTGTGGATGGGCTCTGGTCATCCCGGCTACCGTCTCTAAGGTAGATGTCCCGTTGCTTGGAGATGGAGGTGTTCTTGTAGTAGTCCACCAGCTTGTTGAGGGAAGTGAACTTCTCCGACCACAGGAAGTAGTGGCCTTTGCTGTCCTTCATCACTTTGAAATGCTGCACGTCAAACTCATGTCTGAGGGGAAAGTATGGTTTGTTATATCAATGAAGCATGTCACAACACAACATCTGGCCTCTTAGTCACATACAGTACAATGCAGGGTTGGGGTCAATGCCATTTAAATTCCAGTCAATTCAGGAAGTACACTGACATTCCAATTATTTTCAATGCTTTTCAATGAGGAACATTTGGAATTTGAATTTGGTTTAGTGTCTGAATTAACTGGAATTTAAATGGAATTGACCCCAACCCTGGTACAATGATAGGATGTGATGAGTTATGATTCAAACAATTTAGTTGTGCCCTGTCCTCATTCCATAAATCCAAAGTCAACTGTTTCTCTGGTGCAGTACTTTCATTGTCCCCTGCTGGCTTATGTTAGATATTGCAAGGAAAAGCTGTACCAGTAATATCAAGTATAACCTACAGAAACAGAACTCTTCCCCTGGCTCATAGACATTTAATGAGAAATGGAGGGGGATTGTGAAAATATTCACAGATGAGTTTTTCAGGTAAGTTTTCAGGTTAACATGTTACCACATTTTACAGAGTTCATGCGGCGCAAACTCTAACCCCCCTAGGGACAGTATTGTAATCAGTTAGCTTCCTGTAATATCCTGGCCTGAGCCTACACCCACCCACCTGACAGAGATGGAGAATTCTCCAGGGGAGCTCTGACTGCCACGGATCAGGAATCCCCCCACCTCCCTCGACATCAGGAGCTCCTCAGCAGAGCTGCGGCTGGCCGTCTCCTTGAACCAGCTGGACAGAGAGAGATACAGTATACAGATGTGGTTATACTGTACTTACTGGAAGCATACACACTCAGGTTGTATGTGTGTGTTCAAAGACAAAGTACTGTAAACATTTTATGGATGAGAATGAGTAACTTTATTTCACCTTGGAGTTTGTCTCTCAATGTAGTTTTGGGGCACAAAGCCTTCCAGTCCATGCAGCTCTGCCTTAAACCACTCATCTTGACTACCTAGAATCTGATTAGGGAACAGAGATAAACAAAAACAATAGAGGTCACTCTTTAGGTTTAATATTACAGCAGAATAAAACAGTAGAACTTTGTGTGCAGAATTTAGGAATTAGATTGGTGGAATTTGTCTTTGAAGCCAAGTCCCACGCTCAGTTGTATTACTTCCATTCCTTACTATTATTACTTCCAGTCTTACTATGGCACGCTATTCTGAATTGTAATGTGTCTCCTCCCGTTCTCTCTCGGGTCATTCTCACCTTCAGGATGTCTCCCTTTCGGAAGCTCAGCTCATCCTCAGCCGTAGCATTAAACTCGTACTTTCCTCTGGCTTCCATGGCGACAAGTGGAAGGGTCAATGAGGTGGAGTAGGGAGGCAGAAGGACTGCAGTCGGTTTATGGAATGAGATGAGTCAGGGAGAGTTGTGTGTTGGTAGTTTCAAAGTAAGAAAACTATGCAGTGCAGTCAAAAATGTGATTTCCTGTGTTTTAGATATATTTCGAGGTTGGAATAATACTGTGAAATTGTGAAAATGATGATTATGCCCTTTTAGTGTAAGAGCTGTTTAAAAAGACCGCCTGAAATTTCAGCCTGTTTTGGTGGGATGGAGTTTTGGCCTGCCTGCAGTAAATTAGTTAATAGACAATAAGAAAGAGCGTTCCAAACTCTGTGCGGGACTGATTTCTTCATTCTGCCTGCACCCACAGCTTTTGATACCGCACCCGCCCCCTCCCGCTGGCTTTCTGTCCGACTCCCACCCGCAACCGCAAGAACTTGTCCCGAACCAAACTGCAGTCCCGCAATGTTAATTTAGGCGTATGTGTCGCAGCTCACTTGCCAGCCATGGTCCCAGCAATTGTGTGCCCTATAGGCAATATCAAAATACGCAAAAAATAACCCAAGAAATAGGTTAAATTACCAGAGATTCTAACGTGGCCCATTATATTAGGCTATCGGTGTTACTGGGCTATATCAGCCAACAGGCTAGACATAGTTTGAAGAGAGCAGAGTTGCAGAGAGAGCAGACACTTGCACTTTCTCTTGAGATACGTTTTATAGCCTACATTTTAGGAGTGGGACGATTTTCAGACAGAGATAAAAATATAAGGTGATCAATATGTATTTCTAGGCAATGTAAACTATAGCCTAATCATATTTAGGAAGTTAATTTCCTTGGAATGATAACTGCCCTCTGCTTCTCCGTCCATGCATAGGCTATAGACTACTATTTTAATTGAGACCACACACACACCTGATCATAGACGCAGGAAGTAGGGGTGCTGAGAGTGCTGCAGCACCCCCTAAAAATAATAATTCTAAAAACATTATTGTAAAAAATAATGTTTTACTAGTCCTGTATTAACAGACCGATATAGCTGTCTGTAGTGCACACTACCTCTACCTCTCTTCCAATAACAGCTATAGTTTTCAGTTTTCCCCTCCTCACTCAGACCACTCCCAAAGAGTCCTAGCTATATTCTTGTTAAGAAGCTATTTTTCTTTATTTTTGACCATTTTAATTAAAAAAGATCACAGTAAGGTACTTAATTGTTAATCAGAAATGATTTGATATTGAGATAAAAATGGCTGCATTAGACCTTTAAGCCCTTAGCTCCTAAGGCGGCAGGTAGCTTAGTGGGTAAGAGCGTTGTGCCAGTAACCAAAAGGTCGCTGGTTCTAATCCCCGAGCCGACTAGGTGAAAAATCTGTCGATGTGCCCTTGAGCAAGGCACTTAACCCTAATTGCTCATGTAAGTCGCTCTGGATAAGAGCGTCTGCTAAATGACTAAAATGTAAATGTACCTTAATTGCAGTGCATGCTCCCAAATCACCTACATTATCCATCCCCAGAACCATAGATACACATGATCTACCTATTCAGACACCGGAGGGAGCCAATGACAGCGCTGTAGTATCAGCTTCTATTGCTCACCACGGCTCCCATCCTGTACCCTGGTTAAAACTCCTACTCTGCAGTAAAATACCCCTTCTGTTCCCCCTCTCTAACAGTCTTATTCAGAGCGGATATGAGTGAGGGTAGATAGATGATAATGAGAATCATTCACAGAGCTCTACTGAGCCGGACGGAAGGCCGCATAAACAACACGAGGACAACTAAAGATTAAATTCAATTACATCTAGAAAGTCATCTTAACTATGAGTGTTTCTGTCAGACCCAGATGTATCTATTTCTCTCTCATTTTCATTACCAGACAGGAACTATTCATTAAACCAGAGGAGCAAACTCTCCTCTATCTCTCTCTCTCTAAAGTCAACACAACATATTTACTTATTGACAATAATAGCTCACATATCAGTTTAATAGAAACACACACAGAGAGTCTTTTTACTTAGAGGATTGGATGAGCAAGGAGAAGGTCAAGGGATATCACCACACATTCCATTGACATACATTCAACAAATTGTTTAATCTAAATGATTCCCACTTCAGTTGAACCATGTGTGTACACATAAGTACACTCAATCTGTGTTATCTAACTCCCTCGCTCCATAAAACCTTTTACCGTAAACACAGTAAAACATGCATGCAGCCAAACATGCACTTTAGTTTTAAATCACTTGCCTCTCTGAATGGCTCTCATTTTTTACTAATGAATGGAATGAATGAAGCGAACCTCCTGATACCATTGCAGATTAGCCCTCATAAACATTATCAATATAATTCTTACTTTGGGTTTTAGATTCATAAAACATATCCCAGCAGCTTGCTGAAATAGCATGTACATAAACTGCATACATCCAACAAATCTGAAAATACTGTCAACCGCACTGCAAGAGAGATATAGAAAGGTAAGACACTACACTGACCACCACTAAACCCCCTCCTACCCCACCCCAACCAGCATAAACCACTGGTCAAATACATCCCACAAACTACTCCATCATTCTTCTCTCAGGACAATTCTGCTGTTAGACAGCCGGGAACACACACACAGACAGACAGAACCTTGTTGTTGTCACTCTAGAGCCCTCAAACTCAACTCTGGACCTCGAAGCCGGTTCCACTGCATTTGTTCATTGTTCCCCTCTAATTAGGGACTGATTTAGACCTAGGACACCAGGTGCGTGCAATTAATTAATCATGTAGAACAGAAAACTAGCAGGCTACGGACCTCGTAGGGTAAGAGTTGAGTGCTCTAGAGGATGGAAGTCTCAAACATGTAAAACAGTAACAAACAGTTGGTCCCCTGGGAAGATACAGTGCAGAGCAGAGGGGATCTAGTCTAGTAACATCTCACCAGTAAGGTGAGCCAGGGTCATGTTGGCAATGTGCCAACTTCCCTAGAGCTCCCCTGGTACAGTGATCTGGGTGAAGGGGATATTTGCAGTGGTTTCGAGTCTAACTACCCACATGAATTTACCGTAGATGGATTGTTTCAGCTCCCAACTGTTTTTATCTTATCACTTTTGTGCCTCTTCAACAGCCCAATAGGTTGTTAAATAGTCTTGCGGGCCAAACATTCCACCATTAATCAAGGAAATAGGGTTATGATGTCTTAAACAGATACCTTTATTAAATAACGGACATTGTAGAAGTGGATAACATCTATTACGGAGCGAGTAGCATCCATCATTTTCTTTGTTAGAAATGTTAGAAATGTTATGTTTTATTATTAAGAATTTACATTATGCAAAGCGTAACTATGTGAAGGCACTAAACATTTCTCTACACTTCACAAATCACAGATTAGTGAAGAATGTGCAGAATGTGTTTTTGAGAGTGACTATGACATCCAACTACCCAGCTCTGAGGAGAACAGTACTAGACAATACTGTATATACATTTATAAATATCCATCCATTCTCAATTATGTTAAAGCGGTTAATTTATTGGACATATTTTTTTTAGGAAATCCAAATTCAACAAGTTGTGTATATTTTAGCAAACAACAATTTACCGCCATGTAAAGCACTAAAAGATCCAATGATGCTGTGCTGTATGTAATCTATTTGACACACCATAGTAGCTCACACTATATCAATTAGACCGACATGGCTAGCCTACTATGATTGAATCATGTCTACTCTGATTGAATAGAGGACCTTGTATTAGCACTTTCTTATTTTTCTTATTTTATTTTTTAAAGTTAACTTATAAAGCTTGCTCAATACTGCACCTATCCTCTTCAGTGGTTTTCAATTTTACTGAGTTTAATATCAAAAGCAAACACATTATGAACATACTTCCTCATTACATAAATACAACTATTGTTGAATTTATCTCCTACTACTCATAAATTACCACATCCCAGAGGAGAGACTGTTTGACCTTGTAGAGCCCTAAGCACACAAACCAATGAGGAAAAAAACGTTCAAACAAAAAGCTATTTCAAAATAGCTTTCACATCACGCTGGCATGGGTAGGGGGGCTATAGGTACAGTTAGTTTTCAAATAATTTACCAATAATGAAACATATTCAACTGTTAGGTCAAAGATAATATCCTTGTTGTTATACATTTATAATAGCATTGCATAATATGGTAACAAGTCGTCTCATAGCCTACTTATGTGGTCCAGAACTATATTGCATAGCCTTTTCACCAATGTTTGTGGACAGCGGTTGGTTACTGGGAACAATTACTGCTTGTATCAAACAGGTAGTAAAAGTACTCTATGTGGTACTTCTTTCAATAGTCCGGTTAGTTAGTGGCCATACATTCAGAATATAATAGAGCTCCAACAAATTATAGGGATACCACTCTTGAGAGAGAGCCAGTTCTCCAACCACTATTGTTCAATGATTCACAATTCAGATGAGAGGAAGCTGACTAATTATTCTAATGAATTACATTACAGTAAAAAAAGTGGCGTGGGTATGACTGTAACAGCGGTTCCTGAGATTAGAGAGAGAGACTTCGATGACTCTGTAACCCAGTGACTGAAGTTGAGTGGATTGCTCTCCAAGCAGTGTCTTCACGCCATCATGACATTATCAGAGGTTTGGTCATTTTGGTGACATGATCATGCTACCCATATAACAGTGGTGCACATTGCATTTACATTGATGGTTGCATCACGTATGTAAGAATAATCAAGCTTTCTGCAAATGGGTAAACTGTATATTACAATATGATATTTACCTTTATTTCATGTAAAGAGCCACGCGTTGACAGTCACAAGAGGTCTGGAAATGTACGCAGCCAGGCAGGGCTTTGCCAACTAGATCACAATTTCAGTCAGGACTTCGCAAGTTCGCATCAAAAGGAAAATGTCATATTAGTAAAATCATGAAGGTAATTTAAACAAATCCGTTAAAGACTGTTTACTTCCGCGTCCTTTCATTTAAGTATGACAACAGATAGACTTTCGAGTTCCCTTCCCAACACGCGCAATAACTGAATGTCCCACGGCGGAAATTAACCAGTTACTCCAGTTACTTGCACTTGGTTTGAGACCGCCTCTTTTCAAAAGGAACTTTGGACTTTACAGCAAATATTCTAATCAATACCAATATAAATTATAGAATTCAGCCTACATTATACAGTTAATGGACACAGATGGCTTTGGAATTTGGTTATATAAAGTTATCTACAGTACTCATATTTCTCTTTCGAAAAATGCATGTTTGGTGTGTTTTTTCTGGGCTATACATTCATTACACATGCTGCTGATCATCATTCATAGAGAGCAACTCCATGCAAATAGGCTGAGGGATAGATACTGTAGCTCTGTCACGGGCGGCAGGTGGTACCTTAATTGGGGAGGACTGGCTCTTAGTAATGGCTGGAACGGAATAAATGGAACGGTATAAAACAAATGGTTTCAATCCTCCCCTCAACAGCCTCTTGTGCAAATCTTCACATGTTGCTAACTACAGCTGCAGAGTGTGTGACAGGAAGTCAAACCCGTAGAGATTACTGTGTGGTTTCGTTCTCTTTTTTTCTAGTTCAATATTATTTCTTGCTGACTCTAAAGCTTGGTCCACTTGATGTTCCTGATATAAATGACAAGTTATTTTTCACAGAGAATAAATTATAGTTCAAACTCCTCTTGTTTTTTTACACACCAGTTGTAATACATTTGTAATAAAGGCCACCAGATTAATTCAGTGTAGTTGGCAATGAAATTCCACATACCATTGTTCAGCTGTAACAGAAGCAGAGGAAGGAAAGTGAATGAACAGCAGAGTAAACATGAAATTCAGTTGACATGGGCAAGTAATGTGTCAGCCCCCAGGGTTCAGTCTATAGCTGCACCTGCAGGCCCTCAGCTTAGCACGATTCGACCCTCAGAACCAGAGTAGTAACAGGGGACTAAGCAGTATAGATAATCTTGCTCTTTCAAACATCTGGCTTGTACTGTAAGTTTATGATAAACTGCACAACCTCTTTTTACAGTGACTATGGTAAAAGGTAGCTTTAGGTCATCCTGGTGTATTGCACTGGAAGTGTGACATAATAATAATAATATGCCATTTAGCAGACGCTTTTATCCAAAGCGACTTACAGTCATGCGTGCATACATTTTTGTGTATGGGTGGTCCCGGGCATCGAACCCACTACCTTGGCGTTACAAGCGCCGTGCTCTACCAGTTGAGCTACAGAGGACCATATCTATAGTGACAATCTATAGTGACAGCCTGCCATGTAGCTATAGTTTACAATTTACAGTTTACAATGTTACATTGCTTACAACAGCACATATTAGAATGTCAACACAAAATACAGAAGTGATAGAGATAAAGAGGTGTGTCAGCATAATTTATTTACAGGCAGACTGGGTATAAAAGTCCTATTGTAATCGGACATATTGCTATATCCCTTTGGTATTGTTAAGAATATAATCGAATGTGAAACAATACTCAAGAACACAAATAGTTAATAAAAATAAACAACATAATCAAGGATTTACTGTATATCAATGACCTTCCAATGAATGGATTTGATCAAAACATCCAGCTGAGCAAAAAATGAAGCCTACGGTAGATTTAAGGAGAAGGGAGTACTCTCCCATTTATTTCCAGACCTTTTGGTTTATATTACATTTTATATCACTCTGCAGTAACAACATCATCATGTTATGGTCCCTGCAGGTTCTTTCCAAAGCTGCGATGATGAGCAATATATCCATTATATATAATATTTTTATCACTTTCTACATTTACATTTTAGTCATTTAGCAGACGCTCTTATCCAGAGCGACTTACATGAGCAATTAGGGTTAAGTGCCTTGCTTAAGGGCACATCGACAGATTTTTCACCTAGTCGGCTCGGGGATTAGAACCAGCGACCTTTCGGTTACTGGCACAACGCTCTTACCCACTAAGCTACCTGCCGCCCTATCATTATCAATCATTTTAAATGTTTATTATTGACAATACATTTTCTTACTTCAACAAAATCTACAGCATTCTAGGGAAATGCCAAACTATTTTTGCAACAAAAGCAAAAAGGGAACAAAAAAATAATCGAAACCACAATGGCATTCTTTTAATTAATGCTTATCTTGCTTGGACTATTTTGAAGCCTGTAGAGGAGACCTCACCTCTCCCTAACCACCACATCTTCTGCATAACTGATATGCAGCAACTTATTTTTTGTTGTTGCAATGACTTAGTCTGATGAATCATAATCAGTCAAATATCCAATAATGCTTTTCTTAGGTAGTGATCCATAAAGGATAGATCTACCTACTTACAGTATGTGAGCGTGATGATGGAAGGTTCTTACAAGGAGGAAGCTTTAATAGGGAGTTTGTAATAGACTCAACACTGTTTGGCCTGAATCCCCAGCCTCACATGTCAGCACCTCAGCCAAACCTCCTCACCTACAGCTGCAGGTTCCACACTCACTCACATCCGTTTGTGACCCACTAGCAAACTAAACATTCAGCTGAGTAGGCATGTGCATGTATGCGCGCGCGTGTGTGTATGACGCAAGTATCAGACACTTTCTGGTCATGAAAATATTTTAGCCACTAGATGGGGCCCTTTGCACAGAGCAAGAATGCCGAGAAGATCATCTGAGTTGACGCAGTACATGTACAGCAGAGGAGACTGGTGGGAGGAGCTATAGCAGGACGGGCTCATTGTAATGGCTGGAATGGAATAGATGGAACAGAGTCAAAGATGTGATTTCCATACCGTTGATGTGTTTGATATGTTCCATTAATTCCATTCCAGCCATTACAATGAGCAGGTCTTCCTACAGCTCCTCCCACCAGCCTCCTCTGATGTACAGCACCCAACCTTTGTGTGTGTGTGTGTGTGTGTGTGTGTGTGTGTGTGTGTGTGTGTGTGTGTGTGTGTGTGTGTGTGTGTGTGTGCCTGTCTGTCTGTCAGGCTGTCCATGCGGGAAAAGGGGGGTATGGGTGCTCCCATCCAGATAGATTGAGGACTCCTCATGGATATAACCCGTTTTAACATGGGCATTGCTATTGAGGGCTTCCAAAATTTTAAAGTAGTCAACTGGGTAGGGAGGAATCAGCCAATGAAGAAGAAGAAATGTGCTAGTTTAAAATGGCAGCCCATGCTGTCACAGACACTATAATGGCACAGATACAAAGATGAGGCCTTTATCTAGCACTATGGCTGCTCCTTTACTCAGTCCATTGAATTTTCTAATCCATCCCCGCCACCCTCCCATGCGCGAAATGAGCAATGACGTCAGGGTAGTAACTCCAGCACAACTTTTCAAACAGGTTGCATTCAACCAGGCAACCACTACACTGTTGGGCACTGAACTGTTGAAAGTGCATAACGGGATAAGGAGAGATGGCATGGAGCAGACCAGTCAATATTCGCAAAGTGCTTCGAATAACAAATAGTCCAGTTAAATATCTGAAATGGATCATTGATTAGAAGTACTTTGGATATATTTTTTCATTTTTATAAGAACATAATAGCTTTTTAAAACTGGCGCTCGTATGGCTGTCCCGAACGAGGATACATTGTATCTGATTCAGACCAACTAACTTCTGTTCATGGAAACAATTCAGCAACAATTCTATTGAACGGATTACAGTCGGATTTTGTGTTTCCAGATATTGTTGAGTTGAACATTTGGAATATAACTAATCTGGAAACGAGTGTGTTTTGGAAGTTGCCTGATGTCTAGTGCCACTGGACGAGAATAACTTTTCTCCACGTCGTGCTTCTTAACGAAAACCTGTCAGAGTTAGTTCACAAACTGTCTGAACTGACAAATTCTTAGTTGGCTTCATCACTATGAGAAAGTGTGGATTCCAGGATCAAATACCATGATTAGTGTATTTGTCCCAAATAATTTATTTTGAGAATAGTGCTTTACCGTGCTTTCTAGGGAGCACTTTGACATATAATATAGCCTTTATCTGAACAAAGTCGTGATGATTTCGGAGGAACGAAGTAACGTTAGTCATATATCCAAGCAAGCCCTCAACTTTCCAGTGGGCCTATTGATCCGCTCGCCAAAGAAGAGCCTGGCAAAGCTGGGGAGGAAGCCAAGCAATGGATCCCTGCAGTAAGTCATATTATTCATATCCAGTGTATCTACTTTGTAGGGTATTTAAAACGAGGCACCCTTATTTTGCATAATTGGATTTCAGTTTTGTTACATGCAAATGCCTGTGATTTTGTATATTCAAATGGACTTATGGCCTTCAATAGAAATGTAATTTTGTAATTTGTAGAGAGGTGCTCCAAGCTTATACTGTCCTCTTATTAATTACCCCTTCATTTTGTGTCCTCCCTTGAACTCTTTCACTTTCAATAACAACTTTACCTTGCTCTCTGTGTTTCACTCTGTCACTATCTATGTCTATGTCTCTTTCTCTTATTTGTATCTCACTCTCTCTCGCTCTCTCTCTGTCTCTCTGTCTCTCTCTCCTACTCCATCCATCCATCCATCCATCCATCCATCCATCCATCCATCCATCCATCCATCCATCCATCCATCCATCCATCCATTTCTCCCTCTCCCTCTCTCAGGTCCAACACCTCAGATGGCACCACCCATTCAGCGGAGAGTACAGGCGTGAGGCAGCCGGCCAAGAACAAAATCCGCCGCCACAACAACAGACTGTCGACAGTGTTCAACCGGAGCCCCCTCCTGCGTGGCGACAGTGGGCAGGGGCATGCCCCGGGTGGCAGGAGCATGGCAGGGGACCTGCAGGCAGCAGACGACCCTGCTGAGCTGTCCAGTCAGATGTCAGCCCCAGGCATCCTAAAGATCTTTGGCAGCGACATCTGCCAGGGAACTAACTACAAGAGCGTCCTGGCCACGACTCGCTCCAGCGCCAAGGAACTTGTCAAAGAGGCCCTGGAGAGGTGAGGGGTTAGGGTTGCCCACTGGCATTATGTGATTTGTTAGCATTAGCCTCAATGCTAACACGTAAGCAGAAAGGGAACATTCCTCAAGGCTAAATGGTATGGACTGCAATACTGCTAATCCTAAGTGTGAACCATTGCAAATCACTTAAAGCTGGTGATATAGTCATTGTGCCCAGATGATCTCAAAGCCATTTTAATTTCAGGAGGAATTAGATCTTATCATGCTATTCTGACTAAGTTGCTTTTATTGTTGCTTAGATACTGTCTGGAGAAAGAGGATCCCAGTCAATATGTGCTGTGCGACGTGATTGGCCAGACCGGATCAGACCACCAATGGAAGACGGAGTGCTTTCGGGTCGTGGGTGACCACGAGAAGCCCCTCATGCTACAGTCGCTATGGAAACCCAAAGAAGGCTTCTCCAGACGCTTTGAGATCCAGAAGAGAGTGAGCGTAGAGGAACAGAGTGCTAAGGATACCGACACCGTCACAGCAGGTACGTCAACCATACAGGTGCAGCTCAGTGAACCCAGTAACAACAACCTAAAGCCCAGGTAATCATTCTGTCTGTTGGGGTGGCATTGGATCTCCTATCTCGTAACTAACGGTAGGGTAATAGAATCCATTGTCCAACTTATCACGAGACAGAGCAGGGGAGATGGCAGGCAAGTGAGAGGTCAGAGAAAAACTAAAGCTGCAGTGAGGAGGAGGTCAGAGTGTCCCCTCTCTCTTATCTGGGATTGATAACAGGGTCCCAACAGGGGTCTCTGAAGCCCCCAAGGCAGGGGACTGGCTGTGGCTGGATAGGCTTTTTCCAATGGTTATTCTATCCATCAGAGCTCGCTTCCTGCACACTGGACACTGTGTGGTCCTGTTGACTTTGGCATGCGTTTGTTGTGATTCTCAGTTTTCATCAAACCCCCACATCACCCTCCACTCTTTTTGCTCTACTCTGATTGGGGGAAGCTGGGGGAAGTTGCCCCCTCTGCAGGCCTGACCAGCCCCCCTGACACAGTGTGTCAGAACAATGTGGAAGAACGCCCACTTCCACAGCTGATAAGAGCCTGGGAGCTCTCTGGACATTCCATGGTGCTTAATGGCTCCAAATGAGCTGAATAGTGTTTATGTTGCGGTACGTCAGCCCAACAGCCAGGGACGCCTGTTGATATCAGATAGAGGACAACACCTCTCACTACCCCTCCAAATTTCCTCTCTCCTTCACCTGCTATGTTTGATTTGACTGAGAGCCAACTCAGTAAAACATTATGATATGGTGGTGTGTGATGGACTGGAATGATTTTATGGAAGAACTCCCCTAATAGTTTGAGTGTTTAGCATATTGTGAAGTTTCAGTTTATGTATAGATTATTACGTTTATGTTACATAGATTATATCAGGACACAATCAATGATTTTGTAATAAATTATGAATACATTATTAATAATCGCTTCTCTGCATCTAGTCTCATCCTCCCTCTTCCCGTGCTTCTCTCTGCCCCAGGTATCAACGCCCAGGCTCGCAAGCTCCAGAAGGGCCGATCGCGGGTCACGTCTCTGTTCATGGACGGCAGTGGTGAGGATGTGGAGGGCCTGGGGATGTGGAGGAGTCTCAGTGAGATGGACCTGTCTGCCATGGAGAAGGAGGCCATGCAGGCCCAGCAGAAGGCCCAGCTCATCAGGGAGGACCCAGAGGCCGAGGCCGACAAGGAGGCCCTGCGTCTGGGCATGGAGAAGGAGGAGACGGAGAGCAGTGACGACAACACCACCCAGTACTCCATCCACCCACCCTTTGATTTCCCCTACTTCCTGCTGCTGCAGGGATACAGCTACAGACAGGTAGGAAGACTGGAAAGTGAAGCTGTTGCCACTGCTATACATTAAACCCAGATGCATTTGTTCGTCTATCAGATTATTGATTATCTTAAATGATAAGGAACTTTAATGAAAGGCTTGGCTTCAGTTTACACAGCTGAAGTCAGTTTGTTAGATAGGAATCAGTCTGTTCTTGAATAGTTAGGCTCAGAATAGGTTTGTATGGTTGAAGAATGTGTCCGGCTGCGACAGAGAGATGTCATGCTGAAATTCTTCACAGTGGGCCTGGGCAGCCAGAAAGCAGCAGCTGTAATTGGTTGAGCCGGATGGCTGCTCCATTGAAGACCTTTCAAGGTTCTCAAGTGTCTCTTGGCAGGGTGGCAGAAACACTGTGAAGAAAGGCTTATCAGAGACACTGAGGCATAAACAAGTACACTCCACTACGCTATAGAGGCTCCCACTGAACCTCTTAGGTTAAGACCTGGGGTTAAAATCCCCAGAAAGAGAGAGAGACAGAGAGAGAGAGGAGCAGAGAGCAGAGGGCTTTAGCTGCAGTGAAGATGCTATAACATGGACAGGGAGAGACTGAGTCTTGCTGCTAGATTACTATGGGCTCAGAGTATTGGGCTCAGAGCCACGAGCTCAAGCAGACTCAGAGTAGACCGGCATGTTGTGGACAGGTGATTCTCGTGTCCACACACTGAGTGGGCCAGCCTGGGTCATGTACTGGAGAGGCGGGAAAAAGGAGCTGGCCTTGTCCCAGCAGTAGAGTTCTCACACTGGGATGTGTTGTCTGTCAGCAGGGCTCATTGAATAGATAAGGAACACTGTGTTCACAATCACAGTTCAGCTCAGCCTTGATGGCTCTGCAGTGGAGGTGGAGATAGGCCTGATTAAAGGTACACAGTATTAGAGAATAGAGCAGAAGGCACACTATAATGTCTAAACAAACTCAGTGGACGTACATACACATGGCTGGCCAGAGGGCCAGAAAGCCAGAGGGCCAGAGAGCCAGAGAGCCAGAGGGCCAGAGAGCCAGAGGGCCAGAGAGACAGAGAGACAGAGGGCCAAAGGGCCAGAGGTCCAGAGGGCCAGAGAGCCAGAGGACCAGAGGGCCAGAGAGCCAGAGGGCCAGAGAGCCAGAGAGCCA